>NC_084496.1:9871863-10178401 GCF_030035675.1 Rhineura floridana | reverse complement strand
TCACAACAGATGCTCTTGGAGGTCGCTGATTCATAGGGTCGCCATAAGTTCTAATCGACTTGGAGGCACATAACAATAACAACAATATGCCTGAGAGAGCTCATATATTTGCATGACTTCCCCCAAAGGATCCTGGGAACTGTAGTTTCTCCCTCACAGCGTTTACATTTCCCAACACCCTTCACGTACGACAGTTCACAGAATTCTTTGGGGGAAATAATGTGCTTTTACCACCCCGTCCTCCAACAGAGGGAGATATCCTTTACTCTCTCCACGCCTCAGGTAAGGTAAACTGGGGGGAGGGAAGGAGAGTGACAGGACAGAGAGGTGGGGCTTAAGCCGAGAGGTGTAAATGTAAATGTAGGAGGCGGAGCTTGTTCGCGGCCTCGTTCCCTGGAGGGGCGTGGCTTGGAGTGCAGAGTCTGGGAAGAAAAGGTCAGACGGCGGAGAAAGAGGGCGGGCCCGAGCCCTTAGTTAGGGGCGGAGTTTTTGATGTTGCGAGTGACTAAGGTCGTGGTGGACGCCCCGCCTGCGCAGGAGGTGGAGCTGAGGGAAAGCGCAGGCGGGGTTGTGGCTCGCGGTGCGAGCAAAGGACAAAGACAGAGAGGGAGGGAGCAGAGTCTGGCACCTGCCAGCGCTGGTCGGTGTCTGTTAGGGAGGCGGGAGGTGTGGCCGAGAGAAAGGGGGCGGAGTCTCAGGTTCGGGAGCAGCCGGAGCTGAAGCCATGGCAGAGGCAGCCGCCGAGAAAGGTGAGCGAGAGCCGCTCCTGTCATGTGATCGCCGTTAAGGCACGTGGCGGGCTGTTCCCTGCGCATCCCGCCGCCGCTACCACATCTCTGCCTTCTCCTTTGCTTAATCCCCAAAGAAAGAGGGTGTAGGCTCTAAAGCTTCTTGGAAATCCCGCCCCCCGCTTCCCAATCCCAGATACTTGAAGAGCGCGTGCGGCTCTTTGCACATGCTCAGGAGTGCCCTCTGTGTACTTGCTTCAGGCTTCCCTTTTTTCATATGCGTCTCTTGCTGTAAAAATACAGACTGGAGCTCAAGCCCTGCTAAGCCTCGCTCTTAATAAGTCCAGCCTCTTCACTTATTTTCTTATGGGGGGGGTTAGAGGGAGGTTTCCGAGGCGCTCTGAAAATCGCCCGGTTATTTCAAAGAGGGGGGGTTGCTGTGTTTTAGTTTGTGCCTCTTTGGAGCCCCCCATATTTCACTATATCCAGAACTCTGCTAGCTCTGCTTTTGTGGTTCCTGTTTGATCCCAAGATTTTATTTGAGGACCTATAGTCTGCTTCTCAATGGGAAGAACAATATTACAACCTGGGGAAATCTCAGTTGAAACAACCACGAAAAATGCCAGATAAATCTGCAGCAAATGTACCTGCGCGTGCATAAGCAATGTATATGCTGTCCTGGGCTCCTACTGGGAGGAAGGGTGGGATATAAATCTAATAAATAAATAAATTACCCATGTGAAGTCTCTCTGATTTCCCACTGCTCCATCTCTACCAGTGAACCACATGAAAGCGGAAGGTCCCATTGAAATACCCTGGAACATTTAATAAAGAAAATATATTTGATGTTTTGTCAGAGAAGAGCTGCTTATAAATGTGTCAGCAAGTCGAAATTAACCTAAATTAGTCATGGCCATTAATTTCAGTGGGTCTAATCTGAGCAACTATGGCCATACTACCCTGAACATGCCTGATCTCATCTGATCTCAGAAGCTAAGCAGGGTCAGGCCTGGTTAGTACTTGGATGGGAGACCACCTGGAAATACCATAGGCTTAGAGGAGGAAGGCAATGGTAAACCACCTCTGAATACTCTTCGCATGAAAACCCTATGAATATATCCAAAAAAGATAAGTCGTAATCAACTTGAAGGCATATAACAACAAAAAATCTGAGCAAACTAGCCCAGTGGGCAAGCCCATAGTGAGGTGCCTTTGGCATCAGATATTTACTTGTCATGTGTGAATCTTTTTCTGCCTCAGTTCTGCATCTGTTGCCTTTGTTCACGGTAACCAGTCTGTGTTTCCTCTGCAGCTTCCTACCGATTCCTTGTGCTGTTCTTCAACTGCCTCTTGACCTTTGGCTCTTACTTCTGCTTTGATATCCCCAGTGTTTTGCAAGAGCAGTTTCAAGGAGTAAGTGCTTAGGTGGAAAGGGGCAACAATAGTCTGTAAAGGCCATCTTGACTGTAGTCTTCAGACAAATGGAGTAGTGGTGCCCAGCTGCACAACATTTCTGAGCACAAATCTTCTCAAGCCAAACATGAGAGCGATTTCTGCAGCTGAGCTACCCGGGATATATGCTGGAATGCTTTTTGCTATACCCAGAACTCAAGCAAAGCTAATATATGTGGTTAAAATGTCACCACACTTGTCTCATCCCTGGATTAGATAAATTCATGGTGGAGAATAGGTTTATCATATATATGATTTAACTGGTTCAGAATGCAACAGCCAGATTACTGGCTCCTAAAAGCCCTGTTTTAAAACAGCTGCATTGGTTGCCACTTCATTTCTGGGCCCAATGCAAGGTGCTCGCATAAGTGAATAAAGCCCTAAATGGCTTTGGCCCTAAGAATCTGAAAAACTTCCTCCTTCCCTACAGACCCTCTTGGGGCCATCTTGGTAGTTTCACCACCCTCAGAAGTTTGGGGTGGCGGTGGCCCAGGAGAGCACATTCTCTTAGGTTGTGGAACTTCTTCCCCACAAAGATCCATCTGGCACCATCATTATATAGTTTCCACCATATGCCAAAGATGCACCTCTTTACCCTTTGACACCTGAGATGTGTGTTTTTAGGACCCATCCCTGGTCCTGTGACTGTAATTTGTTTTAAAATGTTTTTCATATTGATTGTGAAATTATTGTAACCTGCCCTGATAGTGAAGGATGGGTAATAAATTGATGACAATAATAAAAAACTCTGATTGTGGATCCTTACATAGCCAAAATGGTACAATTTAGACACAAGAGGAGAAGCATTGGCATGCTCGGGAACACCACGCTTTGCAGAAGTGGGGGGAGGAAACCCCCCAAAGCAGCCGCCCTGGGCTCCTCTGGGAGGGAAGGCAGGATATAAATTTAATAAATAAATAATAATGAGGACTGAATATGGTCAGTGGCTGCAAAACATTGGTTGACTGTTGGGAGAGGAACCAAATCTAAGGTAGAGGTTCCCCCTGCTCTCTCCAACTCCATTAGCTAAGATCCTTTAAGTGGAGATAGCCCCTGGAATCTTCTGCGTGCAGAACACTGATCTGAGCTATGGTGTTGGTCAGTCATGAAAGTTTATGCTTTATCCAACATTTTTCATCCTCTTACATGTGAAGACCAGCCATCTGTTATCCTCTGCCTGTGATTCTTGAGAGTTTGCTCTACAAAGTACCCTCAGTCAGTGGAGAAAAAGCGCTAGCCACCCAGGGCAAATAGGCAGTTGTGTTTGTCGGCATGGCTAAATCCAGATGTCCACCAACTTGACGCCTCGTTTATTGCTGGGATTCATGCTTTTTTCTTTTTTATATACTGATTTGCCGTGCAGAACCTGACCTGTCCAAATGGCACACACCGCAATGACACCAGACACAATGGAACAGTTGATTGTGTGGAAGGCCTGGGGATGACACCTGAAGAATACAATCTTTTGTATGCCATCTATGCCTGGACGTAAGTCCTTTTATATCTTGTATATATGAGGGAGGATGTACTTAGATGATAAAGCTTCCAGTGGCTACTAGCCACCATGGCTATGTTCTCCCTTTCCTGCTGGATCGAATACCAGTTGCTGGGAATCAGGTGAAGAGAGCACAGTTCATTCAGGTTGCACACAGTGTTACTGTGCTCAGGTCCTGCTTGCAGGCTTCCCGTAAGCATCTGGTTGGCCACTGTGAGAACAGGATGCTGGACTAGATGGGCTTTTGGTCTGACCCAGCTAGGCTTTTTTTAAATGGGAAGGGGAAATAAGTAGCAGCAAATGTATTTAAAAAACCATCAAACCACAACTCTTGTATTCTTTTGTTTCCCCTAGTAATGCACTGGTGGTGATCATGGCTGGCTTCTTAATTGATAAACTGGGAAACCGCTGTAAGTCCAGAGGAGTTTTAACTGAGGCTAATTGTTCTTCCTCCCCATTTGACTTTCTGAGATCATCGAGTGAATTCCTTCTATGCGTCCCTTTGTTTTCTGTGGCACAATTGGCAGGGATGGATGCGGGGACTTTTTCCTGCTGTGGCACCCGATACATTTTGGGGCCTAAGTCAGTTAGGGCTTTAAACATGAATGTGAGGAGTTTGAGTTGGGTGGCCTAGAAACAGGGGTTAGGTAGGTTCAAATAAATTGGAATAAAATATGTGCATCGCTTGTTGTTAGGACAATGTTTTAATAGAGCAATCCAAACGATGGGAAAGCGGCAGAATTCATGCCACCTATGCTGGATTTAAAACCACTGCAGGCAAACCCCATGCAAAGGTGGCCGGGAGGGACAGAGGCTGATGGAATGTATTTCTGCCAGTGCAGGATCTCCTCTGCCAGGGGTTTCCCAAAGGTACTTTATCCTAATCTTCCTCATCTCCCCAGGCTAACATATCTGGGATTTGGATTAGTAGAGACTGGTCCATTAGAGCAAATGGGTTGCCACATCAACCTCAGTCTGCCCTCAGCCGCCCCCCCTCCTCCGCCAGCTGCCTGCCTTCTAACTTACAACCTGCCCCGGGGGGTCGCACTGGCTGTCAGCTTCCTCCTCCTTAGGCCCTACCCGCCCTATACATTCAAAGCAGTATCATACCAAACAGTCATGGCTTCCCCCAAAGAATCCTGGGAACTGTATTTTGTTAAGGTTCCTGAGAGAGGTTAGGAGATTCCTGTTCCTCTCGCACAGCTGCAGTTCCCAGAGTGGTTTAACAACCAATCCCTTTTCCCAAGGAACTCTGGGAATTGTAGCTCTGTGCAGTGAATAGGGATCTCCTAACAACTCTCAGCACCCTTAACAAACTATACTTCCCAGGATTCTTCAGGGGAAGCCATGATTGTTTAAAATGGTATGCATAGTGCAGATGGGGCCCAACTCTCAGTTTAGCCGGCAGGGAGGAGGGTGGGGACAAAACTAGAATGAGCTTTCTCTGCCTATCACTGGCTCTGACGCCACCTACAGTTGGCCTCCCTGCCTTCCGCTCTGTCATTTCCAACAGGCACCAACCACTGGTTTAGATTGCATGTTAATTATTGTTGGAGCAACGTTCACAGAGATGTGGCTGTTTGTGGCACAGCAGAGGCATACAAAATGTCTTCCTATTGTATGCCATTCCAGTTAACAGTCTTGGTATGCTCAAGAGATATCACAATGGAGTCATGCAACTGGACTTCTCTTCCAGGTTGCATAATCGTTACAAGCTTGGCATGAGGACCCTTTGACCATGCTTGCTGGGGCTGATGAGAGTTGTAGTTCAGCAACATCAGGACAGCCAAAGGTTATCTACTTCTGCTATAACCCTCATGTACCTCAACTTGACAACCTTCCCCCATAGATTTCTCTCTTCCTCTCCCCTAGTTGGTGTCTTCGTCTTCTCTTTCCTCACTGTCCTGGGATCGTCCATGTTTGCTCTGGGCTCTCACTTCAAAGGAACCCCCTACCTCTTGCCGCTGATGCTGACGGGCAGGCTGCTTTTTGGCTCTGGAAATGGGTCACTAACAAGTAAGGATCAAAACAAATGCTTTCCTTCGTTTATGGCAGGCGTGGGAATCTTTTGGACTCAGCAAACTTTGGGCCAGCTTTGACATGGTGGGCAGGATGGCCTGCCTGTCAGTCATCTGATGCCATAATGACATCATCTCAGAATCAGCATGCTTCTGAATTTCAGTTGCTGGAAACCACAGGAGGGGAGAGTGCTCTTGTGCACAGGTCTTGTTTGCGGGCTTCCCGTTGAGGCATCTGGTTGGTCACTGTGAGAACAGGATGCTGGACCAGATGGGCCTTTGGCATGCTACAGCAGGGTTACCTATTATTATGAAATTAATGGGCATGACGATCTTAGGTCCATTAATTCCAACTCTGAGTCAAATGTATTGGATGCAACCCAGTACCTTGCTGGTCTTCCTTGTACCCCCGGCTAATGGTCCCAGACCATGGTCTGAAGGCGCATGAGGCCAGCACACTGCTGAAGTTAAGCAGGGTCAGGTCTGGTCAGTGCGTGGATGAGAGACCGCCTGGGAACCATATGTAAGCCACCTTGGGTTTCTATCATGAAAAGAAAGGCGGGGTAGAAATGAAATAAATAAATAATAATAACGATGATGGAGTCCTGGGGCAACTGGAAGCTGGAGCTGCATATTATTTCAGGGAGAGAGGAAAGCAAGTTTCTTGCAGCTGCTCCTTTAGCTGATGGATGAGGCCAGGTTGGTCTCTACTGTGCCATGACGTTCTTCCTGGGAGGCAGTGGGTGCAGCCTCCCAGTGGCTCTGGATAACAGTAACGATGTATAATTGTAAAGAGAAATCTAGCAGCGGCAAAGAGAAGAAAAGCAGTAGAAGAACTTGGCTTATCAAGTTAATAGGTCTGGGGCGATGCTTTACAAATGGTGCCTTGGTTGTGGAGCATCCTCCCCAGAGAGGTTTGCCAGGCGCCATTGTTAACGCACCTTGAAGCAGCTCGTTAAGACCTTTCTTTTTAGGCAAGCATTTGGGGACTTGGCTTAATTTTGTGGATTGTAATTGGTGTGCAGTTGCCTTGGGGAGTCGTGGGATCAAAAGGCGTATGTGTTTTCATGGAGAACTGTGTTTATGCTGCTGATTGGAGATGCTCGTTTCCACTGCTGCTTTGTTTTGTTCCTAGTTTTTACATTGTTAGCTGTTGGGTTTTGATTGTTTCTTTGTGACTGTTCTGTTCGCTGCCTTGAGCGTTTCATGAAACGACAGGACATAGATTTTATATCGACTCCTCTGCACTGCCAGCTTCTCCCCCTAGGCTTTCTGCATGGAATATCATCCACTTAATAATTTGAGATCTTTTCTGTCTCCTGAGTTGTGCAGAATCGCATCACAGCCTTCTGGTTCAAGGGCAAGGAGCTGGCTCTGGCATTTGGCCTAACGCTCTCCTTTTCCCGGCTGGGAAGCGTCCTCAACTTCTTCTTCACCCAGCAGTTTGAAAGCCACTTTGGGATCCAGTGGACTCTCTGGGGAGGTGAGTTCCCCCGCCCTCCTGGGCCACCTTCCAGGGGCCACCTTCCAATGGGAAAAGTGTACTGAAGGCTAGTTTCTACACACCCATCTCTGTCCTCTTTCCGGGCAAGCAAGAAGCATGAACAGAGTTCAAGAAATCATTCCAGCCAGGCATAAACACTCAAGGAGTGTGCATAGAAGGGCTGGTGTGGCTTAAGAGGGTGGTGGAGCCTGAGGATAGTCCAGAGGGCCTGACAGAGACGTCTGGGGAGCTGCATTTGGGTCCCAAGGACTGAGGTTCCCCATTCCTGCTCCACGGTATCCCATGTAAACCAGAGCCCTTCAAGAAGATCAGATATTATGGCAGCAAATACACTGTGCCATTCCTCAAGGAAGCATTGCTGCAGCAGAAATCCCGTGTGCTCCCATCTCCTCACCACCACCTTTTTGATAACGCCTGATTGCTCTAGGTGGACCCGAACTAACCTGGGGTTGCCTCAACCCGATGCATTCTATTAACTCTTCCTTACCTGAATAACACTTCATAACAAGCTTAAACATATCAACAAGTCTGATTTTGTTACAGTGTACCATCCTAGTCTCAAAGCTACATATAAGAGGAAATCCTTGCCAGTTTTACTCCTGCAGCAGTGATTTTTGTACTCTTAACCTGGGGTTCCTGCCCCCAAACAAATATAACTAAATTCTTGTCTAACGCACTCTTAAAGTCCTCCCATGACTGTGGTTCCATCCATGGGTTCTTCTCTGTCTGCAGGGACTTTGCTATGCGTGTTGGGCTTTTTGTCGGCTGTCGTAGTCAGCGTGCTTGACAAAGTGGGCATGAAGCAGCTTGGCTTGGATGGAGTCATCCAGCAAGAGTCCAAGAAAGTGGTAAGCGGGGCAGAAGTTGCATCAGGCAACATCTGCTTTATTTTTTTTGCTTGCAGTTTTGAGAGCATGTTTTATCATTGGTGGCCAGGAGAGGGAGCCAGCGTCTTAAGTCTCCATGCTGTAGCTTTACATTATATTTTTTTCGGCAGAGAAGGGATGGTGGGAAATCTGAGTGGCCAGCAAGTACGTTCCGGATTTCATTTGGCTAGGAGCTAGTTGGCCCACCTAAAGCAGCACTGTAAATTTGGACCCTGATTTTCAATTGGTTGTGACCTGGTATCTGGTTCTTGCTGTGGTGGCTTAATGCAATCTTGTTCTTAGCTTCTTTGTCAGGGTTCTTTTTGCTCTGCAGTTTCATGCACTGTTGGTTTATTACTGGAAGAACAAAAAAGTGACCCTTTCCCCTGTATTCAAAGCAGAGAGCTGGTAACATAGGCTGTTAACTGATGCTGGTGTGGACCGCCAGAGACAGACCAGAATAAGACCTCTGTGCTGGACTGAGTCCTGGCAGTTGCTTTGGCCCATTGATTGTAAAGGGTGTATCATTTTCTTGTCTCCAACTGTGTATCATTTTAAAAGACTGGAGAGGTTCATTTTGACTTTTTTTTGTTGTGGGTACCAAAATGCCCTCCAGATGTGTCTATTATGGAGTGAGGAAACATTTCCTTATTCCAGCAGATCCTTCAAAGTCCCCAATATACTTGACAGGTCTTTCCAAGAACAGAGGGACTACTAGCCCCCAACCTCACTTCCTTCCAGAAAATCACTGTCCAAATGTTGCACTCTACAGGAGTGGTGTGCTGATGAACTAATGTATGCCTTTGTATACACATGTATTTACATTATTTGTTTTCTGGCTGCAAAATGAATACATTTCATGTTTGTGTGTGCATGTATACATGTACACACACACACACACACACACAACCTGATAATACATACATAATACACACTGCATGATACACATACACATATATAACACATATCCATGTGTGTATATCTAGCACAATATTTTGGATATTCTGATTGATTTTTAACTTTTTAAATTTTGCTGCCTTCCTACAATGTGTGCAGTGAGATAGTTATCTGATTTGGTGCATATAAACACTGCCACTGTAAAATAGTGGGATTGTTGATGAGGTAAAATGAGATATCCACCACCACCACCACCCGTTTTTATTTTGTGTGCTGGTGCTCCAGATATGCATCAGTGTGCAGCTGGTGGCATGGCCAACAATGTGCATGGGCATTTCCCGATACCTGCACTATTGCTGCTGTGGCGTTGGCACAGAGTCTTTCTGTGCTGTATCCTTCCTGGCTTAAAGAGGTATCATGTATGTGGTGACCCTTCTTCCCTCTGGAAGTGACAGTGAAAATATAGCCCTAGAGCAGGGATGGGGAACACATGGCACTCCAGATATCCTTGGACTCCACCTCCCAACAGCCCGAGCTAGCATGGCGAGTGGTCAGGGATGATGGGAGCTGCAGGCCAGCAACATTTGGAGGGCCACAGGTCCCACATTCCTGCCCTAGAAACTTTAACCTTCAGAGCATTGAAGGACACTGTCTAATCTGCTTAAGTTACAGGAAAGTAGGAGAATTAGGAGAAACCTCATGGCAATAAGAGTAGATTGACAGTAGAACCAATTCCCTAGAGAGGGAATTGGTTCCATTGTCTCCCTTGCTGTAGTCTGGCCAGTCATATGCTGGATGTGAGCTTCCTGCATGGAGCAGCAGGGTGGACTAGGTAGTCTATAAGCATCCTCGAGCTCTGTGGTTGTGCATTTTCTTTCCTTTTTTTGAATTCTCAGCGCATTCAGGATATCCGACACCTACCACTTCGCTATTGGCTTCTTGTCCTCACCATCATGTTCTTCTACAATGGGGTCTTTCCTTTCGTGGCAGACGCCAGGTAAAGTGTTGAACAGTGGTGGTTTTAGTGACTAGGCTCAATGCTGGTGTTTGGTTGAAGGGGGAACAGTGTGAATGTTACCAATAACAGAGGGGTGGGCAAAATGGCCCTTTCTAGTATGGACTGGTCCCTTTTTCTGGGTCTGCCTTCCCAGTCTGGTTCACAGTTGTACTAGGCCCAGATGGGCCCCTCCAATTCTATGATCTAAGATATCCCCTGCTGGCATATCAATTTTGTGCCAGTTTTAAATGCTGTTTGACTTAAAACTCAAACTGCTGGTGTCAGGACCCCTCTGTGGTCACCACCTGTCACGGTCCCACCTCAGGGTCCTGCTCTCCAAACGGTTCCTCTCACCTGCCATTAGTATTGGGTCTTGTTTTAAAACCTCTTTGTGTTTTTCCCAACTAACCCGTTCGGGTTGAGATAAAATGATCTGCGAGCTCTGCCGCCTCCTGCACAGACTTAGGGGAACGATCTTTAACCAGTAACGTAATTTCTGGTGGCAGTTGATGGTATAGCTGGTCTAATATAATGAGGCTTTTCACCTCTTCCACAGAAAGAGCTTTCACACTCATCATCCACTTCTCAAATATATCCATCTATTTTGCCCCCAACTCCACAAAAGACCTCCCTGTCTGTATCTGGCAATTTCTGAAAAGTTTTCTAAAATAATCAGGCCGCAATCTAAACCTTTTGAACACTGCTTCCTTAAATTCAGCATATGTCACTGGCCTGTCTGAGGGAAAACATTGATACACCTCAGCCAATTCTCCTTTAATTAAACTTGATAAATACTGCATATATTTATCTTCAGGTAAACCCCACATCTGAGGTGCCTTTTCAAATATTGTGAGGTAAATTTGTGGATCCTGTCCAGGCTCATACACGGCAAAATATTTCGGAGTTGCTTTTATTTTTGCTTCATCCATCTTTTCTTGTCTTCTCAGAATGAAACTTCTCCCTTTCTAATTCTAACCTTTCAGCCTCCATTCTCAATCTTTCAGGCTCTAAGACCCACTGCTTCTCCTTTTCCTCAACCTCCATTTTCAGTTTCACCATCTCAATCTCTCTATCCTTATCTTTTTCTTCACGTTCCCAGCTTAACTTCTCTCTTAAATACTCCACATAGGCAGGATTACTTGAGCACCCTTCTGGGGTCTCTTCTCTCACAGGCTCTTGGTTTTGGACCGTGGTATAAGTGATTAATGTTACACGCAATTCATCTACCCCTTTACCCTCATGAGGTACATGAACCAGCACTTCTCTCTTCATTTTCAAGAACTCAGCCATGTTTCTAAGAGCTCACAAACTTTACCACACACTCACAAGTTATCTTTGTTAGTTGTTCCCCTCACAATCACGCTACTCTCTAGGGACTCTCTCTTGTTCGTATCCCACCGCAACTGGCACCACCACCTGTCAGGATCCCTCTGTGGTCACCACCTGTCACGGTTCCACCTCAGGGTCCTGCTCTCCAAACTTTTCTCTCACTGGCCCTAGCACAGATCTCTCAAGATCCCACTGCTAGGCAGCACCACCAGACACTCCCTGTAAACAATATTGCCCTGAGACTGTGCCTTAGTCTCCACCTGGCTTATTGCTACGTTGTGTCTGGGTGCACTTACAGGCCACAACCCCATGTATCTTTGTGCCTATAAAGATTACAGCCCTGGGTTGTTCTGGATACCTGCTGCTGTTACACTATCTCTTCACCGCTGCCACCATCGATACTGTTTCCCCACCTTGGTACATGTCCTGGGTCAGGCGTTTTGGTAAACCAAGAACTATTTATTTATTTACACAGGGAATAACAAGATTACTTAAAGGTTCAATCAACAAGCTTGTGGTTTCATAAGATGCATTACTCTTTATATTTCTTAGTCATAAATAACCTGCCTCACTACCCGCCTAAATCCAATCCAGCCAACAACCCTCTCAGCAGAACTCTTTCTCAACTGTCATCCTCCCATTTATACCTTCACTCAGCCAATCAGCATACAACATTCTTCAACATTCCAACCCATGTACTCCCCCCTCTCACTCAGCCTACTTACCACATATACTCTAATAAACCCGTGCTTATCATATTTACAGTATTATATGTGCAGGGCCATCACAGCTGGCACTTACCTTTAAAGTTGGGGTGAGGAACCTGGGGCCCTCTAGATGTTGCTGGATTACAAATCCCATCATCCCTGACAATTGGCCATGCAGGCTGGGGCTGATGGGAGCTGCAGTCCAACAACCTCTGGAGGGTACCAAGTTCGCCATCCCCGCTTTAAAACCTTTCATGGTTTGCGACCAGAGTCCTATGAAGCACCTCAAAGCGATTTCACGATACAATAAAATATATAAAGCAATGCATATATATTTTTTAAAACATTAAACAACTGCATATATAAAACAATTTCAAATAAATTCAGATGCCGAATGGGATTGTTGCAGTTATGGTGGGTGCTAACGAGGGATCAAGCCCTTTTTGAAATCCTGATTATGAAATGCTTTTCCCAGAGAGGCTTGCCAGCACTGACTTTGGTGTCATTTTTAGCCCCAGGCAAAATCTCCATTCCATCATTTAAAGCATGTGACATATCCAACTAAATTCTACTCAGAACAGACCCATTAATGGACCTATATTAGTCATGCCCATTAATTTCAATGGGTCTACTCTGAGTAGAACCTAGTTGGCTACAACTCTATGGGTTTTATTTCCAATGATGATTTCCTATGCTGTTTTGGGGAAAGGCTGTAGCTCAGGGGTAGAGCATCTGCCTTGCACGCAGAAGGTCCCAGGTTCAACCCCTGGCATCTCCAGGTAAGACTGGAAGAGACTCCTCCTTGACATGCTGGAGAGCTACTGCCAGTTAGTGTAGACAATAGCAGGTTAGATGGACCAGTGGGTCTGACCCAGTCATGTTCTTAAAGGGTGGGACATAAATCCGTAAAATATAATTCAAGTGGGAGGTAGAAGCCAACAGCCTGATAACTTGTCAGGGCCTCTGGAGGACACTGATTCTGGAAAGAGTCCCCCCTGCGATATATCCTGAGGAGCTGCTGCCAGAGTCCCCTGGCAGCTGGCTAGCCTCACTGTGCTTGGTCTTCAAAGCGGTCTGCATGCCGGCTCTTCTGCTGCATTGCAGCTTCCCCAAATGGAGGGGCTGGGGGGGGCTCTTCTTGAGTAATGGTCTTGGGAGACTTTTGGATTCCATCCTTCCTGATTTCACCTCCAACAGTGTGACCTTGGCAAGTCTCCTGTGTTGCTTTTCTACCATCAGCAAAGAGAGGAATATTGATTGCACAAGGGGTTGAAATTGGATGTTAAATAAGCCATTGGCACAGTAAGGTAATTTTAGACTCTGGCCTTAGTGGGTTCTTGAAGGTGGGGTATCTTTAGAGGTAATGTGTATTACTTCACTTTGAAATGTGGCAAGCCAGCCGTTCTGGATTTGGGGACCCTCCTGCGTGTTCTGTTGAGCGGC
Organism: Rhineura floridana; assembly: GCF_030035675.1. Lineage (NCBI taxonomy): Eukaryota > Metazoa > Chordata > Lepidosauria > Squamata > Rhineuridae > Rhineura > Rhineura floridana. Next base: position 10,164,965 of record NC_084496.1, on the reverse strand, counting down.
AGCCCCTAGTATGTATGTGTACATGCATTTAATTTAAAGGAGCAGAAGGTTTGCAGCCCTCTGCTTGGGAGTCCTGGGTCACCCCCTAACTATTCTCCAGAATCAGAGGAACCGATGATGGTGGTAAGAGTTGATGGGTGTTGTAGTTCAACAACTTCTGCAGGGCCACAAGTTCCCCATCCCTGCCTTAGAATTACAATCTAAAACACACAGCACAAAAGGAACAGGAGACGGGACAAACTTGGGTACCAAATCTTAAAGTTAGACACTAGTTCTTATACTGGCCAGCTCGGATGGAAATGGATCAAGTAGCCTTGGGAATGGCTATTGCTAGGTGACGGATGAGGAAGAAGCAGAGCTAAAAACAGATGGTTTCTCAGCAGAGCTGATGGAATAGTGGGATGAAAGAAACCAGGAAGCCACAATTAAGCTTGGCTTACCATGATACAGTGGAGACTGATCCATTAGGGCTAATGGAGCAGTGCCCCACCAACCTTACTCTGCCCTTAAGCCAGCCCACACCTGCCTGCCTTCTTACTTAGTAACCACCCAGGGGGTGGTGGTATCTGTCACTGGGTCTGGCTCCACCTACTCTTGGCCTCCTTACCTTCTGCCCTACTAGCGGGCACCAGCCACTGCTCCTGTGATATCTGCAACTGTGATCCTAGTTTATTGCTCCCTAACAAGGCAGGATTTGTAAGCCAACAACAAACCATGGTTTAAGGCTGGCTAGCGATCCTGGCTTGTTAGGGAGAAACCACCCACAATCTTTGGTTTGCAAGTTTTGGGAAGCCAAGTTTAACTGCAGCTTCCTGGTTTGTCACTTCCACTCACCCCCAGGGGAGGAGTGAAGCAGGAGTGATCGGGCAGTGTGCAACTTGTTCCCAATGAAACCATGATAAGCCAGCAACCCTGGCTTATGAAGTTGTGCGAATGTGGCCATAGGCTGTCAGTCCAGAGTACCTCTGGGCCATGTACATTATCTCAGCACAAAGAAAACATTGCAAAGGCCCTTGAAAACCTGAAAGGCAGAAAAACTGAATTGTTTTTATAAGGATGAAGTGAAAATCTTTCTGTCATAATACTTGTGTCAAAATCCTCTAATCTGGAATGCTAACAGGTTTCTCTCTCTCTCTTGCAACACTTTCTTCTTTCCAGCAAGTTTATCCAAGACAAGTATCCTGGCTACAGCCAGCAGGCGGCTGCTTATATTGCTGGGGCAGTTTATGACAGCTCCCTTGTTCTCTCGGCAGCAGTTGGCATTCTGATTGTAAGTACTTGGCGCGGGCGTGGATGTAAGGTAAATTAAGGAGCGCCCTGGTCACCAGTAAGGTCAAATCTATTGCATCACCAAATTAAAAAAAAAACATTGCAATGTATTTTAGAAGACTATAAACAGATCCACAAGCAATACAACAGTGTTTCTAGAACGATTGTGTGGTTTATTTATTGGTTTTTCTTTTTACATAGTGGAGTTGGGTTGCATCCAACTAAGACCTACTCTGAGTAGACTCACTGAAATTAACGGACCAGAGCTAGTCATGCCCAATAATTTCAGTGGGTCTTCTCTGTGTAGGACTAGCGTTGACTACAACCCAAAGTATTTGCTGTGTTGATTTTTACACTGCAAGTTCTTTGGGGCAGGGCACAGACTGTAAAGCGTAATGCACACTGATGGTGTCATATACTTAATAGTTGTCGTCATCAGCTCCAGCCAGCCCCAATAGCCTTATCAGCTCAGCTTGTGCTGAAATTTCCCTATAATGGGTCTTCACTTTGTCTCTTTTCAGGACTACGTTGGACTGAGAGGCGTATTTGCAGTTGGCTGTGCAGTGCTGACTCTGCCTGTCTTTGCTCTCTTGGCCTTCACATTTGTTCCTCCGCTTGTCTCTACCATCTGGCTGGGTGTCACCTACTCCTTTGCCACAGTAAGTCACTAGAAATGTGATATATCTGCCCATCACTGGTTTCTGCTTCTCCGTATAATAGATTGGATAGCTTCTGTGGGTTATATCCTACTCAGAGTGACTAATGGGCATGACTAACTTAGGTCCATTAATTTCAATGGGTCAGCTCCGAGTAGGACTAGTGTCAGGTACAACCCTACATCATTTGCATAGCACTGTGTCAAAGGAAGTTTTTCTGTTTCCTGTTTTAGTGGGGTTGTTGGGAAGGGAACTGAAGCTGGAAAACAACCCTGCCCCTGGCTTAACAGAGATCTGACCTCTGCAAGCCCATGTTCTAACTCGTATTCTACTACTGGATCCAATATTTTGAGATTAAACATTCCGTAGAAATGAGATGTCAGCTTGCTAATAGAAGAGAGTATATCGGTCCTACCCAAGCAATGAGCTACATCCAGCTATGTTGTATGATCAGTACTAGAGGTTTAGAGAACGCTGGTAAGTCACTCTCATGACTGCTTTTGATGTGCTGGAATCACATCAAGTGTTGACTATTTCATTGTGTTTGCACGTGTCGACCTGGTTTTGTGACTATTTCAACACATGTTGAACAAGATCATAACTCAGATGTGTATTTCAGCACAATCAGGACCTGTGTGTAGACCCCATCAGGTCAGTTTGATCAGGGCATACATAAAATGAATTATTTATCCACTTCTGTCCTGCTATTCATTCTGAATTGACGGTATAAAATCTTAGAAACCATCCTGAAAGTAGATTCTTCAGATTTATATCCTGCACCTTCCTCCAAGGAGCCCAGGGCAGCAAACATGTCATTACGAAAACGATACAATTACTTATCATCAATACTTATCCATCTGCCTGTTCTCCCATTTATGTTGTTTGTGTTTCAACCACTTGTTAACAGGCAAGCATGTGGCCCTCTATCCCCCTTGTGGTCCCCCAGGCGACCTTGGGAACAGCCATGGGGTTCGCAACATCTGTACAGATGATTGGAATTGGCCTCTCTAATGTGATTGTGGGACGGATTCTGGGAACAAAGTCCAGGTGAGAATAGCTGTTTTTCTTCCTTCCTCTAAGGAGAGGCAAAAAGTTGTGTTGTCAATCAAGGAAGCATCATCAGCACCCCAAGCTGAATCCCAGAATGCAGTCTGGTTCATGGCTTGGGTATGGGACCAGTACCACATGTTGTTTTGTATATACCTACATGAGGGGATGTAAATTCTCAACCAATTGTCTGTCTTGCTTGCTGTACATACATACATTTTTTTTACCTTGACAGTGAATTAAAGATACCATTATGGCGCTGGCAACAGATGATGGTCTTCATGCTGGCCAACACCATTGCTTGCATTATTGCCTCCATCAGCCTCAACATAGCAGACAAGAAGCAGGTAAGAATCCTATCTTTGGGCCATCTGCCATTCAGAAACTGAATTCTGCTCCATAGTCCAGCCGAAAAATATCCTTCATTTAAAACCATTGTTCTAGCCCTTATGATTTGCAAAGGAAAGTATGACAGTGTACAGCCGAGATCAGCTAAAATTTCAGAACCTAAAACAGGACCATGGAGACTGGTGGTAGCAGCAGGATTCTGTCCATCTCTTTTGAGTTCTGATCCCTTCTCGTTATTTAGACCATGTGCTCAAATAAGTCATAAGTCAGCATTTTTCTGGACCACTGTACAACAAGAAGATGGTTTATAGCCTTAGAGAGGCTACTGGGAGGGTAACCACAAATCCTAGCAAAATAATGCCACATTTTTAAAATTAAGATGTTGCTAATTAAAAGTATGCAATTTAAGTAAATGTAGAATGGTTTTAAATCTGTGCAGAACAAGGGGGTTCCAGACAATACCCCAAAATGAAGGATTTTATCTTTTTAAATCAGAAATAAAATAGTCTGGGTTTTTTTGGTTCGTTTCGCTTCTGAAGTGCTTCTGGTATTACTTTCTTTGCTTGTATTACCTTAACAGGGATGAGGAATCTGTGGCAGTTATATCTTGCTGGTGGGGTAACAAAGGTGTGTTATGGGAGGTGGGGTGGCAGACACGATGTTAAATCGTCTCCCCAGTTATCTGCTGTTGTGCCATCATTACCCACAAACCTCCTTGAAGCATGCCACCAGGCAGCACCAGATGTAATTATAACTACGTGAAGCTTCTCATGCAAGCCAGGCTGAACGCGGTCCCTGCCTTAACTGGTGGTGGTAGAAGACATGGAGGTGAATCCACAATCCACCTCAATGCCAACAGTGAGATTCCAAAACCTTTGCACAAGAATTCAGCCCCAACATAGCTCCAGTGTGTCTCATTTTTCCCACTTTTGTCCATTCCCAGGGTGGAACACTGAACCGCTCAACAAAGCACTCATCGGCAGAGGAGGTAGTCAGGCAGCCGGTGGACACAGCCCCACTCCTCAGTGAGGTGGAAGATGAAGGATCCATCAACTAGGAAGCCCTCCAGGGACTACTGTGGCAGAAGAACACAGAATGCCATTGAATTTCTCCCCAAACAAACCAAGTCCTGCTCCTCCCCCTCCCCTTTCTAATGTTTCATTACAGAATCTAAATATAAGCCCAATTTACAGGTATAGCCATCTTCTAGGGCGGCACTTGTATGCAAGTAAATTGGGCTTATGTTAGGAACAAAAGGGAAATCTGACAACAGGGCAGGTTCTAGAAATCTGTGATGTGCTAAGAAAGCCTGAAATATCGACTCTTGGGCAATGCAGCTCTGTTTAAGTGTTTTTAGCCTTTGTGTCATAAAATAATGCCTTAACAGGAGGGCACTTACTTCCAGCTCCTGACTCTCTAGTACAGGCAGAAATTATCTGTATATGGAAGTTTGCAAATCACAGAGAGAAGACAGACTAAGCAGCCCTAATGGAAAAGTCATATCCTACAGCAATCATGAGGACTTGAGTGAGTAAACTTGCATAATTGTATCTTTATCATAAAAGACCCACATCAATCTTTGGCCATTGAAAACATGCCTTCTAAGAATCTTTGCTGCAGGCTTTGAGGGCTGTCCTGCCATTATATTCACAGGCCATGTTGACATCCCCTTCAAATATAGCACAATTCCTTAACCAATTTGAGCCTTGCAAAGCTATGAGATGAATGAGAGAAACTGGGGTATCAGGCTGGTTCTATTAACATACATATCTGGATCTAATCAGTTTTCTATGAGCCTGTATATGTACGTCAACCCTTGATGTTGGCTGAAACAAGTAGGAGCTGCAACAAAATGTTGCAGTGTGGACTGATCCAGGTCAGGATTATAAGAACACAAGAGCAGCCTTGCTGAATGAGGGCAAAGGCCCATCTAGTCCAGTATTCTGCTCTCACATTGGCCTGCCAGATTTCTATGGGAACCTCAAGCAGGACGTGAGTGCAGGAGTGTTACCATCAACTAGTATTCAGACTCATACTGCTTCTGACAGTGGAGAGCATAGCCATCATGGCTAGTAGCTACTGACAGACAAATTCATGGAGGATCAGGCTGTTTCCAAGGTGAGGTCCATCACCATATCTTGCGGTAGTAAATTCTATAGTTTAAACTATGTACTTTGTAGGGTTATAACCTTTTCCAGAGTCCTCTATTCCACCCCCACGTGTTCTGCATTCTGTGGCCACTGGATAGGCTATTTGGGTTCTCCTCCCCACCCTGCCCCAAATTAGCATTTCTCCAAGCCTGCCAATATCCTCCCTTTGTGTATGGGTGGTGCTTGGCCTGGAGTAAGGATTAGCACTTGTTACTGCTCGGATATACCTGCACGTGCAGCAGCATTCAAAGGTGAGGCTCTTTACATTAAACTATACTTTACAGCTCTGGCTGCCTTAGAAGCAATATAAGTCAACCACTATTAGGGAGATCTTTGGACAAACCTAAGTGCAAATTAATTCAACTATGGAGAACAGTTTTTCTCCAAATGAGATTGTGGGTTAGTTCCCTGGAGATGTATAGACACAGTGCCTTCCTTCAAGGTATTAGATCTTGTCAAAACTTGTTCCTGGTTAAGTCCAAGAGCCTGGGTGCAGAGACAGTACCACAACATGTATGGGAAAAGCAATTTCTTGGCATTCATCCCAGGCTTTTACATGGATGCTGGCTGAGAGCATGACCTATTTTGAAGATGTTTATAATACCTGTGAAAATAACACCAGGAGTGATAGAATCTGCCTAGTCTGGATAAAGGGGGTAGGGGACCTGTGGCCCTCTAGGTTATGCTGGAGTACAACTACCGTCATATTTGACCATTAGTCATGTTGATGGAGGCTGGTGGGAGTTTAACAACATTTAGAATGCCTCAGGTTAGCCATCTATGCTGTACAGTAAAGGTTGCTCAGACAGTTGCGTTTGATGAATATTCTTAGTTCAATAAGCTTTCACCAGAAAGATACAACAATGCACATGATCTTGTGGGTCTCACCCAATGTGCAATTGTCCCTACCATAGAGCTCCCACCAATAATTATTTTCTCTCTACCTGCTATGAAGTTTTTGCTCTACTAATACCTGGATAGCTGGGGATTTGCTGCTCATGTAGCATTCTAGCGCATACCACATCAGTATTTTTAACATAAGACTGTTACAGAAAAAGTGCTTTCAAGTCTTCCAAAAGGCACAAAGTATGTCGCGCCAATATTCCTGATCTTACAACTAAGGAAGCACAGATAGGAGGTGAGGAAAACTGGCTTAAACCAATACTATTGCTTTAATTTTATTGACTGACTTTTTGTTGTTTTTTCCTCAGTCTTGGGAAGGAAAAGAAAGACTTAACAAATCCATGCTTAATGTCCCAAACACTACATGGCAGAAGCAGATTTAAAATGCAAGTTGAGTAAATGTCAGTTTCTGTAAGCAGGTACAATAAATATCTGACCAATGCATCCAACAAAAAGTATTATACCATCAAGGGTGTACAAACTTTTAAGTGGTGAGTACCACACAACCCGCTCCTCTTTTGAGGACTAGAAGGAGTGGCAGGCTAATGGAAAGCCTTAGCCAGGCTTAGTACATTCTAAAATAATTGGGGGGGGGTGTCTTTCCCACCCAGCCTGAAAGAAGAGACTCCCTGCCCCTACTCCTAAGTTCTCTGTAATGCTTGGTAGAAGGAAGGGATTTTTTTCCCTCTTGCTTGACCACAAATGCAGTCATGAGAAAGACATACACACACACCGCCCCCATGATGACCTGTCAATTTCATTTTGCATGGGTTTATGAGGTCCATTATTTTTATTTGTTAGAACGTTGAAGTTCATTGTTGGAATGAGGTGCAAACTGGTGGCCACTTGCAGCCTACATCCCATGAGCAACGTACTGGGGACAACCTGCATATGTACAAGTCTGCATCTAAGTCACTATTGATCAGGACTCTTACAGCATAAATTTAGTAAAAGCACCCTTTGTTTAACAAGTGAACATTGAAGCCATCCAGCAAGACTGCTATTTCTGAATGCCCACTTCACTTACCCTGGGTTCATAGTTCAGCACTCTTAAGAGGAAGTAAATCACAGCTCTATCACATTGGTTGTACTGAACCATAGGTAGGTAATCAGATCCAATTGCAAGTTAGCTTTCAGCTCTGCATTCCCACAAGTGGTTGTCCTACTTCAAAATGGAGATGTTGCATTGCAGTTTTAAAATGGCATAAACCCCATTACAGCAGTGGGTGAGGTGGCAGCTATTACCAGTATTATGTAGCCTTTTGTGGTAGTAGTTTAGTAATGTGACCGTAACTTCACAGGAAAAGTTTAGGCCCATATCTACAGAAAGATACAAAGGGGTGAGAGGTAGCAGTACTTGGAAAAGAGACTTGTCAGATTAAAAATGCAGAAGTTATAAGGGTAATACTCAGAACAACTCTCAGTCTTTCTCCCTCTTCCACAATACCTCTATTATACCTGGTGATTTGAACATGCAGGGACTCTGCCCTGTACTGTAACAAAATTAACAGAACACTGATCTTGGCTCATTATGTTGTTAGAAGAAAGAAAAAAGGGAGTGAAGATTTATTGTAACCTTAAAATTTTTAGCTCTCTTCAATGCTTTCTTTGACGTTGTCTACTGACCATACCTCTGCCTTAAATTACTAACAGCAGAGGACACAAGCTAATTAATTTAATGGCAATGTTCTTCACTGTTAATTACTGCAGAAAAAGATACTGCTTAGTGTTGCTGTGAGAGGTCATATTAGGAAAGGTCTGCAGACAACCAGATGATTGTCTTGAAAGGCAGCTACTACCTTCAACTAATGTAAGATCAGAACAGATGGTGCACAAGTGAAGCCAGTAAAGTTAACTCTTCTTTCCTAACGGTTGATTCATTCAGTCTTACATTCTGTATCAGCAACAGTAAGCACTGGAGGAGGCAAACGGTGGTTCTTTCCTTGTATAAGATTGTAAATCTTTGGAAAAGGGACTATTTGTACTGTAACCTTTCAAAGCTACTGGGATGGGGGCTACGTATGAAAACTGTTCAGTAAACGGTTTCAGTCAATGTAGCATAACTAATGGCAGTATCACCTTGCTATGGCCAATAACACAAAATAAAACAGGTTTGTGAACTTTGTTTTTCCTTCTTGCAATGATAGCTTCTATGAATCAGAATTCATTCAACAAGAGTATGAAAAACCATTCTTTTGATTTCTATAGTGCCAAACTGGATGGTGCTTCACAGAGTACAAAGGGGCAGGTCCCTTCTCTGAGAAGCTTACAATCAGAAGCTTGCCAAAGGGGGAACTGAAGAAGGGTGGGGAAGTGGAGGTTAACAAGGCAGTTAATTCAGTTGCATGTACTTTGGCTTAGTCACATTTGAATTGATAATGTTGTGCCAAAGGCTTCACAGAAGAGATGGATTTTGAAGATAGGTTTGACGAAATAAAGAAATGCTTCTCAAAAGAATGGGAGCATGAGTTTGGGCTATGGAACCACAGTCATGGTAACTTCCAACTAGAAAAGGCCATTGTTACAAGAATCTTATTACACACATGTGCAAATCTGTTAGCGCTGAACTAAAAGGTACAATCTTTCCTATTTCAAATGGTATTTGACTTTTATTCTCAGCCCAGAAATAGTTATATTCAACCAGAATTTAATTACAAATTTCTCAGGACAGAGAGACCTGTAATATATTAACATTTTGCTTAAGGTTACTCAGTACAGTACAGTGTTAACTGATGGCACTATAGAAATATGTTCACCACAGTTATTTTAATAGAACATTTGACATCCTGCGTATCCCCAATTAAAGACTCATAAGGTGACACAGGGACACCACTAGAACTTGCAGCCTTATCAGCTACACCTTAATGAACTGAAAAACTGCAGCTGTTTATTGAGCAGTACATGATTAAAACACATTTCGAGTATTCATTGACTCCCTTTTTATTTTAAAAAAGAAAAGTACCCTTTCTGGATACATAGTGTACTCCCCAGCCACCCCTTGAGGAAAAAAAATGGCACACAAAGCATTTTAAGGCTTAGCTGGTAAACTGCTATCAAAAAGAGGCACTGGTATAAATGCACCTTTTAATACTTCATTGCCAGGTTGTCCAAGAGGAAGTCCAAAACAATGCAAATGGCATCAGAGAAGCAAGTTTTGGCCAAATGTTCCTATATTGCTCCTTTTAAGAATAAATACATCACAAGGCTCAGTGTGCACACTACACCCAAACTTTCTTAATCACTGTTCCACTGCATTTGGGGGGGGGGCACTTGTTACAAGCAAAGTGATTGGCAATGAAGAATTATTCTCCCGCAGCAGAAGTTACTTTTTAATCAAAAGAAACAATCATCAACCAGCTTGGACAGAACTCCAAGTTACTTTCAACATCTAGCATAGAGCTTGTTCCTCAGAACCATTCTGCAGTAAAGTGTGTGTGGGGGGGTGCTGGCACGTGGAGCCACTGGGCAAGAAAGGCCACTAAGTTCTTTGGCATGCCTGAGGAACTCCTACATACAATGGAGTTAAAAAGGCAAGCCACTGCAGTCTAAGCACTTGATGTTGACAAATAATTAAGCCCTAAAATACAGCTAATCAGGCATCCATCCTATGAAATACATGAAATTTAAAACCCACCCACCCCTAGACCCATATACTGTGATTTCAGGAAACAATAACAAGTTATTGCAAAAAATAAAAGTCTGTGCACCAGGAGAATATTCTACTGCAAAACTTCTGGAACCATTCCCAGTCGAGAGAGAGAAACAAAAGTGTCAAGGCAACTACAATGCAAACATTGCATCAGGTGGGGTAGTCCATGCCTTCAGATAGGGTTACCAAGATACTACTGGTACCTTCAAGTCCAGTGACCAGGGCCGCAGCTTCAGCACAATTTCTTCAGGTTCTCCTCTGCCTACTATAGGCCAGGAATCTTAATTCCAAAATGGGGGGGGGGAGGGAGAGCACAAGAGAACTAGAAGGATGGGGTGGGCAGCACAGCAGCTGCAGCCTCACTCAGCATAGTTAAAAGTAAAGGTGCTGTCTCTGGGGGAGAGGGTTTGGAAAATCTATCCAAAATATAGGAAGAAGTGGCCAATAAGGAGGGAAGGCAAACAGAGTCAGCAGAGAATTAGACAAGAGCAGACGCTTTTGTAGGGCAGAGGTAGTCAAGAGGCCTGTGGAGGTCAGAACCTGTGAGCACAAACAGCTTCTGGTTGGTGGCTAGTGACGTGGTGGAACACTACCTTCTTAACCATCTCATCAGACAGGATTCAAGGTCTGATCATAGACAAGAGTGGTTTGGTGGAGTTTTCAGCAGACCATTCTGTGCTGTCCATAATTGCAAATGTCTTCTCTTGTCATTCAACTTGCATCCTCCTTAATTAGCCAAACAGCCTTTGAAGGGTGTTCCAAAAATTACTTCTTGCATGGTTCATTTTGACTACAGTTCATCTCCAGAAGAGGATCTGCTTCCTTAGTAAGGTTCTACCTCACCTAAGCTTTTTACAAGATGAAAAAGGGACAGCTCTAGTTCACAGTTCAGACAGATAGTCAAGAGTTTTGGTTAGCCTCCCTCCTTAGCTAGCACAAATTAAATTCCCTCAAGGCTATGCTACCTAATCTGAGCAACAAGAAAGCAATGTTCTGCCTTCAATAGGAGGTCTTCCTTAACCATATTCAGAAAGCAACAGAAGTGCATAGACTCAGGGTTCTCTCAAGAGTCTGCTTTGCAACTTTAAAAACCAGAGAAGCTCAAGCTAACTTATGCTACATACTGATTAAGCCAAACCACTAAGTGCCTCCTTCAAACACTAGAAGGCTAGACTTTTGGTTCTGACCTTGAATGCGTGGAAGATGTTTCTGAGCTGACTCCATTGGGGGCAGGGAGAGAAGGAAGAGAAAAGAGCAGCTTTCCTTAATAGAAGGCAATACTGGATTTGCCCCCAGGAGGGTTGAGGACTTTGTTGTGCGAGCGTGGCCGCGGCCCAAGCCTGGGTTCGTGATCATCCATTTTGGGTCCAGGCTCTTTGATGCTCTCCTTCTGCGGTTCTCTCTTTTCATTTGTGTCTTCCACCTTTGCTCTTTGGTTGTCTGTACCTGCATATCAAGGTAGGTTGTTAGGTGGCCCTGCCAGAATATTGTTTTTGTTCACCTGGTATTACAAGGATGGTTGCACAGTATGTGTTTTACATATGCCCATCTGATCTACCCTGCTGCACTTCATCCCCCAATTATCTCACAGTGCCATGCAGGCTAGACAAATATCACGAAATTTTCCTCCCCAACAATACTTCTCCAAAAAAGTTTTTCAAGAAACATGGCATGTAGGGCACACAGTTACGACTAAACAAGTGCATGTTCTCAAAACTCTTTTTGACCCAACAAGCAGGCCGCTATAAGAGAGAGACAAAGAACATTATGGAAAGTGCGTTAAAACTTTCTAGGCCAACAAGGAACAGTTATGTTCAAAACCGCAGCCAGACACACATTAGATGTTTGTGTCTCCTCTCTCTCTCTCTCTCTTTACTCCTGTCTATTAATTTGGCATTACTTATAGGCTGCTTTCTTTCTTTCTTTTATATCCCGCCCTTCCTCCCAGCAGGAGCCCAGGGTGGCAATTACGAAATATTACATTACCAAATATAATAATGGTGTACAACAATTAACACACAACGAATAAAAACAGTTCTCCAATGAGAAATCAGATACCTCCTGTGAATCAACTCATCCATCAGGTAAAGTCTACAGAAAACAGAACAATCTGTCACTTAAGAGAAATCCCCATCCCTTGTAGCTTGCTAAGAACTCAGTGACAAGCCATATCCAGGGGAAAGTATAGCTTAAGCCATGAGTTTATGGCAGAGGGCATCACTTGGTACAAGATTAGTGCTACCCACTGTATATTAATTACAAGCAATTAAATATAAGGAGTAATCTCACACATCCAATTTAGCAGGAGATTGATCTGAGTTTCTATCTATCAGTCTGATACATACAACTTGTATGAGGCTCAGATCCAGCATTCAGGAGCTGAGTCGAACAGCAACCCTTTCCAGAATGTTCTCATGGAGTTACAGGAAAACTGAATTGTGGAAAATCTTCTAAAAGATGTAATTTTTTTTTTTAAAGTAGAGGACTGCATTTTCAACTGGATTTTAAGAAAACACCCAACCAAATCAGCAAGGAATTATTGGGCTGGAAAGTTGGAAACAATGCAAGTGTGCCAATTCACTGAATGCCTCTGCTTCTGATGGGATCATTACATGGAAACTGGGAGGCAAATTTGGATTAATTCTGAGTTTCTAAGACATTTTGGTCAAACAATCTAAAGGAACTAGCCTTCAAGATAACAGCCAGGTGATATATCGCCCCTTAGCATCCTACATCTTAAGAAATTGCACTCAGAGGGAAACTTTCATATTCAGTAGCATTGGAACAGAAATAAAGGTTCTGTTGGTAATATTTTAGCGCAAATTCTAACTGTTGTAAAACTTACAAATAGCTGAAAACTCCCCGGTTGCTTTTCTGAAATATTTGAAGAACTCAGCCATCACAGTTCATTCCAGAGACCTTGTTTTTCTACTTATGGCAGTGAATGCTGTAATTGTGGGTAACTAGTGTTTAAGAAGATGCTGACAGAGAGCTAGCAGCTGACAAAGCCTTTTTTTTCCATGAGAAAGTTAACACATCAGTCAGTCAGCCAACTTTATTGCTTGAACCATAGGCTATTGGAAATCCAGAACAAAACTGAATAAGATTTTCACCATGAAACTACTTAAGATACTTATGCAAAAGGACTAATATACTTACAAAACTAACCTTAAGATTACACCACATATCAGGGACTGGTTTCTTTAGGGAAGCAGAAATCAGGTTCAACCACACTTTTTTTGTGTGGATTCCAACAATTCTCACTTTAAGAATCCTCCCAGGAATTTTGTTCATCTCATTTATACTGAAGGGATGGGATAATTCCTGTGTTATTAACCTCACTGTTTTCCCCTCAGTATTTTAGTTGGTGTAGATTCCATCTTCATCTTCAACGTTGGTTCTATTTCTGCATTTTTAATCTATTTTTCTTTTTTCAAAAAATGTATTTGTTTTTTGTGTTTTCAACTCTGCAGTGTATTAAAACATTTTAAACAGTGGGGAGGAGGGTGGCAAGCTATCTCATGAGCACAGTGGCACAGAGAAAAGGGGGTGCCCCTCCTATCAGCATGCTGCTGAAAGATTACACCTAAGAGAATGTGGTCCCCAGCAGAAAAAGGTTCCCCACTCCTGTTTTACATGAAAACATAAAAGGCATCAACATAAATTATAACACTTTAGTAAACTTAACTCCTTGCCAATCTGGCATTCCTAGCATGGCACACCCAAGTCTGGTGCATTGGTAGGTTTACATATAATCCTATCAAAGATGCAACAAGCTGCATTAGATGCCTGCACTTGATGGACCACTTACATTCACGTAAGCCTGCCTGGGCCTTAAGACTGGCCACAGAAGCCCTGCTCACAGACCTTCCACTAATTATTATTATTAAATAAATGTATTATTTATTATATTTGTCACTTTTCACACTCAGAAGAGTATCCCAAAGTGACCTACAGCCTTAAAAACATTAAAACTCCATATAAAATGATAATAAAATACAAAAGGGCTACCACTAGTTATAATCAGGTGGGCAGACACACGTCAGGGCTTTGGAAGAAGGATGGGATAACGTAACAGCCAACCTAAGCAGGGCAAAAGTAATGCCAGATAGGCAGAAAGACAAAGGTTCTCACAACACAGTGGCAGGCTGTAATACACCAATAAAAAGATACTGCAGAAAGCTTGCTTCACTTACCTTTTGGTTTTAGTTCTTGAGGTGCATCCCCTCTATCAGTCAAAATAACAACATGATCCTGGAGGGGGGAAAAAAACCTTAAAAAACACAATTCTTTGTATAGGGATATCGATTAAAAAGCCATTCTAGGGTTGCTTAGATTTCTTTCAAGCATGAAAGACAGGCAATTCATGCTACTTTTTCCTTTTTAAGAGCAGTGTTTCTTGCATGTAGTTTGCATTTTTGCAGGGTTGTTTGCCACACACTAGGCAGAAGGGTTTCAGCATATTATAGGTATTTGGCTCTGTATGCAACACCTACTGAAGCTCATTCCTTCTTTTAGAGATAACTGTGCAATTTTAATTCAAAACTTTGTAGTGGACAGGAGGAGGGGTCAGCATGATCAGGACTGAATTCATTGCATCAAAGGCTTCTAAATTCTGAACCGAGGAACCCCATATTCCACAATCTCAATCGTAAAAATTATGCATGGCTGCTTCATTTACACTAATAATTCTTTCTCTGATCTGGGTTCTACTGTAGTTTTATTTTTAAAAAAGAATGTAGGAAGTGGGCAAAAGCTAAAATACAGTTACCTTGGGTTTGTTTGGATGAGCTTTGACAATGCCGACAGGCTGTGGAGACCCAAAAATATTGCTTGCTTTTCCACCAGGTGGATTTGTAAGTTGACGAGAAGGGTTAGGTTTATGGTCCTCAAATATTCCACTGTCCTTCCCACCTGCAAGACAGCAATACTAGTGGAAGTTACTAAGAACTGTTCTTTCTTTCAAATACTTCCAGGTAGATCATAAGAAGATCCAGGAGCAAGTTCATTATTATTCACATTATTATTTATTTTACAATGGATTCAGACTGACCATTTTCCCCTGCAATGTGCACTGACCTTTGACCTAATGAGCCAGGAGTCAAGCAGAACTATTTTAAAGAGGTCTCATGTGCAAGAGGTTCCACTGATAAACAAGCTGCCCAGCTAGCATTAGCTGTAGCATTTGTTATGCATTCAGCAACTCCAGATAAATTCATTCCACTTGATTCCCAATGTCACACAATACTGCAACAAGAACTGTCATATGCTGCAACAAAGTTTGTGAGAGGATTTCACCAAGATATAAATGCACATGCTTCTAGAAATATTGTGGCTCACCCTGATGTAGAACTAAGAAGCATTAGTCAGATTGCTTTATACAACCTGTTAAAAACAGTTTGTTCGCTGGGGGAGTGCCAAGAACTGCTTCTGCCCTAGTCATTATTTACTGCAACACAGCCTGAATGACATAAGTGAAAGATTATCTTGACTCTCTTCATCATCTTCCTTTGTTACTACCATAAGCAGAAAGGTAGAGTCTGACATTCCTCCCCCCCCCCCGAGCTTGTGTGCACTGTGTGCTTGAATGAAGAAAGGCTAAATACAGATTATGTATTCTGCAGGCAACACCAGACCTGCCACGCCCCTACATAGTTCTTCTCAAAAAGACAACAACTCTCACCTGGAGGGTTTGTTCTCTTTGGAAAGTGCTGAGTTTCTTCAGCTCCTCCAAATATGTTTGATGCCATTCTGTGCGGCCTGAAAGAGGAGGCGGCTTCTTCTGGGCTCCCAAAGAGATTGCTGGAGCTTCCTCCAGGAGGTTTCAGTACCCTGTTTTGCAGAACACAGATAATAGTCAACTATAATAAACACAGATGATGTCCAGTCTGAATTCTATAGGAAACATTGGCTGTCTGCAACCAGGCATAGCCTTTCCATGGGGTGATTAATCCAAAGGTTTTGGGAGAGGGGAAGGAAATAACTTTTTATGGAAGTAGAAAACAGACACTTTAATGGTTCATATGTCGCCTACCCTCAAGTCTACATAATCTATTAACTTTGTCTACAAAGTTGATATGCTTAGGTGTGTTAAGAGGTGGTCAGGATCAGTTTAATCGGGCAAAGAATGCTCCTATTACAAGAGACTTGCACTATTAGGACTGTACCCACTCCTCAGCAATAAAAAAGATCCCTAAACAAAGTCTGTGCAAAACAAAAATCAGCTAACAATATCTACACATAAACATTGGCTTGATACTTCTTGCTGGAAATCTTCCCATTCTCTCAGTTGTTGGGTGAGGACATTACCACATCTAAATTCAAACTGAACAAGGCTAAGTGCATTTATTCCTTACACACCTGTCCACACCCTTTCACAGACTTATTAAAATTATTCCCATCTTGAAGTCTCTTTCACAGAAGTATGCCAAGATGTACTTATTTATTTATTTATTGTATTTGTATACCGCCCCATAGCCGAAGCTCTCTGGGCGGTTTACAGTAACTAAAAGCATTAAAAACAAGTATACAAGTTTAAAACACATCTTTTAAAAACAATTTAAAACACACTTTAAAAAAATTTAAAACAATTTTAAAAAGATGTTCATGATGTGTATTTTTTTGTTTTTAATTTATTGGATTTCTACAATCTCTCATCCAAAAATTAATTTTGATTTTAGTTTTCTATCAGATTATACGATGATTACTGCATTTTAACAAGGAACAGTTAAAAACAGATTCAATTTTTGTAATGGTTTAGATAAAAGAAGGTTGTCAAGAGATAAGGAGATCCAAATTTGTATGGGGCATAGAGACCAAAGAAAACAGGAGAATCCAAGAAAATGGACAGAAATTCTTAGGTGACACCAGTCCAAAATGAGCATTTGTTATCTTGCGCTGGTGTCATGTGACTAGCACAGTAGCATATGCACACATTGTTAGATTGTTGCAATCTACAAAGCTGTTCTTCAGCTTTCTGTGGAAAGGCACATTCCAGAGCAAAGCCAGGGGAAGCAGGGAACAGGATGTAAATGTCATTGAAGAATACAGCTTAATGACAAGATAAGAGGTAACTAGAATAGCCACTCAGTGCAATATTGCTTAGCAAAACCTACATGTTTTTGACCATATATTGATGGTTGGTCCCATACTAATAGCCAATATCTGCAAAAATGTAAGCTCTTGAATCAATCACACAATACAATGGAGTTTGAGATATTAATTGAAAGGAAGAGGAGGGGGATTTATTGTATCATATGCCAGGAAGGAGATGAGGATGCATTCAGATTTTGATACACAGCTATACTGCACTCCAGACCATAAAATTTCGCTCTCCAAAAACCAAAACCAAGGAGAATTTCACGTGCAATCAGAATGCCTGAACTAAAAAAAATAAGACTAAGAATATCATTCTGCTTCAGAATTGCAGCTGCTTTATTTCAACATGCCACAATGCAAACAAGCCTTCAGCCTTCACCCCCCCTCCCCAAGGAGATAGATAACAGGAGCAGTCTAATAACTCAAGACACACCGTCTGGTATTATTTAGCTCATGTAATTTAAATTCAAAACATTCTTAACTGGCAATGCAGTACATGGCATGGCAGCCTGTTCCCAAATATTCAGCTTTTGTTTCAACTTGGGAAACATATTTGTGTAACTGGCATTTTTAGAGCTCCTAAAGGAGATTCCGCTGTGCCCAAGGAAAGAAAGGGCGTAATTCCTTCTTTGTTATTCTCCAGCTGTAGGAAGACATGACTCCCCCCCCCCCCGTACCAAGTACTTCATTAAGCAAATGACACTCCTTAGAATTTGCAGGAAACACAACATTTTTATTTGCTATAATGGCCTTCCAAGTTCAGACATCTGCATACATATACAGTCACACAACATGCGGACAAAAGTAATCTCATAAATTCAGTATCAGCACAATAATAATTATGTAAGTACAGTACAACTAACAGATGGATCAGACCAATTTTAATAACCAAAACATAAACTATCTTAAGCTTGCTCTCAATGTTAATTAAAAAGCTCAATGAGGTGTTCCTCCCTAACGAAAGCATCATGTGTATTAAACATATGGCGATACTAAAGCAGCCTGTGATCTCTAGATGGTTGTTGTTTCCTTCTCTGTACATTTAGGCCTGCTTCACACATACTGTACAACGAAGCCATAGTTTAACAAACCATGAGTTAATCATTAGTTGTCCCAGGTGATAAAAAAAATGGTTTGTTTTTCTAGTTGTTCTTGCCTCATGCCTTTGTAGCTTGGTGAGCATCTAGGCTCGAGAGGCCGGGTTCACACATAATACCAAGCCATAGTTAAAACAAACCACGCTTCATAAACCAACAACAAACCATGGGTTCTGAACATGGTTTGTTCACAGTAAAACAAACAATAGTTAAGCTGCTGGACTAGGTTCACACATAACACTCAGTCATGGCTTAATAAGCTATAGTTTAGTTTAATGATCCATAGCTTAGTGATGTGTGAGCCAGGCCTTACAGAGCAGAAATCAGGAGATAGAAATTACATTATCTGAAGTAGGCAGTGGGATGAGATATACACTGAAGAAAATTGCTATTTGCTAGATTTGTGTTCTTCCCCACTCTTTCTAGTCATCTTATGGCCTGTAGTTTTAAACATTCCTTCTGACAGAAGCCACGTTCACCAATAGTAATTGAGACTACAGCAGTGATTTTCAAGCCTTGCTTCTCCAGTTATTAACTTAACTTAATTGAGTGTTCCTAGAAGCATTATGAAGTATTGGGTGTTATGCTAAATAAAGGAAGCAGGATAACTATGTTCACTATATGTTTAGTCATTTAAAAAACTGTATAGTGGTTTTACAATAAATAATGTTTTATTTAGTGCCCAAATGGAGTTAAATATTGACAGCCAGCATGGTGTAATGGTTAGAATGTTGGACCAGGATCTGGAAGATCGGGGCTCAAATCTTCACTCAGGCATGAAGCTCACTAGGTGACCTTGAGCCACTCACCATCTCTCAAACTAACCTACCCCACAGGATTGTTGTGAGGATAAAATGGGGATGGGGAGAAGCACGTATGCCACTTTTAGCTCCTTGGAGGAAAGGTGGGATATAAATTTTAAAATAAATTAAATTAAAATAAATATTGAAAGACTGCCTTCCTGGCCACAAAACACTGCCTGATTAAAAGCACCAGAATCATATCTGAGATCACTAATGTACACATTCAGGCACTGCTCCAAAAACACAGTTCCAAGCATTTCACCACTGACACATATGTCTGGCTGAAGATGCACATTAGACAGAAAACAGAGGGAGTTTTCATTGCAAGTTCTACATGAATATTGTCAAGGGACAAAACCCTCACAAGGAAAGCATAGTAAAACTTGTCAGTTAATGAGTACCACAAGTCCTCTCAGCTATGTAGGCTGTCTGACATCATGTGACCCACAGATTCCAAATTGCTTAAGGAAGAGGGTGGTTCCTACAGTCCTGAAAAGAGGCTGTGTTGAAATCCCTCCTGAAGTAACCAAGTTTGGATCCAGAGAATGTTAGCAACTGTTACCCTGTGCCAAGATTGCCCCTGGTACTGAGGCTGAGAGGCAGTGACTGGCCCAAGGTCACCCAGTGAGCTTCATGGCTGTGTGGGGGTTCAAACCCTGGTCTCCCAAGTTGTAGTCAGCACCTTAATCACTACACCACACTGGCTGTCTATTTTAAGGATGTATGTCTAAAAGCCGCAAGTGGCCTTGGACCTTGCAAACTGTTTGTTGTTATGTCAACTTGCCTGGGTATTAAGATCTGCCCTGCTCTTTGAGGCCCTGCTCTTTGCACCGTCGTCATGAGGCCAATGAACACAAGAGAGAGGGCAACACCAATCCTTCAGAATGCACTCCCCATGGAGATTTTCTGGGATCCACAAATGCTGATTTTTTAAAAAGGCTTTTAACATATATAACTCTGCTTTCTTTATTTTACTTTATTACGGTCATAGACCCGAACAAAACATGAAAATACAAATCCTTGATAGATATATATAAACAACATTTATACAGGGATATACTTTTTATAAAAACAAGTTTTATGAATAATTTTTTAAAATGACAATATAGATGTAAAATAAGGCACAGTTTTGATGTTAAGGACATTTTATCGATATTAGAGCTGTTTTTTCCGTAAAGCTTGGGCAATATAAAGAAATTTAGCAACTAACTTTTTAATATTTTTGTTTTTATCTGACAGAAGAAACCGAACTACCCCTTCTGGGGAACTTTCCTGATGGCTTGAAATAAGCGGCAAGATGAATTTGGTTCTAGGTTCTTTATATCATTGTAAAAGAACATGATATAAAGATTCAGGGCAGTTTGAATTACAGACACAGTAACGATGTTCTATAGGGATTCCTAGCTATCGGCCCGTTAAATAAGCAGAGGGTAAGCAATTAAACCTTGCGCGAGAAAACAAAAATCTATAATGGGGAAATGTTAATTCTGTTAAATATGACAGTTGATATGAAGAACAAAAACTCAGCCCAAAATGTAATGGGGAGCAGGATGTAGTTGCCTTAGAATATAAATACTGATAATCAAGATCCCTTATTCTCTGGCTGATGATATAATTGGCCTTTTCAGAGTCCCAGGATGATAAGAGATATAACTCTGCTGCTGTTTAATGATTGCTGCTTTTAGATGACTGCCAGGTTCACACACTGCCTTGTAACCCTAGATATATAGAAAACGTCGTGCATGCTTAAGGTAACACTACATGTGTTTAGTAGCACTGGTTCTCCATGCCACAGCTCATATTAAATGAGATACTTGTGTCCCCCAGGGTCAAACGCCAACCAGCCTTTTATTTGGGAAGAAATGTGGAGCAGAGAAGCAACAGGAGTATATTTGTGCAGCCTTTTGCTTCCTGCCACTTACTATAAGCACATGTTTGGAGCCAAGGCGAGGGGAGAACAATTAGAAGGGCAAAACCACAGCAGACAAGGGGTTAAAATTAAAGGTGCTGCCACAGTGTAGTTTACATGCAATACACAGTTAGGCCCCTCATAATGACTTTGGAAACAGACCCCAGGGCCCGATAATAGCAAGGCTAGTTTAAAACTGGTTTTCAGATTGTTCTAGCAGTGAAAGTGACCTGGTCACAAACGATGTTTTCAAACTGATCCACATAATATATTTCTACCTTTTTTTAAAGCAGCAGAAACATTCTACAAATGTGCTTGGTGGCTGTTGTTCTTCAGCTGGAAGCCTCACTGCATTCACATAAATATCTTACTTCATGTATCTTAGGGCTAAACTCTGACTCAGAAAATTCAGTTCCAATCCCTTGTGCTCTTTGTAAAGATTATGTCCTCACAGTAGTACTTCTAATGCCAAGAATTAGTTTCTTGAACACATTGATAACGCACAAGATCCACCCAATTTCATCACTCTCTTCATGACACCATGTGGATATTATTTCCTTTATGAGTCACCTTATGCAGAAGGGTCTCTAGAGGACTTAAACATTTAAAACCATTAATATTCAATACAATGATATAGCTCCAATGAGCCATGACTTCCCAACAAGTGTGCTTTCAGATGGCACAATTTGATTTGATCAACCTCATTGTTACCCGAGCCTATAGGGCTCCACATATGCTGGTCAAAGAAGTAAGAGGTAGGGGAGGAGACACATAAAACAATTTTTATCCTAGATTATTGCTTCATAAGAAAAGCCAAGAACCTTACACTGGTTGAGGCAGTGATCAACAGGCAGTGATCAACAGGCAGTTTTAGAAATAAGATTTTCTGTCTTGGATAAGAAGCAAAACTCTCTGAAGATGGAAGAACACAGCAAGATCTTGTCTTTAGAGTGGGTGTTGGCTGCTGGAAAACAATGCTTGCTGTCACAACTGAGCCTTCCTGAAAAAAATCATACCAGACAAGCATGGCCTGATGACCTTTAGCAGCCAGCATCTGATCCACCTCCTACAGCAAAAATCTATTCTGGAGCATTGGAAGGCAAGAATGATTAAAGCCCTCAGAGAAAGGGCTCCAAGAGGAGGAGCCTGATAATCAAATCTTCCTAGACTGATTCGCCTCCATGGAGTGACACCTCAAGGCAATGCCAGAATTGTTCTGTCCACGCACCTTTTTAATTTTGTGTACATGGGTATGCATATACAAATAATATACTACATTTCTAGCCTCCAATCCACCTACAGTGGAACTGTCCGATGTTTATTTTGGAGATTAGGCAGTTGCATATAGATATTATTTATTTATTTATTTATTTATTTTATTTATATACCGTCCTAAGCCCGAAGGCTCTCTGGGCGGTGTACATAAAAGATAAAACAAGCGCAGTGTAAAAATACAATAAATACAATAAATCAAAAACCAAAAACAAACAAACAAAAAAGAACCAAACAACGTCCAAAATGCAAAATAATAGTGAAATACAGTTAAAATACACTTTAAAATGCCTGGGAGTATAAAAAGGTTTTCACCTGGCGCCGAAAAGATAGTAACGTCGGCGCCAGGCGCACCTCATCGGGGAGACTGTTCCACAGTTCGGGGGCCACCACGGAAAAGGCCCTGGTTCTGGTCACCACCCTCCGAGCTTCTCGATGGGATGGCACTCGGAGGAGGGCCTTAGATGTTGAGCGCAGTGTACGGGTAGGTTCATATTGGGAGAGGCATTCCACCAGGTATTGCGGTCCCATGCCGTGTAGGGCTTTATAGGTCAAAACCAGCACTTTGAATCTAGCCCGGAAACAAATAGGAAGCCAGTGCAGTCGGGCCAGAACAGGTGTTATGTGAGCGGACCTTCTGGTACGCGTCAGCAATCTGTCTAGGCCAGCAATTAATTTGACCCACATTGAAGAGGTTAGGTGATCTGGGATGTAGGAGTGATGGTGGAAGAAGCTGGCTCTATACACACAGAAGAGCAGAAGGTCCACAAACTCTTTCAGTAAAGACAGACACTACTCCTTCCACACACAGCCTCTAGGATGGCAACTATGGGGCAGCAGGGGTGGGAGGAGGAGTTGGTGGTACTTGGGGTTTGACACTGGAGCCACTGGTTTTGAATGCATACCCTAAACTGGCATCCTCCAGATATTTTAGACTACAACTCCTGAGTGGGTTGCTGGGGAAGGCTACCATTAAGTGTACAATACTACAGTGGTTCCAAGACCATTATGGAAACCAGAGGTTGAGTCCCAACACACTTTCAGCTGACAGGCAGCAGAAGTGTTCTGCATACCAAGCAATACGCACTGGCAGATAACAGTAAGGTGTAGTATAGTTAAACTATGGAATTTGCTCCCACAAGATGCAGTAATGGCTACCAGCTTGGATGGCTTTAAAAGAAGATTAGACCAATTCATGGAGGACAGGGCTATCAATGGCTACTAGCCATGATGGCTGTGCTGTGCCACCCTAGTCAGAGGCAGCATGCTTCTGAAAACCAGTTGCCGGAAGCCTCGGGAGGGGAGAGTGTTCTTGCACTCGGGTCCTGCTTGCGGGCTTCCCCCAGGCACCTGGTTGGCCACTGTGAGAACAGGATGCTGGACTAGATGGGCCACTGGCCTGATCCAGCAGGCTCTTCTTATGTTCTTAAGGTGGCAAGCGAGATTTCAGAGAAGACCAATAAGGTCCAGCAGAGAGAGTTGGCCATTTGGATGGCATGGGTAGGTTTTATACTATATTGCCATTTAGGTCATATTGCACCATAGATTTATTTATTTATTTATTTTATTATACTTGTATACCGCTCCTTAGCTGAAGCTCTCTGGGTAGTTTACAGTAACTAAAAACATTAAAACAAATACAATTTAAAACAGATCTTATAAAAACAATTTAAAACAAAATTTAAAAATTTAAACAATAGATTAAGATATGTTGCAAGCAGTCTTCTCTTAGGTTTTCATTTAGGTCATGCAAAATGTTTTTCTATCAGCTGCCAGGTTTCAGGAACTCCCAAGTTCCTTAGCTGAAGGCAGCTAGACCATTTTTAAAAACAAAGTCCAGGGATCAAATTCTATTTCTGCTATAGACCCATTTTCTCTCAGCCCCAGTTCTCTCCCTGTGTCAAACAGGAATTATAGCATCCTAACAATAATGGTTGTAGAGTTCTTGCACATTAAAAGACAGCACACAAACAAATTCCTAAGTTAAGCAGAAACAAGGAGAACTGTGGCACCTTAAAGACTTTTGCAGCAGCTGCTTTCACGGGCCAGATACATTCAACAGTAATTTCAGTGGGGAGATCTCTCTCTCTCTCACACACACACACACACTCATGGGGGTGGGGGTTCATTCACAAAGCAAGCCCAGAAGTCCAAGTGACGCAAGAGATGACTACACTAAGGCACAAGGGAAAATGAGATCCAGGTCTAATCAAAGTAAAAGTAAGGTCTAGTCAATACAATAATTAAAAACACCTTACAACACACACACTTCCTTACACAAAGTAAAGGCTATTTACAACTTTCAGTCACAGAAAAACAAGTTAAACGCATCTAAAAATAACTTCCAACCTTTACTGTCAGCCAAAATAACTTCACAGAATAGTAGAGTTGGAAGGGGCCTATAAGGCCATCAAGTCCAACCTCCTGCTCAATGCAGAAAGCCAAATCAAAGCATTCCCGACAGATGGCTATCCAGCTGCCTCTTGAATGCCTCTAGTGTCGGGAGAGCCCACTACCTCTCTAGGTAATTGGTTCCATTGCTGTATGGCTCTAGCAGTTAGGATGTTTTTCCTGATGTCCAGTTGAAATCTGGCTTCCTGCAACTTGAGCCCATTATGCTGTGTCCTGCACTCTGGGACGATCAAGAAGAGATCCCGGCCCTCCTCTATGTGACAATCTTTCATGTACTTGAAGAGTGCTATCCTATCTCCCCTCAGTCTTCTCTTCTCCAGGCTAAACATGCCCAGTTCTTTCAGTCTCTCCTCATTACAACTCAACTACAACAAGAGGTTGACAGTTAAGTAGCTTGGGCATATGCAACTTAACACACTAGGTTCCCCTTCACTTTATAACCTGAATCACTTGCATTTACATGCTTCAGGCAAACCCTTGATTTTGCCAATTCCTGGAGACTGCATCTGCCAACTCACTCTACCTTCAGGTTAGCATGGCCAGACCAAAAAAGCAGAAGAATGGCAGGACACCTTATCAAATGGAAACGACTCCAGCTGCAACAGAAAGGCTGATTCCAGGAATCTCTGTTATCCCTTCTTGCTCAGACAGGCCTTGGGATATTTAATGCAGCATTTGGGGGATATGCCCATCAACTTTGCATTAGATCAGCTTTCAGAAGCACCACCATACATTTTCACAAGAACCCTTACAATTGCCCTGCAAAGCATTGCGGACCTTATGTGCATTTTATCATTTAACTTTTATTAGTCAACTAATGTTTTTCCCGCTGGGGAAAAAAAGATCAGACAGACATGGCATAAAAAGAGCCAAAGTTAGTATTGCCCTCCTATATTTTGCTTGATCAAACTGATGGGAGAGCCAACATTCAGCTACTGCTCTCTCCTTTTTAAAAGAAAAAACACACACACCTCACAGAGTAGTCTTTTATGCAGGTTTACTTGAAGGCACTTAACAAAAAAACTCAGAAGCAAGTCCCACCGACTCCATCAGGCTTACTCCTATGTAAATGTGCACAGGATTGCAGCCTCGGTTAGGCAACGACCCATTTCCGTTGGCACCCCCTGAACGGGCACTTTCACACTCACACCCCTCTCAAAGCGGAGCGAACCGAAACTAGAGGCACACAACTCCCCCCTTTAATTCGAATTAACCGCGCCTACCGCGGCTGCTTTTACAATCCACATTCTTAAAACGAAAGGAAAGGAAAGGACAGGGCTGCCTTTTCTTTCTACTTCTTTGAAGCGAGGCGGCCCCGCCAGGTCATCGGCTTCCGCCCACGAGGAGTCCTCTCAGCGCAAGGGCGGGAAACGGAGCGAGGAACCCAGGCGTCCAGCGTCTCCTCCTCAGCCCTCGAAGCCGGAGGACAGCCCCCTGGGCGCTTCCCTCCATGGACTGGCCGCGTTTACCTTGAGCTGGGTTTCGCCAAGTCGGTCTCGGGACCCTGAAACATGGCGAGGCCAACAACGGCGACTGACGGCCTAACGGATGCTAAGCAACGGGCTGTTCCATTAGCTCCGCGCCGGAGATTTCCTCAGGCGGGCGCTCGGACGGTGTTAGAAGCTGATTGGTCGATGAAACCGCAGCTCATTCCATCCTCAACCAACCATGACTCGGTGATCCGCCCAAATAGCGCGGAGGGGACGGGGGTGGTTTGGCGATGTGGAGAACTACAGGACGACACGGTGCCCGCGCGGGGAGTTTTCTGCGCCTTCTTATTGGAAGGGGATGCTGCCATTCCGAAGAAGTTTGGCGCTGGTTGGTCGAAACGAAACAGAATGATAATAGCCTTTAAGGTTTAAAGGGCTTCGACGTATCTTTCCACCGTTCTTTGTCTCACGAAAGGGATTGGAATCAATTAATTGAAAAGGCCAGATACCGTGGCATAGTTTAGTGCAACGAGTTACTCTTTAAAAGTTTGGCAGATTTGTTGTTATGTTGCCTTCAAGTCGATTACGACTTATGGCGACCCTATGAATCAGCGACCTCCAAGAGCATCTGTCATGAATCACCCCGTTCAAATCTTGTAAATTCGGGTCTGGGCTTCCTTTATGGAATCAGTCCATCTGTTGTTTGGCCTTCCTCTTCTTCTACTCCCTGCTGTTTTTCTCAACATTATTGTCTTTTCCAGTGAATCATGTCTTCTCATTCTGTGTCCAAGTATAATACACACCCCAATCGGAAAGGGTGTGAGACAGGGTTGTATTTTATCACCCTATTTGTTTAATCTATGCAGAACATATCATACGGAAAGCGGGATTGGACCAAGATGAAGGAGGTGTGAAAATTGGAGGGAGAAATATCAATAATTTAAGATATGCAGACGATACCATACTACTAGCAGAAACCAGTAATTATTTGATGAAAGTTAAAGAGGAAAGCACAAAAGCAGGACTACAGCTGAATGTCAAAAAGACTAAAGTAATGACAACAGAAGATTTATGTAACTTTAAAGTTGACAATGAGGACATTGAACTTGTCAAGGATTATCAATACCTTGGCACAGTTATTAACCAAAATGGAGACAATAGTCAAATCAGAAGGAGGCTAGGACTGGGGAGGGCAGCTATGAGAAAACTAGAAAAGGTCCTCAAATGCAAAGATGTATCACTGCACACTAAAGTCAGGATCATTCAGACCATGGTGTTCCCAATCTCTATGTATGGATGTGAAAGTTGGACGGTGAAAAAAGTGGATAAGAGAAAAATCCACTCATTTGAAATGTGGTGTTGGAGGAGAGCTTTGTGGATACCATGGACCCCAAAAACGACAACTAATTGGGTGTCAGAACAAATTAAACCAGAACTATCACTAGAAGCTAAAATGATGAAACTGAAATTATCATACTTTGGACACATCATGAGAAGACATGATTCACTAGAAAAGACAATAATACTGGGAAAAACAGAAGGGAGTAGAAAAAGAGGAAGGCCAAACAAGAGATGGATTGATTCCATAAAGGAAGCCACAGACCTGAACTTACAAGATCTGAACAGGGTGGTTTATAACAGATGCTATTGGAGGTCGCTGATTCATAGGGTCGCTATAAGTTGTAATTGACTTGAAGGCACATAACAACAACAATATGCAGAACGTATATAGAAAGTGGGATTGGACCAAGATGAAGGAGGTATGAAAACTGAAGAGAGAAATATCAGTAATTTAAGATATGCAGATGATACCATACTACAAGCAGAAACCAGTAATGAATTGAAACCAATGCTGGTGAAAGTTAAAGAGGAAAGCACAAAAGCAGGACTACAGCTGAACACCAAGAAGACTAAAGTAATGACAACAGAATATTTATGTAACTTTAAAGTTGACAATGAGGACATTGGGGGATTTTCCGACTGAGAAGACTGGCGCTCCTGTCGAAGCCCTGGTTGGATTGTGGAATACGGAGATGACCAGGGCGGCTGACACGATCGCTCCCATGTGCCCACTCCTATGTAGAGCTCATATAGCTCCATGGTATACCGTGGAGCTGAGAGTGATGAAGCAAGAGAGGAGGAGGCTTGAGTGCAGATGGAGGCGAACTCCTGACGAATGCAATTATGCCTTGGTGAGTGCCTCTTCTAAGCGGTATATAGTAGCGGTGAGGGCAGCAAAAAAGAGATATTTTGCTGCCACAAGTAAGGCATCTCTCTCCCACCCGGCGGAGCTTTTTAAAATCGTACGAGGGCTTTTACATTCTGGCCCTCGGGACATCATAGATTCATCTGTAGCCCGCTGTGATGAGTTCGCGAGGCACTTCCAGGATAAGATCGCATGCATTCGCCGGGACTTAGACTCCAATATTATGGCAGTGGGATCTAATGAAGCATCCAGATTACGGTCTTGTCCTTGTTTATTGGATGAGTTTCAGTCTGTACAGCTTGAGGATGTTGACAAGATCCTTGGACTGGTGCGGGCGATCACATCTGTGCTGGACCCTTGCTCCTCTTGGCTGGTGAAAGCTGGCAGGACCGGAACCGCTGGCTGGGCCAAAGAGATAATAAACGCCTCTTTGAGAGAGGGAGTGGTCCCTGACTGCCTAAAAGAGGCGGTTGTGAGACCGCTCCTGAAGAAACCCTCTTTGGACCCAGATAACCTGAACAATTATAGACCTGTGGCGAATGTTCCGTTCCTGGGCAAGGTGCTGGAACGGGTGGTTGCCGGCCAGCTCCAGGGGCTCTTGGATGACACTGATTATCTTGATCCATTTCAATCCGGTTTTAGGCCCGGTTTTGGCACCGAAACAGCCTTGGTTGCCCTGTATGATGACCTTTGTCGGGAGAGGGACAGGGGGAGTGTGACTCTGTTGATTCTCCTTGATCTCTCAGCTGCTTTTGATACCATCGACCATGGTATCCTTCTGGGAAGACTCACGGAGTTGGGAGTTGGGGGTACTGCTTGGCAGTGGCTCCGCTCCTACTTGGTGGGTCGCCACCAGAAGGTAGTGCTTGGGGAACATTGCTCGATGCCCTGGACTCTCCATTGTGGAGTCCCGCAGGGATCGGTACTGTCCCCCATGCTTTTCAACATCTACATGAAGCCGGTGGGTGCGGTCATCAGGAGTTTTGGGGTG
Source organism: Rhineura floridana (assembly GCF_030035675.1). Taxonomy (NCBI): domain Eukaryota; kingdom Metazoa; phylum Chordata; class Lepidosauria; order Squamata; family Rhineuridae; genus Rhineura; species Rhineura floridana. Next base: position 10,135,725 of record NC_084496.1, on the reverse strand, counting down.
CGTTGTCATCAGTACGCTGATGACACGCAGCTCTATTTCTCCTTTTCATCCTCTTCAGGTGAGGCTGTTAACGTGCTAAACCGTTGCCTGGCCGCGATAATGGACTGGATGGGAGCTAACAGACTGAAGCTCAATCCAGACAAGACCGAGACGCTGTTGGTGAGTGCCTTCTCTGCCCAGATGGAGGATGTTTATCCTGTTCTTGATGGGGTTACACTCCCCTTGAAGGAACAGGTTCGTAGCTTGGGAGTTCTTTTTGATCCTTCCTTGTCACTTGAGGCCCAGGTGGCCTCGGTGGCATGGAATGCTTTTTACCATCTTCACTTGGTACCCAGCTACGTCCCTATCTGGACAGTGACGACCTCGCCTCAGTTGTTCATGCTCTGGTAACTTCTAGACTGGACTACTGCAATGCGCTCTACGTTGGGCTGCCCTTGAAGACTGTTCGGAAACTACAGCTAGTCCAGAATGCAGCGGCCAGACTGCTGACGCGGACCAGAAGGTCCGCTCATATTACACCCGTTCTGGCTCGTCTGCACTGGCTTCCTATTTGTTTCCGGGCTAGATTCAAAGTGCTGGTTTTGACCTATAAAGCCCTACATGGCATGGGACCGCAATACCTGGTGGAACGCCTCTCCCAATATGAACCTACCCGGACACTGCGCTCAACATCTAAGGCCCTCCTCCGGGTACCATCCCATCGAGAAGCTCGGAGGGTGGTGACTAGAACCAGGGCCTTTTCCGTGGTGGCCCCTGAACTGTGGAACAGCCTCGCCGATGAGGTGCGCCTGGCGCCGACGTTACTATCTTTTCGGCGCCAGGTGAAAACCTTTTTATACTCCCAGGCATTTTAAAGTGTGTTTTAATAGCATTTTCATTATTATTTTGTATTTTGGATGTTGTTTGGTTTCTTTATTATTTGTTTGTTTTGTTTCTTGATTTATTGTATTTATTGTATTTATACATTGCTTGTTTTTATCTTTTTGTACACCGCCCAGAAAGCCTTCGGGCTTAGGGCGGTATATAAATAAAATAAAATAAATAAATAAATAAAAATAAATAAATAAATTGAACTTGAACATATTCCCTTTTGGAATAGGGCTCTTGTTCTACCCTTTTTGTTGTCCTCGTCCAATTCTATACAATAACTATCATAATAGTTCTCTTTGTCCCTAGGTACTAGTTGCTGTATTATTGCATTTAGGGTTCTGACCATATTTCTGTCTCCTTTTGCTTTTGCTTTCCTCCTGTCTTAACCATTTTGGGAGTTTTGTCAGTTATCCATTGAGGTCTTTCTTTTTAACTAGCGGTATTGTCTTTTTGCATTCTTTCCTGATAATGTCTCTTGACTTCACTCCATAGTTCTTCTGGTTCTCTATCAACTAAGTTTGAAGCCTCAAATCTGTTCTTTATTTGATCTTTATATTCTTCTGGGATGTTATTTAAATTGTATTTTGGCATTATGATTGCTTTGTTGTTCTTCTTTAGCTTTACTCTGATTTTCGGTATTACCAGTTCATGATTTGTACCGCAGTCTGCTCCTGGTATTGTTTTCACAGAAAGTATGGAACTTCATCTTTTGCTGCCAATCATATAATCAATTTGATTCCTATATTGACCATTTGGTGATGTCCATGTGTACCATCCTCTTTTTGATTGCTCAAAAAATGTTTGCAAGAAACAAATTATTGGCTTCATAGAATTCAATAAGTCTTTCTCCTGCTTCATTTCTATCTCCTAAGCCCCATTTCCCCACAATTTCTAGTTCTTCTCTGTTCCCTACTTTTGCATTCCAGTTCCCCATGATTATTAGAACATCTTGTTTTGGTATGTGATCAATTTCTTCTGGTACTTCTGTGTAAAATCCCTCCAATTCCTCTTCTTCTGCGTTTGCTCTTGAAGCATAGATTTGAATGATGGTTATGTTAATAGGTTTCCCATTTAAATCTCATTGATATAACTCGCTCAGACCTTGCATTATACAGGCGGACCCCGCTCATACGGCAGGACTGCCGCTGTAAAGTGGAAATCGCCGTAAAGCAGAACCCATTGACGATAATGGGGCGTGTCGTGCAAAAATGACATCAGAATGGTGCGCGACAGAAAAAACCACCGTAAAAGCAGAACAAGTGCCTTAATGCAGGGACTTTCCCTAATTGAAAGCCGCCGCATTAGTGAAGTGCTGTAAAGCGAAGCGCTGTAAAGCGGGGCCCTACTGTAGCTAATTGCTTTTGCTACATCACTTCTTACTATTAAAGCAACCCCTTTTCTTAATTTCTCATTTCCCACATAAAATATTTTGTAGTTGCCTGATTGAAAGTGTCCCATTCCTGTCCATTTTAATTCACTCACGCAAAGTATTGTAATGTTGATGTGTTCCATTTCTTGCTTGACAATTTCTAACTTTCCCTGGTTCATGCTTCTCACATTCCATGTTCCTATTGTGTATGTTGTACAACTCCAGACTTTCCTTTTGCATCTGTGCGCATCAACGTCTGGGCTTCCTTTCAGCTTTGACCCAGCTGTGTCATTAGTCACAGCGCTACTCGTACTTGTCCTTTGTTCTTCCCCAGTGCTTGTTGAGTGCCTTCTGACCTGGGGGTCTCATCTTCCAGCACTATCTCATGTTGCATTTTGAATCCTCTGTTCATAGGGTTTTCATGGTAAGAGGTATTCAGAGGTGGTTTACCATTGCCTTCCTCTGTCTGGATGCATCTTAGTCTGGTGTCTCAGCTTTGACCATTCTGCCTTGGGTGCCCCTGCTAGGAGTCTAGCCTCTTGGTCTACACTCCTGACGGCATTGCTGTCTGCTTCTTTGGCACTCTCAATCCCCCTCACCACATTAAGGTGTGCATCCTAGAGGAGGTGGCAGATTAAGTAGGGCATTAATTTATTTATGTATTTTAAAATTTATACCTTGATTTTCTTTAGAAGATAAACTCAAAGCGGCTACCAAAAAATAGTAAGATGCATCATATAGTAAAACAGTTTGTCACACGAAGCACAGTTCCAATGACAAAAAAAAAAGGTTCAAACTATTAAAAGCAACTTCATACATTAAAATCAAGAGCAGGATAAAATATGGGAGACAGAACTTCAGCAGAAGCGTGTATAAAGATAGCAAATAATAAGGATCCAGTGTCTTGAGGCATCCACCCAATTTATTATAGCTTAAATTTTTTGGGGGGGACTTAAGGTTTTAAGAATATAAGAGCAACCCTACTGGAACAAGCAGTAGCCCATTGTCCAGCATCCCGTTCTTGCAGTGGCGAACCGGATGCCAATGGGAAGCCTGCAAGCTACACGTTCATATGTCCCCTTCACACAACTCTCCATCCAGGTAAGCAAGAGGCACTCTCATACCTCAAGGTCACATTCCAGCCACACAAAAGCACTTGGGGAGGGTGTGGGGCAGCCGGGGAGGGGTGTGGCCTGGGGAGAAACCCAGGGGCCAGATTGAGAGGTCTGGAGGGCCCCATTTAGCCAGAAAGCCAGAGTCCCCACCCCTGATCTAAAAGGAACAGACTTGTGGTACTTTCTAATCAATTTACAATGCAACCCTGCAAGTAGCAGTGAATTCAATTAGGCTTACTCTCAAGTAAGTGTACATAGGTCCCACACTTTCCTGGGAGGAGGTAAGTCTCATTGAATTCAATAGGTCTTACTTCTAACTAGATGTGCATAGGATTGCAGCCACATTGTGGCCTAAGCGTCTGAATTTCCAGCTTTTCTATAAGAATTCGTATTTATTTATTATTTAATTTGTAACCTGCCCTTCCTCCCAGCAGGCGCCCATGGCGGCAAACAAAGCGCTAAAAACACTCTTGGACATTATAGAGCTGATCCTGATTTTCCAGAGATTATACTGACTCATGTTGCAACAGGCAGAACAAAGGTATCCATCAGTGTTCAGACGGTTATAAAATAACAAACAAATGAAACTTCCTCACATACAGTCTGAGCCTTTGGGAAAATAGTTGCATAGTTGCCCCAACCCCAAAAGATCCAGTTTTGAGTTTTGGACTATAACCCAGGTGGTTTCGCTAGCCTATAAAACTCACTGGGTGACCTGTAGCCAGTAATTATCTCAGCCTAACCTCCTTCATAGGGTTGTGATAAAATGAAGGTGGAAAGTCACACATGCCATTCTGAGCTTTTGGATGGAGTATAAAAATGTAATGAGTACATAAGTAACAAAAACTGCTCTCTGGGCCTTTCTCCTTGGAACATTAGCTTCCCTGTTGCTTTTCATTGCTGCTTTATTTGCACTTCAGAGATGCAACGTATTTGCAGTCCTCTCATTCCCCCTCTGAGGCAGTTTATCTTTGCTATTTACAGACTTCAGGACCACCCAGTTAGAGCGTGAGTGGGTGCAATAATTAAAATCTGGAACTCCCATACTGAAGTGCAACTATTTTCTAACTGGGGCACAAGAGCTCAGAAGACCAACCCAGATGTGTCCCATAATAGACAGATATTCTCCATTACTCAAATCAGAGTAATGTATCATTCTGAGGCCTTCTACTGAGAGGGGAATCAAGTCATATTCCTAGCCAGTAGAAAATGTATCAAGGCATAGAGGGTACAAAAATGAACACACACATGAATTAGACCAAGGATTAGTATGTATTTATGCACAATAATAAAAACAACTTTACAAGTTGAATTGGAAATTGAAAACAGAGGAAGTTAACAGCTTTTGTGTATTATATTAAATAACCCAAACACCTTTTTCTTTTTCCAAAAATTGATAAAGAATAAATAATATAATTTACAATATGGTACAAAAAATAATCAGTTAAAGACAGGCATTCTTGCTTTATACATACACTATATATGTATATTTATTATCTATAAAACAAATTCACATCTCAAAACAAGACAGAAAACCTTTAGATGATATGGCTTAACTATTATTAAAAGAAACAGCAGCAAAGTCTGCTGCCAAATCCACAAGCTCTAAAGCCAGTTATCACATTTTGGCAACTAATGATAACTTACCGCTGTAGTGCTTGCAAACATTTTCACTTATTTAGCATTTACAGATCACCGGGAAGTCTGGAGAAGAGTTTTTTTAAAAGGGCATGGTAACTGAAAAAGTGCAGTATTTTCCTTACGAATGCATCCAACAGCTTTGTGTATATGAATGTTTGTGCCTGTGTTTAAAAACCCAAACCCAAAATGCAATGCTAAAATCCAACTGTCAAGTCAACAGACAAGCGATCTTAGCAGATATGATTTGACCAAAGTTGTTTAAACTGGCTGGAAAGCATAAAAGAAAAGAGAGCAATAATAAAAAAAGGTTACATAATGCCAGCTTAGAACAACTTTGCATTTAAAAAGTTATTGTGTGTTGTTGGGAAGCCATTTAAAGGGAATTTGCTCCTCCAAACTTTTGGTTCATTTCAATGGGCCCTGTGTGGATTAAGTTCCTGGTAAATTTCATGCTAATGATTACAAATAAAAATACTAATTTGAAGAGTGAGGTGACGGGCCAATCAAAACGCAATGCACAAGCAATACCGGCACTCAGAATATGTCCAATAAATTATCTAGCTTACATTCTACTTAAACTCTGAATGAGGGTTGGAGCATTACCAACTGATTTCCAGTGCTTTTTCTTCTGGGTCTGCAACAGGGATGGCGGACCTGTGGCTGTCCAGACGTTCTTGGGCTCCAACTCCCACCAGTCCCAGCTACCATAGCTAACGGTCAGGGACGACAGGGGTCGGAGCCCAGCAACATCAGAAGGGCCACAGGTACTCCATTCCTGGTCTACAAGACAGGGTTGTCTTCACCGCATATATACTCTCAAGTAGACAATTTACTTGTCACCCAACAATGTGATGTCAGAAGAACACTGAAGCATAAAGCTTTTCTAGAACTACATTCATAACTGGAAGCCAGCTCCACACAAAACAACTTTCAATGCCTCAGGCAAATGTGAAGTTAAGGCAAAAGGACAATTGACCTTGGAAGCTGCCGCGCCTGCAGATTGCAGAAATGTATTTGGAGACAAACAAAGTTTGTTGCAAGTTCAAAGGGGCTGAAACATTACAATTCCAAACTGACTCCTGAATTCAAGAAGTCATTATTTCCCTTGGCTGCAATAGAATCAACGTTGGTTTCAAATGTATGGATGCTTAGGTAATTCAAAACCAGCAATCTCCAAAAAAAGCATATTACTAAATATTTCATTGAAGAGTAACAGCAGTCATGTCATTGATTGGAAGTAAAACATTATTATTGGTTTTTAATTTCAAGTGCGCAGTCTTCAATGTTCATCTAATTTTAGATGCAAGATAAAGGCCAGTTGGTGGGTGTCTGTAATCTCTATGGACACCCATCTTAAGAAACAGGAAAGGAGAGGGAGGTAATTGGTGAGATCTTGGAAGGAAGTCCTAACTTGCATGCACAAGAATACATTGTGAGAAACAGGAACTGATATATAGACCTTACTATGGAACTGTTTAGCATTGGACTATGGGCTCCTTGATTACTTTTTACTTTTCTGATGCTTCAATTTTAGGTAACAAGGGATATCAAAATCTGCTGACTTCATAATTGATAAAAATAGATATGACAACATCCTATCTTCTCTCAGACTGAGGGAGCTGATGGGAGAAGGGAAATTTGTCATCAGCACACAAAGGGATAAAGATCCAATTTGCAGATCCCATGAAGGTATAAGGCTGGTAAATAATCCATGCATAGGGTGAAGGCGTTCAACCAGCTTGCTGCAAAATCGATCATTTTAGAAGAAGGAATGGGAATGGGAATGGTGGGGCAAGAGACAAAATAAAATAGAATTAAAAATAATCTCAAAAACACACACACAACAGCAGAACAGAAATGGAAATCACATTATTGTCACTAAATGTGAACAATCCACTAGCGGTTTCATATGAACAAAGGCCTTTTATGGATGACAGAATTGCTAATGCTGGAAGGACAGTGACCAGGAAGTAGGCTCTGTCCAAAATACTCTGGCAAAAACAAAACAAAACGCAGACAGGTAGAACAAAGCTGTTTTGGCATGGCGGTATCTAGGCCATCTTGATAAATGCACATCAAAAGCCAGCCCCATACACAAAACATCCCAATTTCCTTCTATGAAGAAAAGCCTTCACATGCTCCTGAGGATGCCTCATTGCATGGACAAAATATTCTGTCTGTCTGTAGAAGAGAAGAGGGACAGCTCTGTATGGGGCTTCAGAGCTGCAGGACCACTATTATGTATGATAATCAGCACCAGAGACTGGCAAGGAGGCTTTTGTTCTGAAATAGAAATCTGCATCATGGCAGACTACTTGAAAGAGGGACTATCTGCGAAGAAGGAACAATATGTCAGGGAAGGGAAATGCTAAAATGATAATCCCACAAAAGTAGACATGATTCTGAGTTTCTCCCACTTCAGTTTACCTACCCTACTGACTAGTTATAAAAAATTAAGCTGTGGACAGTTTCCTGTTTTGCTGATGGGCAGGTTGCTCAGCCACTCAAGAGAAGCACACAAATGTACACAAATATAACATTAATTTGTCTTTAAACCTAGAAGAACCCCTACCCACAGTTCTGCAAATATACAGAGTTCAGAGATATACTAAAAAACTGCTTGATTGCCCTCGAAGATGGGGTGCATCACAAAAAGTCTAAAAAAAGGGGTTGGGTCCCAGAAATACAGGAACCATTGGTGATTTGCAGGAGGGTTTTGGCCCCCAGTTGCCAAGGATAGTCATTCTGGAGAGTCCACCTCACCACTGTGGGCAAGATTCCAAAGTCACCTTCCCAACCTAATGCTTGAGCAAAAGGCAGCGAGGTGGTGGTGGTGGGGAAATCACTAGATAACAAGGCATGTTTGCACAGCAGAGGTACTACTAGCATTGATGAAAGATTTCTTGTTACCCACAAGTAAATAACATTTCATAAAGAGTGAGGTTTATATAGGTTTGCTTGAAGGAGTTGAAGAACAACTTGGATTGCCACGTGGCAATCCACTTTACAGGAGAAGGACAGAAATTATTCTGTTCTACAAGAAAAGTGGAAAAGGAGGATTGCAATAATAATAGTAGGTTTTTTTAAAAAAAGAGTCTAGGCATTGAATGCCAAGAACCAAACATGTAAATACCTAAACCAGGACATTTTTTGCCCAGTGATGCAGGTGAATGGCCTCAGTGCAGGACAGTGCAAAAACATTACATTTGTATTATTACAGGAAAAGGTATTGTAAAATGTTTTCTACTTGGAGGACTTTAAGATAAACAAGAGAACATTTAAAAAGGAGTGAGGAAAATATGCACATTTCCAGGGAAAGCCACAAGGAAAAAGTATTTAATTGGGAGTGTAGTTAGAGCTCCTTGAAGAAGGTTCCTAGTCCTCAAGAGAAACCCAGAATAAGCAAGCCCTTGGGGGCAAGGTGATCTTTGCAAGATGAAGTGCTTGCTACGAAAAAAAGTCCCCAAAACCAAATAGCACATATACAGATGCAAGTTAAAGAGATGCTGGATGAGACACCGTGTGCATGCACGCATGGGTGCAGGCTCACACGTGCACCTATCTATAATGAAAAAAAAGAAAAGATCCTACCCCAGGTTTTTCTCTTTAAAGGAGGGACACACACAGGATGGAATGTTGACGAATGTGAGCAAGTAAAAAAAGAACTCTGGTAAAAGCATTGTGGAATTAATTGCTGCCTGACAGGAAAATGCAAGGAAACTTGATGGATTTGTCAACAATGCCAATTTGGACAGACTGAGAGGAGTATATTAAAAATTTAAAAAGGATTAAAAACCGAAACATACCATTATCACACACACACCCAGCTGAAATGCGGATACCACAGCATGGGTTTTGGTTTACTGTATAAAAACATAGCTTGTGGGATTTCTTGCCCAGACCGTTCCAGGGCATAGATCGGGGGCTGTCTTGTAAACTCCACTAGTCACCAGCTTACACGTGTCATTTCCTATAATACTGCTCCCAGTTGTATTGTTCCTAGCATATTGCACATTCCAGGAACTGTAGACTGTTGAAGACAAACACTGATCTTCTGATGAGGCATGCTCTGACCAGAACATAGATATCCAATGCATAGCTACAACGGCACTCCGCTCCAGGTTACATAGCCAGTTTAATGGTTTCCACCAGCCAGCTGGATGAACGTGCTTCACTGAGAGAGGTCACCAATGGGAGGGCCATCACTTCCTCCATCAAAGAGGATCTCTCGGCGGTTTGGCTCAGGTATCGACAGCTCCTGGGCAAGGTCGTTGAAACGAGATATGTAATCTATACTGTTCTCATTCATCATGCAAGCCAGCTGGGAATCTACTATCTATAAGGTGAGGGGGGGAAAAAGCATAGATTATTTTCAGTTGTCTATTACCAGTTGCCACTTTTGCTTGACAATACTGAAAGGTCTAGAGAAAGTGAACTGAACATAGGCTGGGTTGAGTGTGCTTGGTGGGGGAAAAAAATTCTGGAGGTTGCATTGGGAACATCCAAATTCTGTGCTATGACTTATGCAGGTTTACTGTGCAAATCACTCTGCATAATTTATTCTGTCTACAATGCCTGATTTTAGAGAATTTGGAGAGCAAGACAGACAACAGGTAATGATAAGAAATGACAAAATTATGCATCCCATTCAATTCCAGCAGGAGCGAATTTGCACGCTCAGAAAAAAAAGACCATGTGCCAGCCCCTAAGTTACGGAACTCTCTCCCCACAGAGGTGCATCCAGCATATTTTTTATGTAGTTTTCACTGCAGGCTGAACACACCTCTTTACCCTGGCTTTTAACACCCCAGATATTTATTTTTGGACCACCTTAATCTCTTGATTGTAATTTGTTAACTGTTTTAAATATTGTATTTTTAAATTGTTATAACCTGGCCCTGGGACCTCAAGGTGAAGGACAGGAAAGAAATCAAATCAAATTAAAATCAGTAAATAAATAGACAGTATTAGGGCAGAATTCAGGTGAGCAGCTCATTGGTTTGAAAATTCCGCTGTCAAAAGCTCCCTGCGTATAGAACACAACCATCAGAGAGAAAGCCTAGAACTCTTTGCCTTGAGGGACTAGCTGTGTTTGTGCATGGGGTGGGAGGGATGTTGTGCGTTGGAGAGTATTCTAATGTTATTAATGTAAGCTACCTCAGGAAGGCTATAGTATTGAAAGGCGGCTTATAAATCTATAAAACAAAAAAATAATGGGAGATGATAGCAGAGTGTGTCATAAGCCCTGTTACTGCAGAGCAGGCATGACCAGAGAGGGGGGTGGTTACTCCTTTGACAAACAAGGATGAAGATTCTGCATCTAAATTTGCATAAGCCCTGCCTACTGAAGCAAGTGGGAGGATACCTTCCTCTGCTAATGAGAGAAAGAACACAGAGATTACTGGAATTCTCAGTTCTCTGTTAAATACTCAATTGAACGGAGTCACACACTGAATACACAGAGCCATTCATCTCTCCCTGTGCACTCTCCAGTGACTAGAAAGGGAAGCAACTGCACTTTAGGGATCTCATGCCACCATCCTTGGTCCTATAATTAAGGGGGGGATGTTCCTCTCCTTAGACATTTCCAGCATGAGTTAGATGTGACCAATTTGTTGTGCAAGATCCAGAGGTCTTCTGTGAAGGTGGCAGCATTTCTGTTGCAGGCACACTCCATTTTCTCAGCATTCAAAACAGCAACATTTTTGCTTCTGGGAAAATTGTTCTCTTCCATTATGCACAGACTAGACAAGGAGGCACTGACTTTGCATCAGGATTTGTGGGTTTTAACCTTCAAAGGCCAAAGTGCCATCAGCACATGCTTTGACTGATCACCTGGAAAGAGGACAGTCTGGAAGTAACATTTCTATACTAACCATCACAAGACTATTACCGCCCACCCCTACCAAATGAAGGCTGGCACTGTGTAGCACAAAGAGAGCATGGATGTACCTCAGCAACATCTGCTAGGGACCGAGACACAAAAGAGTCCCGCGAGTTTCCATCCAGCAGACTGGGTCCCAGTAAGGAGGTGCTGCTCGTGTTACTAGTGGTGGCTGGCAGCATTTTCCGCCCCTTTTCTGGGGAAAGGAAGCTTGCTATAAAAACAAAATGATAAAGGAAGTCGGTCAGTATTATAGGCTATAAGAGACTCTAAAAACAGTTCCTTCCTCAGTTATGGGGGATGCAACACCTTTTGGGTATACACTAGCACATCCATATGGACATACGAGTACATTATTGTGTACATCACATGGTCCAGAATTCGAGACTCTAAATTTTTGTCTGGGGAAAACAAACCAGGAAAACCTTCAGAGTTTCCAGCACAGACTGCCAAAGTGCTCAGCTCTCAGAATTTGCATTTTCTGGATTCTGCAGTAGTGTTTACAGGCTGGTTGTGGCTCTCATCCACTTAAGGATTGGATTTGGATGGCAGGTGCAAGCACGGCTAAGTGTGTGATTAAATGCTAAAAAGTTGTAAGTCAGGGAAACGGTAGCAGGGACAGTGGAGGAAAGGAGGTACAACGTTAAAGTCGTTTGCAAAAACAGTCCCAGGGAAATGCAAGGTTTAGGTTGTGTTATCATTGGTGGCGTTACCACATGGACCATGGATTGGCACAATCCCAGCGTGACATTCACAAAAACATATTGCCAGCTTTGTCCACCACGTGTCATTAAGGCATCTGAAATGACCTGGGTCCTCTGGCTCTCAACACACATCCTCAATATGGCATTGACAATGGATAAAGTTGGCAACCTCTGCCTTAGGAGAAAGAAAAAGTATTGCAAGCCCGGTAAAGCCAACCAATATAATTGCCTGTGCAGTACCACTCACAAAATAAGCTGCTGAGGGAAGAGTCCGTGGAATCGTTGGGGTACCATTGTGGATCATGGCTGGGAGAGGCAATCCAGTTCTGCTGGGGGCTGCAGGAGGGGGATGGAAGACTTTTGGAGCTGTCATTGCCATTCAGCTTGGCTGGAGACAGAGGAACATTCTCACCTATTAAAAGAAAACTGACCGATTCAGTATGGCAAACAGCTAGGGAACTGCATCCCTTAAGGAGGTGTGGGCACTGCAGAAAGATACGACTTCCTGACTTGATCCATCCAAATGTTTAATGTGACCCACGCAAGAGGCAGAGATCCAAAATTACCCTCCAATCACAGCAGAGCAACAACAGTCAACACTACATCCAGCCAGACATACAACTCTTTATTTTGTATGCTTTCCCTTGGAGCCTCTCCCAATTGTAGTACTTGCAAAAACTTGTTCCTTGCTCTGTCTGACTTTGAATCTGACTGGGGACAATAGTGAGCAGTACCAAACAAGCTATCTTTGCCCCTCCCCAAATACAAATCTTCAAGGAGGCAAGTGGAACAGTCCTCCATATGACTTGGGAATGCATGTGAGAGAGATATTCTGAAACAGGACTGCTTTTAAATGAGCTATTTGCTTATGGAAAGTTTTGTCGTCATTTTGCCATGCAGTATGTGCATGTGTAGAAAGGTTCTGATATTGATTGGGGGGCGGGAGCTGCTTATTCAAGAGCACCCCATGTGCATTCTAAGGTGGTACGCTTGCCTGGAGGACTGTATCACATGCTCCTTTAAATGTCTCTCTTTTAGAAGCCTAAACAGTCGATGTTTTTCATGACTTGGGGAGGACTGAAACAAAATATTCAAATTATTTACTACCTAAATTAAGATGGAATTCTTTAAAGAATATCTGTTAAGTCCAAAGAGGTAAGAAACAGCTCTGCCGGTGAATCAGATGCATATGGAAAATGTGCAGCCAACCTCCAAAAGAACATTCCTCTACTAAGACTCTTTACAAAATCAGAGTTGTAGCAATTTTTTGGATGCTTAAGCCATTTAGATTAATTAGCCATTTAGATTAATTTCATCTCTTACCATATTGACCGGAGCTGATAGCTATTTCAATGATAGAGTCACTGATTTGAGTAGCAGGCTCTCCTTGAGAGAGGACATCCTCAGGGGGGCCAGGAAGAGATATATCCAACAGCGCAGAGACATTGGGAGGAGAGAGATGGGAACCAGAAGCATCAGGAGAGGGAAGTGGAGGTGTGGAGAGACCATCCTGAGAGGTTTTGGGCAGTTCTGGTAGAGAAAGGACCGGTGCTCCCTGTGGCAGAAAATGGAATAATATTCACAAAGCATTATTAGTATATATTTTCTGAAATTGCTGCACTGCTACTCAGCTGTTAAAGGCACGGGAGACCGTCAAACTACAAGTCTGCAACCTTATTTCTTTGAACATAGGGAACTTCCTTAAATTGAAGGAGAACATTTGTCCATTTATCTTAGTAATACTGTTCCGTGCCCTTCCATTGTAAACTATCCATACGTTTCTTTTTTTCAGTCCTGCACAAATGTATTGTCACCATAGCTTTCTGACTTTCCAGATGGGAAACAGAGACCAACAGACTGGAAAGAGACACAAAACCAGGTTCAGGACAATAATAGCAAGCATCATCAACAAAGCTCTTGATAGTTACAACTGAAATCAGCTCCCTGGGATCTAAGCTCACTGCTATGTCCTGGACTACATTGGCACAGTTCACATAAGATTTTTCTGATTTATTCAATTAATAAATTTCAACTCAGCCATTCTGTCTCATAGTCTCAGGATATTTTCTCAGCTGTGGCTTATCTCACCCCTCCATTGAAGGTTTCCATGGGAAAGAAAGGAACACATAGCCCAGTGTGTGAAAGGAACACACTCACCCAACTATTTTCTCATATTCCAAGCAACCTACCCTCCCATGAGAAATGTGCCTCCTGGTCCAGTCCTGGCTAAGTCTTTTTTTTTAAGGAAAGAACCTGCCGTCTAGAGGGTAGACAGGAGAGGACAGAATCCCACAGCATCTGGACCAAGCAGGGAGAACCATTCAGCAAAGCTAGGATGCCAGTTATTAGTGTTGTGATGGTGACTGTGCTCATCGCATATACATTTGATCTTTGCGTAATGTCACAGATGATCTTTGGATATCATTGTTTATGTCGTCGTCCCCGTCCGCATGTATTGCATGTATGCGTGTAATAATAATAATAATAAAATTTAATTTATGTGTCGCCTATCTGGCCGATGGCCACTCTAGGCGACATACATGTAAACAGTTAAAACACCATACAGTAAAATACAATAATACAATATATGAACAGTACAGCGATACAGGGGCGATAACAATACTAGTGCAGGGTAGGAGGCATTTCAATCATAAAAGTTAACCCTCCCCGGAAATCCCAAAGGCCTGTTGAAAGAGCCAGGTCTTTAAGGCTTTACGGAATACATTTAGGGAAGAGGCGTGCCGTAGATCTTGTGGGAGGGAGTTCCAAAGGGTGGGGGCCGCCACTGAGAATGCCCTCTCTCTAGTTCCCGCCAATCTAGCTGTTTTTGTCGGCGGGATTGAGAGAAGGCCCTGTGTGGCTGATCTTGTCGGGCGGCATAATTGGTGGCGTTGAAGGCGCTCCTTTAGATAAACTGGGCCGAGACCGTATAGGGATTTAAAGGTTAATACCAACACCTTGAATTGGGCCCGGAAAACAACTGGAAGCCAGTGTAAATCGAATAACACTGGTGTGATGTGATCTCGGCGGCGACTATTCGTAAGTAGTCGAGCCGCCGCGTTTTGTATAAGTTGTAGTTTCCGGACTGTTTTCAAGGGTAACCCCACGTAGAGCGCATTACAGTATTGTGTGTGTAGTGAAAGCACTTAAATCAGCCAATGTACAGTATATTTCTATATGTTGCAAAAGGAAAGGATATCATGGGTGGCATTTAGTGCTAGTTCTACTCAGAGTAGACCCACTAACGTTGACATGACTTACGTAGGTTCATTAATGGGTCTTCAAAGTAGGACTCAGCTGACTACAACCCCACATCTGAGGTTAAAACAGCCTCCCTATGGCTATCCATAAGGAGACTGTTTTGTGTGTTGCCCTTCTGTAGTTGCCTGCAAGGATTTCTAAGTATAAGCACTGTGGTGGGGATGTATGTCTCTCAGAGCTGGACTGGACAGAAGCATTTGCTTGGTTGTGTCATGTCCCCATGCTTCATTAAGATAGTAGAAAGGCACCATTCAGAGACACTTTCTTGCTGCATGCAGAGTGCAGAATGGGGCAGCAGGCAGGCGGGTGCCTAGCTGATGTCGTCTGGACTGCAAAAGCTTCCACAACAACCCTTGGTGAAGCCAGGAAGCTCCACACAAAGCCTCAACAATGTAGCACCAAAAAACAAACCAACAAAAAACCAAGAGAGAGATAAAGTATGTGTGTGAATCCACCAGAAGCTTTCCTCATGTGAAGAATGTCACCATAAAGGTCAAGTAGTTGTTAGTTGAGAAGCTCATACTTTACCTGGAAGCCATCTTGGATTGCCTCCTGCTCGGGCCGCGGTGGTAGACCAAGGAACGGAACCCGACACTCACTGCTTGAGCCCTGGAAAGTGCAATCAAGAATGACCAAGACAGACTCTCAGAGGACAGATAACAATACGGCCTTTACAAGAACAGGCTGGGACATGCCTGCTTCACTGCTATCACGTAGGCAAACAAAGTATTATTTTTGCCCCTCCATCTCCATTGTGCCAAAGAAATCCAAATTCAGAGTTCAAATTTACCAAGTCAGCATTACTAGCGGAACTGCATCCTACAAATTGTTGTAAGCAAGTGACCCAGAAGTAGGCATTTTCCACAGTTGCCCCTGAAGACTAGAACACCCCTCTTTCTCCGATTCACAAGGCGCCATCACTTACCTGTTTTAGGTGCCTTCTGAAAACATTTTTGCCCAGGAACAATAACCGTGTAAGGTTGGATTTCTGTACATTTGTTGTATTTTACTGTTTTTAATACCATTTTTAATGTTATGTTTTATTTTATGACATTTCATTGCATACAGCTTAGATTTTGTTTAATGCTGAGCAGCCTAGAACATTTTTAAAATAAAGCAGTAAGAGGGGAGAGTGAATCACTAAAATTCACACTTTGATTTTAAAAAAGCAGCAAAATATTTGAGTGCAGGTCCGAAGGAGGGAAAAAATAATTGACAAGCCATCATAATCAGGTTGGGTGAAATGTGGCAAGAGTTAGTGCAGTGGTATAATGACTCTGACCAAGTTGAATCTTGCAGTGTGCATGATAGACTATCCAGTGGCAGCCTGAAAGGAGTTTTACAAGAAGTGATAAACCTTTGTAGGCCTTCACAGAAAACAAAACTGACCACAGCAATGGAGCCTCCATTCTGATGCGCCACTGTTGAATCTTGTCCTGCAACCACCGTGGTCATTGCATCCGGCGACAGTGGGGATACACCTGACAAGCCTTCAGTATCCAGAACAGGCAAAGGACTGCCAGGGATAATACCGGCACTTTGGGCTGCTAAGTCAATAGCACCTTTGAATAGAGAAGAGGAAATATAAGAGAAACCTTCTTTCACTAGTCCAGAAAGCCAAGTTGCATTTCTATACACAGGCAACAGGCCTTAACAGCTCTTCTGGAGGAGTTGATATGACGTGGTAAAGTTATTTTTAGGAGTTTTTTCTGACACTGAAGCATTAATTTAGTTCAACAATTCAGCATCTCTCTTTTCCCCAGTTCTTTACACTGCCAATTCAATGATTTTTTAAAAAATTACCATCCCTATTTGTATTCTAATTAATACATCTTGCATGTAATTAAGTTTTAAATCCTTTTAAATTTTGAGATCTGTATTACTATGTTGAATTCCCGTTTCTATAAAGTACTCACAGCTTGAAAGTACTGTTATTAAATTAACATAATGACAGTCTTATCTACTATCTTCAGGGTGGCATTTTCTGTGAGAATGATGACTGTCTATATTCAGTAACTACGTAGCAAGCAAATTACAAGATAGCAATTGGGGGGTACATTTTGTGGGTTGTTCCACAAAATTTGGAGCCATCATCCATACCTCTGTCACCTAAAAGCCTTCTCCAAAAATATAGCATTTTGCAGGTACACCACCTGCTAATTTCAGGTGCACAATAACTAAAATTTGCCCAATATGAACCTACCCAGACCTTTAGATCTTCTTCTGAGGCCCTTCTCCAGGTTCCCCCTCTGAGGGAGGCTCAGAAGGTGGTGACAAGGGAGAGGGCTTTTCAGTTGTGGCTCCCCATCTGTGGAATGCTCTCCCCAAAAGGTCTGCCTGGCGCCTTTCTTGACATCTTTCTGGCGCCAGGTGAAGACTTATCTTTTCCCCCAGACTTTTGATAGAATAAGATGACATATTGTTACTAATATAAAGCCAAAGCTTCCTGTGGCTGTTATGGGAGTTGTTTTGTTTTGCTTTTATGGTATAATGTAATTATATTTATGTTTTAAATGCGTTCTAAGTTGCTTGGAGACCTTTTGGAACCAAGTAACTAAGAAGTCTAATTCATCATCTTCATCAAATAAGAAAGAAAAGTGAGTTCTTTCATCATTCTCCTAATACTGTTCCTCTAAGACATGGTTAGTTGAAAGCATGGCCTTTATTAACACCAGGTCAAAAAATCTAACTTTTATCCCCAGACATACTTAATTGATTCTTGTTTCTTAGGGAAAACTGGGTCCCAAAAGGAAAAACTGCCCACCCCTGAAATGGAAGCCTCTTTACCAGAAGCTGCACCAAGAGCCTCCAAGGCAACGTCACTTCTGCTTACCAGGAGGCAATGGCAAGGTCAAGATGCATGGATGCACCCGTGCGAATGCTGGGTTGAGTTCACACAGCCCTGGTCTCACCACTGCCTCATCTCTTGGTACGTGGCAGTGGGTTTTCTCCAATTCAGTTCTAGTCAGAGTAGACCCATTAAAATTAATGAACCTAAGTCAGCCATGTTTATTAATTTCAATGAGTCCACTCTGAGTAGGACCAGCGTTAGATTCAACCCAGTGATTATATTGCCTGGACGCTACTGCTGTGGCTCCACATCATCAGGAGAGTCACTCCTGCTTCTACCGGACGGATAGTTGAGATGGCAGCTCCGATGTCAGCGGGGCAGTGGAAACCGTTCTGCGTTTCAGTCTGAACTTTCAAGGAGCTCTCCAAGGTGCACCTTGGAGAGCTCCTTGAAAGTTCAGACTGAAACCCGTAGCGGATTCCACTGCCCCGCTGACATCGGAGCTGCCCATCTCCACTGCAGTTGAAAACAGCAGGGGTTCTACTTATTGATCAGAACAGAAAACCCAGAAGGTGAGGAGGCAAAATACATAGCTATAAAATGGTTAACAGCAGTCAGTCTGTTCCTCATGGCTAGCACAGCATTCCTTTAAACACACTCTCTCTGAACTACCTCTTTCCGAGGAGAAACCTACTAGACAGATGATTGCTGGCTTGAGCTGGAAGAACCTTGGGAACGATAGGGCGGGACACAGCTGCTTTAGTAAGTGAAGACTGGATTGGCCGAAAAGATCCTCTTCCTAAGAACAGGGAAGTAAAAAAAAAAACATGAGACGGTGTTAGAAATGGGATACACTGTTACAAATAGCCAGGGAACTACACTCCTCTTGGTTGGCAGTTCTGGTTACTCCTCCATGGGACATAAAAAAGGAAGGATTGTTGGTCACTTACTGTGAACAATCCTTTTAAAGGGGTGTGCAGGGGGTATCCAGACAGTGATGGGTTAAGTTCCACATCATCTAGGCCAGGCCCAGACACGTGACCAAGACTGAACAGTTTAGACAGCTCCCTGGACTCCACCCCCAGTTCTGACCGGTAGCTGGGCAAGAGCAGAATTGAAGGGAATTGGGGAATAAGTACTTGCCAGTCCAAGGTAGGTTTGGCACCAAGAGGTAATCCAGGAAGACAATAATAAATATTGTCCGAAAGCTAAGAGTGCCACCTGCACACCTCCTGGAAGAACCTTTCACAGTAGGTGACCAATTTTCCCAAGTTGGTGTGCAGGAGGCATCAGATGGGACTTGCCCCAAACATACACTAAAAAAGAGCTCTGGGCTACTCCCTTATGACATAAGAGTTGTCACTGCAGGAGTGAGAATGGAGCTTGGCCCACGGCAGAATCCTCACACACCCAACGCTTGTGCAAGGTCCACAAGGTCCTCAGAGCAAAAGAACTGAAAGCTGTCTTGTAGGCAAGGGAAAGAGCTGGGGATAGGGTCTAGGAAGTTGACTAAACTGTTCTCACGATCACATCTCTTCCTAGCCCACATGATATGGGAATTAAGACACGGATGTCTGGATGCCTGCTGCATGCCAACTGGGGAAATGTTGCAGAAGCTTCCTTCATCAGGGGTCAGATAAAAATGGCAGGTATACAAGATACAGAATCCACTGTTAGCATGGTTAAAAATTAAAAAAAAGATCTGCAGAGCTGGAAGTCTGTGAAATTCCTGTTGCCTTCACGCAGAGACTGGAGGTGGGAGAGTCTCCTCCAACAAAAGGTAATAGAGTCACTGAAGTCATTTGCTTGGTGGCCCTGCCTCTGAAGGAAGCAGGAGGGGTAACCCATCCCTGGATAAGCTCCATCACTGAAGAATGATTTTGCTTGGGCACAACTTAATAAGCAAAATAAAAATAGAGCCAACCGTCAGTAGTACAATTAGGATTTTACAAAATCATGCTAAGAAATGGAATATTACTTAGGCTGCTACAGTGTTCAGGAAAGCAAAAAGCAAACAAATGGCATCCAATTTATAAAGTGTACACAAGCAACTAATAAAAACCTGACTAAAGTGTCATATCCACCATCAAATCAAAATCTGACTTCCATTTCAATGTTTTCACTGAGAATAGTCTTTCTGCATGAGAAAGAATTCTACGACACTAAGTGGAACTACACTTAATTCAAGGAACACAAATTTAAGTCCTCAATATCTGTGAGTTCCTTACGTAGCCTTGTGCAATTCTTATTTTTACATACATGTAGGGGTGTTCAAGGGTGCAGAATGACCTTAAGCACGGTTCAAGTGCCTGCTTGGCCATAAAGCTCACTGGGTGCCTTGGGCCAGTCACTGTCTCTCAGCCTAACCTATCTTACAGGGTTGTTGTGAGAATAAAACAGGGAGGGGGAGAATCATGTTTGTACGGCACCTTGAGCTCCTTGGAGGAAAAGTGGGATATAAATGTAATAATAAAAAATGAATTGCTCAGAAACAGGACCCGCAGGTTTCCATGGGGCTTACTCCTCTGCAAGTGTGCCATTCTATGTTCCTCAGAGAAAGGGTAGATATAACACATAGTGACCCACCTCACAGGGCTGTTGAGATGGCAACACAGAAAACAAGTGTAAAATGCTCCATGGGTAGTGTTCATTGGTAGGAAGGGGCTGAAACTCATTGTGCAAGTGAAATATCACTATCTCACTGGTCTTTTTTCTATTTTGTAGTTCAGCCTGGAGCAGACTTAGTTCAGAGTATGCACATAGTTGAGGCTCACCTGTAACAGAAGAGTTTGATAAAATGGAGAAGGAACAGACATGTTGGGAGGAATTTCCAGATGGCCTGGGAAGCAATGTTCTCTGAAAAGTAAAGGCAATACATGTTTTAAAAAAATCTTAGAAAATGGAGCATTGGTCACTTACCATGAATTGTCCTTCCACGGGGCATGCAGGAGACATCTAGGATACCTAACCCTAACCCCCACCACCTAGGAGAGGCAAGTACATGTGATCGAGAATCATAATGACTATGTAGATCTTGAGACTCCTCCCTCAATGCAATCCCATGGACAATAGAGAGAGAGGGAGAGGAAGTGTGGAATTCTATGAAGGTATTACAGATGCAGAAAATGAGAAAACTTCTCTAAATAGGTAGAGAATCTGGAGCTCCAGAGCCAGTGGCTAAATTTGCAATCAAACAAATTAACAGTAACCCCCCTGAAAAAAAGAATATCAATCTGAAAAATTAACCTACTCAATGGGACAGATAGAAATTCTACAGAATACCCCTGGGCCACAGCCTTGACAACCTACTTGTAGGTTGCAGAAGCCTCCCAAACTGCAAGAAACCCCTGCAAGTGGCAGCTGACTAAAGATGGAACAGCATCACAATTGATGCTTGTTAGTGGACTGAGAGCTGTTTGTTCTAGCAGAGCCAGATAGTTGGGGTTGGGCTGGGAAACAGGTTCTCAACTGGGCGGTCTAGTTCTCTCCAAGCCCTCTATCAGAGAGACTGCCAGGTGGAGCAAAAGGAAGAGAAACCCCTCCCATATTGCACCTGGGAAGAAGGTCTCTTGTTGGCCCTTTTGTGGGCTGAGGACATGGCCTTCTTTGTATCTGTTGTTTCAGTTAGAAGGTCCTTCAGAGCCTTCCCACTGAGGGATCAGGAGCCTGTGAAAAGAATTTGATCTGGATGCCAAGTCCACATTCCACTGTTTAAGGCACAATGCATGCCGGGTCATGCTGTTAGCCACCAGGGCATGGGTAACAAGCTGGAAATCATCCACAGTCAAGTAAGCTACAAAAACTAGGGGTTTTGCCAGTTTTAATACAAAGTGGTGCTAAAATTCCTTGTCTATTTCCTGTTCAGCCAGCAAGTCCTCCATCCATAACAGGGAGGCCTGGGCAAAAACAGAGGTGTGGAAGAAGCCACAAGGGAGATGGCCACAGCTTCATGTGCCTTCCTGAGTACACAATCAGAATGCCTCCCCATCTCTGACGATCACTGTCCCTACAAGAAGCACTGCCACTGGGGCATCCTCCAGAGGCACCCTCAAAAGTTTCCTCAGCGTTTCCTTGTCTTCTGCTTGCTAGAGAAGAGCGTAAGATTTTCAGTCTAAGATGGTGCTGCTTCTAACTGGAGGGCATGGGAAAATGTGGTAGCAGTAGCACCACATTTGCAACATCTATGTGCCACTCAAGTCCAAAATTGCCTGTGATGGGGCAGGAGCTGCCAGAGAGACCAATCATTAGCTGCTTACAACAGAGGCTCTGGAGATGAGCCGAGCTGTTCTTTTGTTGTTCTGCTGGTGACAAAAAAGCAGGAGGGTACCCAGTGTGTTTGGAGACAGGGGTTCCTCCCTAGAAGGGGCACCTGAATTTGCCTATTTTTGTCAGACTGGTACTTGCTTTTCCTATCAGTGCCATGAGAAGTGAAGGTGAGAAAGGCGGGAAAGCACGAGAGTAAATATGAAGAAACAGCCTAAGTTATCTAAATGTCTGAGGAAGTGACAGGAGCTGTGAGGGGGGAAAAGGAAGGAATGACACAACCTCAGCAGAACTAGATAAAGTATGGTTTAGACAAAGTGCAGGAAAAATGAAGCTGAAAAGCTAGAGAAGCTGCTCTTCTTAGGGAAGGCAGGGGAAAGATCTGGGGAAAAACCTTTGGAGCTACTTAGTCTATATGATCCTAGATCATGTGTCCCTTTATCTCCTAGGCCAGTGTTTCCTAAACTTTTTTTATTTTTGTTGTTGCTGGCCCAAAGTCCCCATAATTCCTGGCCACTGGCCATGCTGGCTGGGGCTGATGGGAGTCCAGCAACAAAAAAATAAAAAAAGTTTGGGAAACACTGTCCTAGGCAGTGGGGGGTTAGGGTATGTATCCTGGATGTCTCCTGCAGGCCCACTGGGGAAAGAGAAGCTCTTATTACGGTGCATTTGTGATGTCTCAAGACTACTACAGACATTATATTTGCCCAGCACACAAACACACACACAGGACCAGGGATGGGGACCTCAGGCCCTGGAGACAAATGATACCCTCAAGGCCTCTCTATCTGCCCCTCAGGACTTCTCCCGAGCCACATCCTGCACCAGCCCTGCTTTGCACCCTCCTTGAGCGTTTTTGCCTGGGTGGAATGTATCCTTCAACTCTGATAATGCCTCGTGCTTGCTAAGATGGAGGATAGAGAACTGTATGTAAGTGCATGTAGAAACTAGCTTACTGCGTGAAGGTAAAATTCTCAATCATTGCTCTGCCCACTTTTGCCTCTGGCCCCACCCATCGCTGGCATGTGCTCCCTGGACGGTTGCCAAGGCTGGAAAAAGGTTCCCCAACCTTGCACTAGGTGACAGTCAAAGATGCATGCCAGTCTATGATGTCCAAATCAAGTATCAGCAAAGGGTTTTGAGAAGACACAGGCAGTAGTGTAGTGGCAGGGTCCCTTCATGTTAGTCACACAGGTTTTTTTGCTGCGGGGTTGAGAATGAGATTCTTGTTAATGCCTTCTCCTACAACAACAGACATCCCTAGAAGCCAATAAGCATGAAAGAGGAGAGTGTTAACTACCGAGAAGAGTCTTCTCCGTGGCTGACTCACCTCCTTTCACTCTGATCGGCTCCAATCAGCAGGAAAGGACAAGGAAGCATGTTAGAAGACTCTAATCAGTGGACAAACACTCCCCATTCATGCTGATTGGCTTGTAGTATGCTGGAGACATAGGGATCCTGCTCCCAAAAAAGTAAAGGGTCTAAGACCGCGAGACCCTGGACAACTACACCCCTGGCCACAGGTCTCTCATACCTGACGTGACAAAGAAGTGCATCTTTGTCTTGTTTCTCAACTCTTCCTTTCAAGTACGTAGCTGAGCTTCTCATATTTGGGGAAGTTGCAGGGGTTAGCACACCCAGAGTGCAATGCATGAGCCTCACCCTGGGAAACCACCTTCATGATCATGAAGATCATTTCAGTTAAGAACTGAAATTGTTCTTAACTAATGCTGGAACAGCCAGCACTAGTCTCTGGCAATGCTTGCACAACAGAATGCAGACAGTCGCATAGTAAAAGGAGCTATAACTCCATGTGGATGGAGAGAAAAGAAAAAGTCAGATGAAAAATACTTGATGAAATTATTCAGCATGCAAGAGATACATTTCAATTACTCATTTTCTCTGACCTGTACTACCAGCGGCTTCCGCAGATGTCTATTATGTAATTTCCTTGGCTTGGGCAAGAAGAAATCAGATTGCATCTGAAGAGAAATAAAGGCAACTTGTGACATCCATTGTCCAGCATCCAGCATAAACCTTGTTCCTTTGCTAGCCACCTAAAAGAGCTTCCAGCAGTCTAGGCTAGCACAGATATGCTGCATTAATGCACCTTCTCTTCCCTTGTTCACAGCTGGTTCCTACCCATTATATCTAGCTAATCCAGGAAAGGTAAGGTTGAAGGTGCTTCTAAACCAAAGGGCTGATCTGGCAGGAGTTCCAAAGGAACACTGTTGCAGCACACAAGGGAGAACCAGAATTCTACGTGTAGTGGTGGCTCCTCCCACCAGAGGCCACTCAAAGAAAGTTGCACTGTTCTGCCTGTGGAGTGAGTAGGCCAACTTGAGGTTCTCATCCTCCACCAATAAACAGTGGAGCAATAAAATGCTATGGAGTGGGTGAGTCTCCTTCTGGGCTAAAATCCCCCACTGGGTCCCTAAATTCAAGCCTTTTGCCAAGCCCTGATCAGCCTCACTCCAGAGCCTTCTAAAACAGCTTGGGAACTTAGATAATTTCCAAAACTGGAATGCTGTTAAATGACAGTGTGACCTGGGTTATGACAGGGAATAAATTCCCTTTTAATGTGGGGGCAGTTTGGGGGGCAGCTGTATTTACTTCTTATCAGTATATCTTGGTCACATTTTACAGTTCAATATCCACCACAATTTTTTTAAAAAAAACGCTTACACTGATAGTATCCAAGCGCTGCCGGAAGGTTAGCTCTGCTTCTTTGCTTTGCAAGAAGAGCTTCCCATGCCTGCTGTTGGGTGGGAGAGTTGTGGGAACGGCAAAGAGGCCACCATCTGCATCAGCACTTCCGGAACCTGAAGGACCAGCCACCAAGAGAGGAGTGGAGTGATTTCTCAAACCTGGTAGGATGCAATAAAAAACGTAAGAACTACTGAGAATTACAGTCAGGTCCGATTTCCACCACAGACATCCTTGGAGGCAAGGATGTTTCCACAAATCCACATTTATTTATTTTTTAGGAAGAGTGTGAACTGTCAAATTCATCAGAAATGGAATATCCCGATCAAGAAGTTTCCTGGAAAAACTGCTGAGGAGGATCACATGAAGTAAAATGAATGTATGAGTTACACAAAGTACAATTCATCATGTGTGTATTCTGACAATAGTTCAGGACTCCATCTCTCCTCAGCTCCATCACACACTCAGCACTTTCCTGCTTCCACATTCCTATTACAATGCAAGACCCAATTTCTTGGGAATGCACTTATATATTGAAAAAAGGCCATGGTAATAATACTGTCAAGTTAATATCTCATTGTGTTGGTGGGTAAATCCTTATCATGAACTGTTCCATTTAGAATCAAAGGCTGCACCCAGCATAAGCAGGACAGAACGAATCACTGCCGCACAGGAAAATACTTTGTCCTAGCCCGTACTAGATTAATATTCTCTACTTCAGATTTTCCTTAAAAGAGAGTTTGGAAAAAAATTGATTCAGGATGTGAATGCCAAACACCTAACTGGGATGTCCATTATCAGACTGTATAACCCCATTTTGTTCCATTTGCACAGGTTACCAGTTTGGTCCCATACTCAATTTAAGGTGCTGGGTTTGATTAAAGCCTTACATTGCTTTTACACTGGCCTGGACACGGATACCTTAACCTGCCCGAACTTACTGCTCTGTGTCCTTCTGCCATCAGAAATATGACAAGTGGGCACATGGGACAGGGACTCTTCTGCTGGGGCTGGAGAATTCCTTCCCCAGGAAAGTCAACCTGGTGCCATCTCTGCTTCCCTTTCAGTGAACAGGAAAAATACACATTCACTCCATGTGCTTTCAAGATGCCCTTTACTTGATTGTTTTTAATTTTGCTGCTATTTGTTTTAATATCTGCTAGTGATGTGTTTTCTTATTGCATTGCATTGCATTTATGGTTGTAAACTGCTTTTGAGCATTCTCTTTTAAAATGGAAGAGTAGGGTATTAAGAAACAAAGAATAGCAATATATGCATTGTTTGCTTTGAATCAGAGTGGAGCCAATTCTGGTTATAGCCTCTTTCTGCATCCCCTAATACAGGGGTGGGGAACCTATGACTTTCCAGATGTTGTTGGACCCAAACTCACATCAAGTCTAGATAGCATAGGAGTTGTAGTCCAACATCTGGAAGGCCACAGGTTTCCCATCCATGCTTTACAAGTGCCTCCAGATTGATGCAAAATGTGCCAGACTGGCACTGAAATGGCAGGCTTTCCAATGGAGAACTGCTTTCCTTACAAGCAGAAAGGTTGAAAACTACTACTTTGTCAGATTATAATCGTTCAATTTATGCAACTTATTCAGATCACAGAATTTGGGTTTCCTCACTGCAGAATTTGGAAAGAGCACTTTTTTTTTTTTGGAGGGGGGGCATACAGGATCTGTTTGTCCAAAAAACTGACTCACCTGAGGAACTGGAAGTGATAGTGGGGGAAAAGGTTTTCTTGTGAAGGGCAGGCTGATTACGTGCACAGCCTGGACTCCTGGTGCTGACGGCAATCACCTTGCCAGGAGGGGTCAAAGCATGTTCCTCTTGAGTGGGCTTTATAGGAGATGTTGCAACAGAATTCATTTCAGGGGTCTGAAAAGAAAGAGGAAATTGATGAATCCCAATTGTTGCATGCCAAAGGGGTGAAAGAACGCATGGCTGTCCTAGACATGGGAAGTCTGCCTGTGCAAGCTTTGCCTTATCACGGATGGGGAATCTGTGGCCTTCTGCTGTTGGATCCCAGCTCCCATCAACAACAAGCCAGCATGGCCAATGGTCAAGGATGATGGAAGTTGTAATCCAGCAACATCTGGAGGACCACAAGTTGCTCACCCCTCCTTATCACTTTATTTTTCCTGCTCACCCAAAAGGATCTTCCAGTAGAAGAGGGCTAACACAGAGAATGGTGGCATGAACCAGATGTACACTTTCACCTTGCAGCCTATAAGAGTTTTGTGTAGGTCAACAGCTTGCACACTGCACATTAATAGTAATCTGCCACCCTGGGATCCTTCAGGAGGACGGGCAAAATAGAAATTTAATAAAAAATAAATAAACAGTTACTGCCAAGAACACTTAGGAACTACTATAGTGGAATAGACTGGCGTATTATCTGAGCTCCAGATGCCTCCTATAACTGATGGCCAGAGAGATGCACCTAATTGAAAATCACGAGCAGAGCAGTGGTATTGTCTACCTCATCTTCCTGACCAGCACAAGTACACTACCTAGAAGAATGACAGGGCGAGGTTGGGAGCAAAGACGATGCATCTCTCCTTCCAAGGCAAACTTTAACTTGATGGAGTGGGAGTGGCTCTGATGTCTGTCTTCAGAAGTCTGAGGGATAGCCCCCTTTTGCTTCTTGTGATATTAGGCCCTTCCCCATTTTTAAAAAAATAAAGGTACATACTCCTGGGATTATTAGTTCAATTTTCAAAACCACTGATTTAACACCCATTTTACTCAGCTGAAAATAAGTGAAAGGACGTATCAGTCATCGGAAGCATAAAAGGAAAACAGATCTTTTTGACGGAAGAGATTCCCTCACTTACCTCTGTATTTGGCTCCACCTGCCATTTCACATTTCAGGACTGTGACTGAATTGGTGCAGCCCCAAAATCTGC
Source organism: Rhineura floridana (assembly GCF_030035675.1). Taxonomy (NCBI): domain Eukaryota; kingdom Metazoa; phylum Chordata; class Lepidosauria; order Squamata; family Rhineuridae; genus Rhineura; species Rhineura floridana. The sequence goes on along the minus strand of NC_084496.1, from coordinate 10,108,206 downwards.
TGGGCTCTGGCATTCTGTGAACCAACCTTGGATGTCTGCCCTGTGATAGCTGAAATGGTGTCCCTCTCACCAGGACTTGCCTGGAAGTGATGCCCTTCTTAAGAAACCAAACTAGTGTTATGTGTTGCAGAGTTAGCCTTGAGAGTTAGCTTTGCTGCCAACTGAAACAAGAATACTAGAATGTAGGATTGTGCTTCCTTGACTGCAAGGTTGCCTGGGAGCAAGGCTTTTCCCTAGGATTAAGGCGAGCGTTTTTGTTTACACAGAAGAGATGACCTCTAAACTAAACTAAAAAGAGGATGCTAGCTACCAGGGCTGGCACCAGGTGTGACTGGGCTCTTGGGTGCCAGCCTGACCCGGGGGCCCTGCTCCCAGCCCCCCCTACAGACCGTGCAGGACCACTCCACCTACCTCTTCTCTCTTTCTGTGAATGCCCTGTGCACTGACTGAGCAGGCAAGTCGTTACCATCAACTAAGATGGCAGCAGAGGCTTCACTAAGGGGCTGATACCCCTGCCACCATATTCGTTGATGGCATGTATATGTGCTACGCTGCATGCGTGCACATGCCTGCCATCAATCAAGGTGGTGGTAGGGGCATCAGTCCCTTAGAGAAGCCTCTGTTGCCATCTTGGTTGATGGAAGCTCCACGCACAGTGTGTACAGAACATTCACAGAAAGGGAGGAGAGGTAGGTGGAGCAGATGGGCACTGCAGGCCTGCACAGTCTATTGGGGGGGGGGGCTGGGAGCTCCGTCTCTGCGATCTGTGGCAAGGTCGGAAGTCGTCCCTGCTAAGGATCATGGAAGGGGAGTGCTACCCCCACACCCTAAGGAGTGGCCCTTAAGGGGCCCTCGGGCAGGGCCCAACCTGGCTGCCCTCTGGCACCGGCCCTGCTAGCTAGCTGGAACATGTGTGTCTGGAAGTTGTGTGGCCACCAGGCTGTCAAATCAGTAAGGTGTTTGGGACAGATCCTCCAACCTTACGAAGGGCCCATTTCCAGCTCCCTGTGGCTGCTGGCTGGCGATGGGAGAGGTCCCTCCAATGGAAGCTGCAGCACAGTGTGATGGAACTTCCAGAACTCTCCACATCCCTTTGCGGATGGGCATTACTGTACAATGTGGTGTGCCAATCCCTTTGCTGGTCTCAGAGCTAGGCTGCCAAGAACAAGAGGCTGCATCTGTGGTGAGCTGAACTCCCTTAGGGAAGGGGCACAGCTCAGTGGTGGAGCATCGGTTCAGCATGCAGAAGGTCCCAGGTTCAATCCCTGGCATCTCCAGGTAGACCTAGGGGAGACTCCTTGTCTGGAACCCTGGGAAGCTGCTACCAATCAGTGTATATAGAGGACACCGCGCTAGATAGACCAACAGTCCAACTCAGTATATGGGAGCTTTCTAAGTTCCTGTGTTCCCTTCCCAGGCTGTTAGCCAAGTGGGTGCAGGGAGACATGGTGGGAAAGAGAAGGCAGGTGTGGTCTCTTCTTCCCTAAAGCATCCTGATGAATATCAAAAGAGGGAACACAGCACCACATGTGAGGCGCAGGGCTCTTGCTTCCCTGGGCAGCTGCCCTCCTCCCCCATTTCGCAGGAGACCAAGTGAATCAGGTCTGCCGAACTTAAGGCACTATCGCAATGCTAAGTGTTCTTCAACCTTGGGTCCCCAATGATGCTGGACTCCAACTGCTGTCATCCCTAGGCAGTTTGGCCAATGGTCAGGGATGATGGAGAGTGATGTTGGACTGCAAGGTTGAAAAATACTGCTGGGGGAAAAACCCACTCTTCCTTTTTTGGTAGAGATCTAAAGTCTGCAATCTACTCCCAAGCAGAAACTCAGGAGCCACAAAGTGACCCTGCTCTTCGCTAGAAGGCAGAACCCAAACCCGGAAGGTTCCTCCTCTCCTGAAAGTACTTAAAGGGTTTTTTTTTCCTGATTGGACCTGCCTTCTTCCAGAAGAAGAGTTAACCCTTTGCTGTCTCCTCCCCTCCCCTGCTGACCCAGAAATAAACATAAAAGCCCCCCGAGAAAGGCCTTTTTGGGCTTAAAAAGCAATGGGTATTAACTGTCTCTCCCTATATGAACTGACCCAGACCCTGCACTTGTCATCAGAGGACCTACTGCATGTGCTCCCTCCACAGGAGGTTCAGAGGGTGGCAACATGACAACAGACCTTTTCTGTGGTGGCCCCCTGCCTGTGGAATGCTCTCCCCAGGGAGGCACACCCGGTGCCTTCTTTATCCATCTTTAGGCTCCAGGCAAAGACCTCCCTGTTCACTCAGGCCTTTGAAGTGGGCTGTTTTATTTTTTGGGTGGTGGTGAAGTTTTCATATTGTATGTTTTAAAATTTGTTGTAGTTGTTTAGGGACCGTTTGGTATGAGGCGATTGACAAATGAAGTAACACACAAACAAATAAATAACATTACTTTTCAGCATCCTTGAGATTGGGAATGACAAAAAAGAAGACCCTATAAAACAGCAAACACATCACTACGTTCTCAATCTGCCTCCGCCTCCCCTTCCCAACACAAATATACTTGTGTTCAGCCCGAGGACAGTGGCTCTTAGCTAAATCATCAATCCAAATTATACTTACTGGTTTGGGGTTAACTTCAGTGGAGATGAGTTTTAAAAGGCAGTTGAGGAGTTTCTGTTTGTGACAGGTGGCTGAAGGAGATACAGATTTAGGTTCAGGCATCTGCTCCCCAGAGTCCTGGGTTACCGGCCCCAAGACAGACAGCCAATCGTACTCTAGCTGCAGCTTGTTCGGTTTGCCCATCATGAGGTAGACTTCAGCCAAGGTAAGGCTCTCGGAGGTCCGCAGGCTCCATCCCTCCTCTCTGACCTGTTGCACAAGATGGCTTGGGTCATCCTTGAGAGACTTTGTGACCAATTGTCCCTGAGGTGGCGGCGGTGGCTGCAGTGAGGTGTTGGGCTTCTCCTGAGAGTCCTCCATTACTGTATCCGATAGCTCCTTAGCACATGTTTCGGCTTGCGGTCCGCAGCAGTGGAGGGCCTGAGTTTCAGTTCTGGACAGGCCGCAGCTGGGCAACCCCACCCCACTTCTCGCCAGCTGCGCGGGACTGAGGCTACCAGCCTCTGTGCTCCCAGACAAGAGCCTCCCAGGAGGACAGCGCCCCGCCGAGGCAAAATCTTTCCCATTCAGTCTATCTGTGCAAAGACACTTCTCTGGGACGATGAGGTCCTGGCAAGACTTCATGTACCGAGGAAAGGGGTCAAGCAGAGACAGCTCCTCCAAATCAGGGGGGATGCTACCACAGTCACAGTTTGCGCTGCCAGGCGGTAACTCGGATGGCAATGCAACGGCTGCTGCCTCCCCACCCTCAGCACACTGGGCTGCGGGAACTGGCTTCTCAAGACTCCCACCCGGGTCCTGAAGCCCGGAAAGCGGCTTATCAAGACTATGGGCGACACTGAGGCTTGGGGATGCTCCTTCGGTAAGCCCAGCCTCCAAGGGGCAGTCTTCAGTGTTGGCAGTTGCATCAAATGTGGACTGAGTGTTTCTACTTGCGTCTGTAGTGCTCTCTGCCCTGGTCCCACCCTTGCCTTCTGTTCCCCGAGGGTATTTCACCTGCCCTCTAGCCGTCCCCTGACCGCTCTGTATGCCTAGAATCTGAGCAGGCGGTAGCAAGAGAGAGTCCTTTGTATTCTGCTTGCACCGGCCGGATTCCTGCCAATGCACCGTACAGAACGCTTTGGAGTGTACAACCCTGGCAACCCCAGGGAGGGGCGTAAGTGTACAGTTCTCTCCAGGGAAGAGATGGAGCATCACCTTCTCCTCTGAATAGTTGCCACTTGCTTCGGAATCCCTGGAGTCTTGTAGCTGCCTTTCTGCTAGTGTTTTACGCTAAACACAGGACATTAAGGAATATAGCAGCATTTAGAAATAGGAGAGAAAACCTCCTTACAGTGCACCCCCTCCCAAGAGGAAAGAAGTCCTTTTCAACAGGGCTGGGGAACCCTTTTCAGCCCGTGGGCCCATTCTCTCATGGACAGCCTTCTGGGGGGCCGGAGGCAAACCTGTGGGGGGGCTGAAGCAAAAAAAACGAGTGGATCAAGAGCAAGAAAAGGGTCCCGCTTTGCTCCTGAGAAGGTGTGCAGCTGAGCCCATGCAGGGACTTGAGATGGCTGCATAACTTTACACTTGCTGACACTGTGGTGCATTTACCATTTTACTGCCAGTTGGGCCAGTCTGAAGTTCCTCACAATCCCTTTTTGGTTTAATCACCCTGAACAATTTAGTATTGCCAGCAAACCTGGCCACCTTGCTGCTCACCCCTAATTCTAGGTTGTTTAGGAACAAGTTAAAAAGCCCAGGTCCCAATCTCGAACCTTGGGGGACTCCACTTTCCACATCCCTCCATTGGGAGAACTATCCATTTATTCCTGCTCTCTGCTTCCTGTTCCTTAAGCAGTTACTGGCCTCTCCTCTTATCCCATGACTGTTAAACTTACTCAGGAGCCTCTGCTGAAGGAGGAGGCGAGAGTGCTTTTGTGGTCAGGTCCTACTTGTGGGCTTCTCATAGGCATCTGGTTGGCCACATGAGAACAGGATGCTGGACTAGATGGGCCAATGGCTTTTTCTTATTCTACCCTGAGGTTTCTATACATCCATATCTCTCTATCCAACATCAAGGTCAGATGTGGGGAACATTTGGCCCTTTGGATGTTGCTGAACTACAAATCCCATCATCCCTGACCATTGGCCATGTTCATTGGGGCTCATGGGAGTTGTAGTTCAGCAAAAATATATGGAAAGCAACAGATTCCCCACACCTGATCTAGGCAAATAAGAGGCATTACCAGTTAAAGGATACATTCTAGTCATGCAAAAGCACTCAAGAAGAGTGCACAGCAAGGCAGGTGACGGGCATGACTTGGGGACAATCTCATGGGGTGGATAGAGAGGACCTCAAGGGCCTGGGATTCCATATGAGGTCTTTATAAGGAGAGCATGCAGGAAGGGCACGATTAACATGAATGGCTTTCAAGAACTTGGACGTGAGTTATGTGAAAAACTGTTCCCTGAACACAAAACCAAACTTCTGAACAAGGCGGAAAAAAGGATACAATGCGCACCTCATGGAGAGCCCATTTCTGTTTCAGGAACTCAATGAGACTGGACACCTTACGATGCAGCTCTACAATCATCCTGGCAAGCCATGCAAGAAAAAAATTCAGCAGATGATGTTCCACTGAGAACATAGCACAGAAGTCACAGTATGAGCTAAACAAAAGTATGCATTTTCTGCAAGTGGACACGTACCCCTTAATTTCCAATTCTTTTGGAGGAAAAATACCAGCTGCATTCCTGCCACAGTTAATGGCTTATCGTGAATGCACAGATGCCACCCACTGTGCTCCTTCCCTGATGTGAGCAAGAGCTCACCACCATCCCTGGCTTAGCGTTATGCCTGAACTTGGGCACTGTGGTTTGTTTTGCTCCAAAACCAGGCTTGATTGGCATTCTTAGTTAACCAGCTGTGATGTGTTTGGAGAAAAACAAGGGGAAGAATGAAGCAGAAACCATCTACGGGTTGTTATTTTTTCAAAAAAACCCCCTGTAGATTCTATCAAGAGGTCAAGGAATGCATAATTTACTCCTAATAAGGCAGTTTCCTGGTCAATACATAGCGACCCTTTTGAGTATCTTCCTTGAGTAGTGTAATAAATCTATTACTGAACATATCTGAATTGTAATATCTCTTGGACCTGCTATGATTGGTAGCTCTTAACTCGTCGCTTCGTTCTTCTGAGGTTATGAGTAGGTATTTTTACAGTTTGTACTTTAATGGCTGGTTGACTGTAATAAATATCTGATTGACTGATCTCTGCATTCACAGTAAGCCACTAAGTATGGTTTGCTCCAATGTGCGAACACTGGCACTGCTGGCATTAATGAACAAACAGCCATATAGAAAACACTATCATAGGGATTCAGGACACAGAACTACTTGGACTCTTACATTCTGCAGGGGAGAGGTTTGCTAGCAGTGGTTAAAGTAGTTGCTGCACCAATAAATATCCAAATTCATCTCTCAAGCTTTCGTTATGCACAAAACACTAGCTTTTATTCAATCTTAATAAATTCTGAAACCAACATTTAGGTCCAGGTTCTCACCCATCCCAACCTAAGCCTCTTGATTTAGGATACCTGAGACGTGGATTCTGGGCTAGGCTCTGTACACGGGCCCATGCATGATTATTCCTTGGCTGCAACTCGACAGGGACCTTCAGTGGAAGACGCACTGGCTTCTGATCCTCCTCATCACTAATGCCTGAGGGTAAGATGCAGTGAAAATTCCTAAAATAAAGCTGTTCCACATCTGTAGCGCATTTGCATTCCTGTAAATCAGGGGTAGCGAACCTACTATGGCCAGAGGACCACATTCACCTTTGGTCAACCCTCCGGGGGCTGCATGCCAGTTGGGGGGGGGATGTCCACCCCTCACTCTTGTGCACACATACAGGCACGCAGCCCCTCTACTCATCTGCTCCATGTGGTTGTAACATTAGATTTTCACATAAGGCTGCCTCTACACCAACGCTAATGTAATCAGCAAAATTTGCCACACAGTGTGAGCTGCATAGAGCGCGCTGCCATCCACAGCATCAGAAACAATGCTGACATCGTAATTAAACAGACTGACACAGAGGAGGAGGAGTCATTGTGAACAAAGCAGGCTACATAAAGGGAGGTTGAAAAGCAACTCTCCAACACTACATTTTAGAGGCTCTTGTCCACAGATCAGAGCTTGGAAAAGTTACTTTTTTGAACTACATCTCCCATCAGCCCCAGCCAATGCTGGCTGGGGCTGATGGGAGTTGTAGTTCAAAAAAGTAACTTTTCCAAGCTCTGCCACAGATCCCACTGAGGAATGTCAAAAAGTACTGTACAATCTGATAATTTCCTACAGATGTTCAGGACCAAACACACATGGGCAACCGCAGGAGCCTCAACTATGCATCTTTGATCTGTTCTCCCAAATATAGCAACCAGTCAATCCTGGGCACCCCCCAGTTTGGGGCATTGGTTCCATCGCAGTCGGGATGTCTGGTTACATGGACTCCATTCTCAGTTCACATTCCACCAGTATTCCAAGTTACATACAGGACACCACTGATTTGCTAAGAAAACTGCAATCTCTTGACAACAGGAATAGAGACAAAGAGACCAGAGCTTGTGGTAGACCCAGATACCAACTCTGCCCCACATCTACTCTATCATCATCATGGGTTCATTCAACTGCTCACCTTCCAATGTGATATGTACTATCATTTGCCTATATAGGACAAGCTGGTCTCTACTCAAAATAATGGACGCGACTTCCGGGAAGGGTTGCTTTGCCTGTGCTGCCTCTGAGTCGAGCTCTCGTCTCAGAAGAAGCTTTTTCAGCTTTAAAATCAGTCAAAACGTTCTTTTTGACTGGTAAAGATTTTCTCCCGGACAGGGAGAAACATAGAGATTAACCACAAAGCCTGTTCTTGTGGGGAGGACTGGATTTCATTTATTTATGAGAGAAGGTTCAAACTGCAATGCCGGATGGACTTTCATCAAGCTCTAGCTGATTACAGCGACACATTTATCTTTTCTTCAAAGAAAAACGGACTCTAACAGGCAGATAAGCATCCTTCTTTCTATTTTCTTTTTTCACTTGGTTTAAATTGTTGCAGCAAAAAAGAGATTTGTCAATGAATCAGCTGTGAAGAACTTCTGGGTGAGTTATAGCTTTTCTCTTTCACTCACAAAATTAAGAAGGAAAGAAATCGAAAAAGCTTTTATTTGTTTTTATTGCAAAAAGCTGTCCTGGAGGTGCATTCTAAAGATACCAACGGAAGAGGAATTTCTATTTCGAGGAGGGGGAAAAAAATTATTATTTTTTTAGTCTATTTCATTTTGACGAATCTGCTTGTTCATGACGCCACTAATTGTTTTGATGTTGGGAACTAAGTTTGTTTTGTATTCCTGAACACATAAAAGATAAGGCAGGCTGTATTGTCTACACTGATGTCAGCAAGCCTGGAATATTAACCCAATTGTGGCTGAAATAATTTTTGTTTCTGTGGTTTTAAGAATGACAACCAGGAAAGTGATTGAGACCATGGAAGAAATTATGTTTCAGAAAATAATGGGTGAGATTGAGATAACGAAACAAACCCTGAGACAGGGTAGACAGGAGATGAAAATTGAATTTAACAAAATGACGCAGGAGCTTAAAGAAATAGGGGATTCTGTGAGAGGTGTTTGATGAGATTAGAGATGAGAAAAGAAAAATTAAAGGGAAGCTACAAGCCCTGGAGATTGGAACAAATGTGAAATTGGAAAAAGATTTGGAGTTTATGGATGTTAGAAATAAAGTTTACTGTTTGGAATTCAACGTTGTCTCTGAAGAAATTAATGAAGATTTTGGTGGTAAAGTTATCAATGTCTTGGATAATTTTCTGGACTGGAATGATGTGATGGAGCTTGACATAGAAAAAATCTATGGAGTTGGCTACAGATATGTGACAGTGGAGAAACTCTTAAGAGATGAGCCAGTGCATTTTGTAAAAAAGAAGAACAGAGATATGACTTTGCAGCAATATTTCAGCAACATATTCAGAATTCTTGACTGGAATGATGTGATGGGGCTTCACATAGAAAAAATTTATGGAATTAACTACAAATATGTGACAATGGAAAAACTTTTAAGAGATGAGCCAGTGCATTTTGTAAAAAAGAAGAGCAGAGATGTGACTTTACAACAATATTTCAGCAACATATTCAGAATTGATGGCAAGGACATATTTGTGATGGGGGAAATTCCCATCAGACTCTTGTTATATGACTATGGCTATGACAGCAAGATCATCATGGGATACTGATAATGGATGAATGGATACTGAAACCACTGGATTTAACAGGACCATTGAAGATGGAAGATGGAATTAATATTGATAATGGAAGAATGGTTATGGAAATTATTGGACCTAACAGATTTGACGAGATGGATTAATCAATATGTTTATTTGGACTATGGCTATGACAACAAGATTATTATGGGATACTGATAATGGAAGAATGGCTACTGAAATTACTGGACTTAACAGGATTATTGAAGATGGAATTAATACAGATAACGGAAGAATGGCTATTGAAATTATTGGGCCTAACAGATTTGAATCAGATGGATTAAGCGACATGTTTATTTGGAGAAAAATTGAAAGATATCTCTCTCAAGGAATTGAAACCTCTCTTTGACTTTTTGTGGAAAGAATAAAGTAATGTTTATGAGATTTGATGATTAATTAAGATAACTACTGGAGGAAAGTGATTTTATAATATAATTTTAGAGACAGGATTGTTATATATTGTAGATCTATAACTGATCTGCGACAAATCGGAAGTCAACATTTTATTTTATTGTTTGTTTTTGTTTTGTTTTGTTTTTTGTCTTTGAAAATTTGAATAAAAATTAATGATGATGATGATAATAATAATAATAATAATAAATGGACGCAAATCTGATATCAGAAAAGACAATATAGAAAAACCAGTGAGGGAACATTTGCCACCCCTGAAAAAAAGGAACTTCAAAGAAAGACTGCAACGTTCAACTTTTTTTTAAAAGATGTTTTTAAACCTTTAAAAAAAATGTTTTTAATGTTGTTTTGTTTTAATGTATTCCAAGGTCTTTTTAAGATGTATTAAAGTGTTTTTTGTGTTTCTGTTTGCTGCCCTGGGCTCCTGCTGGGAGGAAGGGCGGGATATAAATCAAATCAAATAAATAAATAAAACTGTTGAACTAGAATACACCAAGATTTTTTTTTTGTTAACTCCTAACAATCAAGCGGTATATACATTTTACTAAATAAAAATAAAAAACTAAAAAAGTTCACCGCTATTATTTGTGGAATAGGTATTTTTATCAGATGCGTTAGTCAGGTTGCTGATGCCAAGATGTTTGTGTTATCAACTACTTTTTTGTGAATGGTCAGTACTACTTTCCTGCATTTCCTTGTGTCCTCACCATTGACCATTTCCCACTCCATCATGTGCACACCATTATCTGCAACTACGGATAATGCTTCACACATCAGATGAAGTGGACTATAGTTCATGAAAACTTATGTGGCAATTAATTTATTATGTATTTAAAGGTGCCATAAGACTCTGTGAGTTGCATCCAACTAAGTTATAAATCCAACTAAATTATGAAACTGGGGAGGGGGTGTCTTTCTTGACAGTCTGTCTCAAACTGCCTTTCCCTCTTGGAGTCTCTTACATACCGTCTGGATCACAGAGTTTCTTCAAAGCCCTGCACATTGGGGCTTTGATGCGAAGATTCCTCCCCTTGTAGCGCACAGTTGTAGCCCTAGAAATGTTTAAAGAATGAGACAATTTAGGGCCCCAGAAGCATGGCAACTCTTGAGAGCTGGAAGAAACCTGTGTGACTGAATACTTATCTTGGAGAGATATAGTGAGGAATCAGCCACAGATAATGCCAGTAACCTACAGAACATGCAGCTGCACCAATCTTTTTCTCTACCTTGTCACCAATTACAAGCATCCACTAATCTGATTCAGTGTATTGGAACATTCTGAAAGGCATATAGCATCTGTGCCAATCCTACACAAACACAATTAGTGCTTGCAATGAGTACAAAGCACACTTTCAAATGACACGCAGAACAATGTTGCAACATGGTGAGCAGCAGAAATAGAAGCTGTATTTCATATTATATCCAACAAAGGGTGTAGGTGTGAGACTTAGTTCACTACAGATGGAGACATCCAGGCATGTGGCACCAGCGAGCTCTATTTTATAGTGATGCCTTTTTCTTGATATTGGTTAGGAGCTATTCCTCTCCTGCTGATTGGAGCATAAAGGCTGCACTTTTAGCAGACCAAGCAAATAAACAAATAAAAATCTACACACATTAGAGTAGGGCAGGCAAAAAGTCACCAAAGCCTGCTTCAGCAAGACTGACCACCTCCCCTGCCCCCACAGGACTATCACCAAATGCCCTGGGGCAAGGAACCTAGGGCGTGAGGGAAGCAGGCAAAGACAGAGTCTGTTTCTGTTCCAGCTGAATTGTCCTCCCTCTCCCTCTCCCCTCCCTCCCCCCCCTCTCTCTCACACACGTTTAAATGTGCATCAATGTAAGAGGCCTTGCAAGCATTTGTATCCTGAAGACAGGATTTAAGAAATAGTAATAAGTAATATCGGGAGTTAGTAACCTTTTAAATATTATTCATTCAGTGAATATAGCATCTTGAAATTACCACAGCAATTTCTTCTGAATTGCAGTTTCAGAAGGTCATAGCAACAGCAAAAAACTTCAGCTCTTTGAAATTAGTCAGTTCTCTTCAAGCAATTTTATATGATTATATAACACAACTACAACAGTGAAATTATTTCCTTGGGGAGCGTTGAAAACTCTCCAGATGTTGCTGGACTACAATTCTCATCATCCCTGACCATTGGCCACTCTGGCTGAGGCTGATGGGAGTTGGAGTCCCCACAACATTTGGGGGGCCACTGATTCCCCATTCCTGCCTTAGAGATCTGGGAAGGCACAACAATCATAAAAAATATTATCTGTGTGCATGGCCCTTTATAGACAGGACAGATTAGAAGCTTAACAAGCTGAAACAATAATATGATTCAGCAATTGTACAGTGATTGTGCTAAAAGCAAAGGAAAAAAAACCTACCCAACTTGAATAAGCTCATTGAGTTTAGCTGCATTTTTGTCATCCATACCTTTAAACAAAACAGGGAAAAAGTCAGTCAGTTTAGGCATGAAAGATGGCAAGACATGAAATGGCAACCATATTGTCATATTTTATGATTTCAAAATGGTTATTTCTTACAAGTAGATTATTTTGACTAACATCTGACAAACCTTTCTGAAGCTATTCTAAGAATACACATATATGGACATCAAAACAGCACAATCAGTTTTTTTAAACTGCACACCTAGTATTCCTCCTGTGCCACAGAGCTCTTCAAAACATGAATTTGTAACTCTTAAATTAAGTTTTTTAAAAAACATCTCCCCATATATTCCTGAAAGCGGTACACAGTGCAAGAAGCAAGGTGTTTTAAGGGATGGAGGAATGATTAGTGGGACAAAGAGGGAATGGTGGGTTGGAATATGCATAAAGGTGAAGACAAAGAGTTGGGGAATGGGAAGGAGACAGAGGGGGATGGCATGGGATAAACAGGTTGACATTACACCAATACAGACCCAAGAATCTCCCTAGTGATGTTGGCCCCACTGGCTGCATTTGGAGATCATGATAAACCTTGGTTTAGTGTGACAGGAACAAGGTGAGTCTCAGGCTTGTGCACTCCCTTCCCTCCTCCAGCATAGCTGGAAGGAGATTAGAAGTTTTTGTATCCAATTTCAATTAACCAGTTTAGTGTTAATATCTGAACCCTACACGGTGGTTACTCTTAATTAGTGTTTGGATAACATGACAATGTGTGGTTAATCAAAAACAGAAGCAAAAAACCGCTGATGTCCTCCTTGCAGCATGCCAAACAAGAAGGGGAGTGGAGAGAAGAGAAGCTGACCAAGACCTCTTCCTTGTTTTATCATGAGGTCTTAACACAGCCAGTGTGCAAAAGTAGATGGCTTACTACATCACATTTCAAAGGGTAGATTAAAAACTGAATTTCATCTGTTATAATGCTCAATGTTGCTAGCTGTAAATATGACACTGCAACATTAACTGAAAGATGTTCTTGAACGTCATGCACCAAATCCGTTACCAAGGCAGCACAATATCATGGAAAGCTTGCAGCCTTTACAGATCTTGGTGCAGGAGAGCCTCTGCTGGTAAGATGTATGCTTGTGAAGGAAGGAAATTGGGAGTTCAGTGAGTCACCAAGCAGGACACATGTAAGAAACTATGCTAGGATTCTTTTCTGCTGTAGAGGAATGCACTGGTTACTGCTCTGGTTGAGCTTGTGGTATACATTTAGATGGATGGCTTGGGCAGCGGGTGGGGGGGAATACAGCCTTATGATTCTGAACACACAAGAGGATGTGCATGTGTTGAGAGCTAGTGTAGTGTAGCGGTTACAGTGTTGGAGCAGGATTGAGGAGAACCACATTCAAATCCCTGTACAGCCATTAAACTCGCTATGTGACCTTGGGCCAGTCACTACTTTCAGCCTAACCTACCTCATCAGCTAGGTGGCACAATGACAAAATGAAGGCAGTGGAGGCAGTACATGGAAGAGAACTGTGTATGTCAAGTTATCTGAAAGACCCGGATATCTGAAAGACCATCTTACTCCTTATATACCTAGTCGATCACTGGGCTCTGCAGGTGAGGGCCTCCTGCAGGTACCATCTTATCAGGAGGTTTGTTCTGCACAATATAGGAGACGGACCTTTAGTGTGGCAGCACCTACCCTGTGGAATTCCCTCCCCTTGAATATTACGCAGGTGCCATCTCTGCTATCTTTTCGGCGCCTTTTGAAAACTTTCCTCTTTCAACAAGCCTTTTAAGTTGAGACCTATCCCAGTCTGTGTCTGTGTTAGAATTGCTTGTTAATATGTGTTTTTTTAAATAATGTTTTTAACCCTTTTAAAAAGATGTTTTTAAAGCTTTTTTTAAAAAAATGTTTTTAACATTGTTTTGTTTTACTGTATTTTAAGGTCTGTTCTTATGATGTTTTTAAGTGTTTTTAGCGTTTCTGTTTGCTGCCCTGGGCTCCTGCTGGGAGGAAGGGCGGGATATAAATCAAATAATAAATAAAAATAAAATAAATAAATCTGAACTCTTTGAGGGAAAGATAGGGCATAAATATAATAAATTAAATGTGATGGATATATCAGGGAACAGAACAGTACATGAATACCAAGGTCCTGCCAACAGTGCTTAAATATCCTTTAAAACCCTTACATCTCTGCTTGATCACTGAGAGCAACTGCAGGAGCGTCACTGGTCATTCTGAGTTGGTGAGGCTCATTTGACAACAAAAAGAAATTGAACCTTTAGTGTCATCTTGGTCCAGCCCTGTAGAATGCTCTGCCAGTATGGTATTCAGCAGGCATCTTTTGTTTTGACTTTTGAACGCTTGCTGAAAACTTTTCTATGCTGCCAGGCTTATGCAAGAAATTAAGAAGGTATCTTTCTGCAATAGTTAGTCAATGATTTATGATTTTAAATTTTATGGTTTTACTGTATGGGTATATATGTATATGATTGTTGTAAACCACTTTCTTTTTTATGATTAGCTGTATACAAATATTTTTATTAATAAAACAAATAAAAATAAATATGCCATGGTGCAAGATGACACATGTATGTAATCAGTCTGAAGGAGACTACTTCTTAAAGTAATGTGGCAACATTCTTCCTGTGGTTTCTCAAAAGAATAGTTACCCATTTAGAAATGCAATGCACCTGCCATTAAGCCTCTTTGATTGGCCCAAGCCAGGGATGAGGAACTTGTGGCCCTCCAGATGTTGATGGACTACAACTCCTGGCATCGCTGACTATTCGCTTGGGAGGGGGCATGGCTAATGGAGTCTAACAGTATCTGGAGGGTCACAGGTTCCCCATTGCTGACTTAAGTTGAGATTTGTCTCAAATAGATTCAATGCAACAACTTTAGCTCCTTCGATATGACAGTGAATTATGGACAAGTTATGGTCCAGACAAAATACAGCCTGGTGCTGACAGGTAAAGCACAATGAGTTACGCAGAATGCATTTCATTTTTATATTCCAAATCCAAGGACAGACACCATCCCAGCTTTTTTGATTTTGATTTGATCCTTCTGTTATGCAGGGACAAGCAAATTTCTCATGGTATGTGAATTACACCCACAAAATAACAGATGATTCCTTGTGTATTTTCTGTTTTATTGTATTGTACTCTGCAGAAAAAGCAAACTACAAGATTGCACCCAGAAATCTTTCCCTGAAGCAACAGAAATGCATGCAGAAACCTACTTGGGAAAATAAGCTATACTGAAAAATAAAGGCATCTGAAGCATCTTGGGCAGAGAGTTTGGCCTTCCACTGCATTCAGAGAGAACCCGGACAGACGGCCTGCCTTCAAGTCGATCCTGACTTATGGCGACCCTATGAATAGGGTTTTCATGGCAAGCGGTATTCAGAGGTGGTTTGCCATTGCCTTCCTCTAGAGAGAACCCAGCACTTTGTAATTTCATGGCAGTGAAATAACTGTATACTTACAGCCCCCAATCTTCTTCCTTAGCTCCCCATAACAAATTAAGCCATAGAGCTCCAGGGAGGATTTTTTCAGCCCTTGAGAAAACACTACAAAGACAGAAAGCCACAGGTGTTAAGGGAAAAGAAAACATGATTCGCTCAGAGTACGATTACGCCAGTAGACACCAAACACTCCCCGATTTAAGAATTCATAGGGTGAGACAAATATCAACATTTATTTAAATGTTAACTGGTATGACAAGAGATTCTCCCGCAGTTAATACAACACGTGTACTGCAATGAGATGAGCATAAGCATTTCACAGTTGGGTTTTAGGACTGAATGAAGTGGTATAATCTTTCACAGTATTTGAATGATCTGGACTGTACCAGACAAAAAGTGCTGTCATAATTACTGTTCTGTCCTAGCACCAGATTTTACAGTGGAAATGGCAGGATAAATGGGGATTGATGCCTCCAAAATATACCTAGTTTATATATGCACACAAATTCTTGTTTCTCTGTTACACACACATTTTCCCTCCCCCCACATCCTGGGAGTTCATGATTTGTGTATTTAAGGTCAATTCAGTGCTAAAAGCTTCTGTGTACTGGGCCCTCTGAAGGAGCTCAAGCTGCCCTCTTATGAAGGTGAGAACAAAATGGTGGAGGGGCAGGGCTTTCACTGTTCTAGCCCACAGGCTATGGGATACACTTCGGATTCAAGGTCTGCGGATACTTCTTCCTTCCTTCCAGGATACTTGAGCCATTCCATTCTTGACTGCTGAAGGTTTGAGCTATTTCATTGTGTTTTACTGCAATTTTTCTGATATATTTATTGCAAATCCTTCACGTTTATACGAAGAGGAAACTGCAATGTCATTTTAGCAAAAAAAAACCCCTTAGTTATGGCACTTCCCACACGTCAGTGTAGTCAACTGAAAACATTCATCAACTGCTGGTTGCCTTAGGGCAGCCTCATCAACCTAGTGCCTTCCAGGAGTTTTGGACCCAGCCAGTGGATGTGATGTGAGTTGTAATCCAAAACACCTGGAGGGCACCAGGCTGGTGAAAGCTATTTTAGGGCATGTCTGCCTCCCTCAATTCCCATTTGACACTTGAGAGCAAAACCTCAAGTGTAGTAAGGAGCCCTTGGGGGAGCGGGCGAGGAAGCACCATGCTGCACAGCTTTGTTGTGTATCCTTTACTGAGGAAATGGGGAAACTGTGGTCCTCCAGATATCATTGTGACTATAGCTCCCATAATCCCCTATAGTTGGCTGTGCCGACTAGGGCTGATGGGAATTGAGAGTCCACTGGTTCCCCCAGCTTTGCTTTAGTGGTTCACTACTGCACTACCTTCACCGATTCTGCAGGTCTCCTGGTCTGCCACAAGAAGTTCACCATAGGTATCCAAATGTGCCATGTGGCTCACTGTAATTTGATGCACTCAATTACTGCAGAAATCCCTCCACCCCCTGCTGCAAACATTTATTTTAAAACATTTTGTTACATTTATAGTCCACCTTTCTTCCACCTTGGAACTCAAGGTAGCGTCCATGGGATCGCCAGACGGCCTCCCTTCCAGGCACCGACCAGACTGAGGTCTCCTCAACTCAAGACCATGTCCAAGAAGTGCCCTTAGTGATCCCCCTTCCCTCCGATTTTACAAGTTGTCTGAGCACAACACAATCTAGTCTGGCTGCATTACCCACAGAACCAAAGCTCACAGTACGCTCACCATTATCAAAGTCAATGTATTTGGAAATCTTGTGCCAGGTGCGATAGTAGAAGTGCCGAACCTGCTCCTTGTTCTTCACCATGTTTGCTGGTTTGCTTTTCTTCTTATACTTCAGGGCAATGTTGTTTTGAATTGCTTCAAAATCTTTTCCATGCTGAAAAAAAAAGGAAACAGTGCAAAACAAACTGAAGAACAATTAGCTAGAGACAGTCAAACGTTCCTTTTCGATTTTGTTTATTTGGGCAATACTGTTCTCTAGAATAGATTGTAAAAATCAGGCAGCTAGAGCATATAATCATAGAACAGTTCAGTTGGAAGGGGGCTGTAAGGCCATTGAGTCCAGTGCCTTGCTTGATGCATGCCAGGTCCTAGATCCAAACTCTTAAAAGTTCTACACAATGGGTAGCTGAATTCTTATGTATCCCCCAAGTGATTTTTGTTTTTCCAATGCTCAGGTTACCCGAGTTACTTGTTTCTTCCTCTTTTGGGTACAATTTTACTTCATACTCTGGCCTAAGCTGGAGTTGTTGCTATTCCTCCTAAAAATCAACTCGATCCCATTCATATTCAACTTGAGTTTGCCATCATTTCCATAACTCCAAGAAAAGTGTGACCCAAATGCCCAATTAATATTCAGTTTGCTACAGATAATTTACCAGAGATGTATGGATTTCACTGTTATAGACACAACCACTTTCTATTTCTAAAAAATGTTGAACATACAAACCCTACTGGATCCCCCACCTGCCTGATGACAAAACAGAATTAGACAGACTATGTTCTAATGACCTTTCCCAGGATAAAGCTCTGGAGAGAAACAACATGGTAGAAGCATGGTGCAACAAGAACGTGTAAAATGCAGTCCACTCAATGTACAATATACTCAAAGAGACTGGGATTTTGAACTCAACGAAGTGTGTAGGTTCCAAGTGGCTTAGGGGGAAAACAAACAAACAAATAAGATACTTTCAGTAATTATACAGAAGATAGTGCGATTTCAATTGTTGACAATTCCTATGTAGCCAAAAGGGCACTATCCATACACAAAAAGATACTAGCAGGCTTGCAGGAACCAGAAGGTTCGCATGGCTGGAACCCCATACAGGAGCAGTCCATAGGGCAATGTTTTCTTGCAAGTCCCCCTTGTTTTGACATAGCATCCAAGTGTTTAATATTTGACTGAAATGTAGCACACTATTTGGTCTTTGAAATGCATCTCTTGAGGATATGGCAACTGCCTCCTCTTGGAGACACCCACCTCATAAAGGCCCTCGAAGAAGGTGTTCTTATCCTCTGTGCTCCATGATTCCCACTGACGCCTAACCTTCTTGCCTTCTTCCTTTTCTCCTGCTGAGGAGCCCAGGTTTCTGGCAGTAGATTTTGAACTGCCTGCTGGGGTGCTGGGAGAGATTCCTGATGTATTGCCAGAGGAAGTCCCGCCATTATCTAAACCTTTAGCAAACGAGATCAAGACCACACATTCACAGTTTAGGAATACTAAGTTCACCATTTAATTCATAAGCACCACTTTAAAAAGAAAGAAGTGACATTGTAGTACTAATGACATTTCATTTATTTATTACATTGATATCCCACCTTTCCTCCAAGGAACTGAAAGTGGTGTACAAACATGGTCCTCCCACTCCCAATTTTATCATCACAACAACACTGTGAGGTAGGTTAGGCTCAGGGGCAGTGACTAGCCCAAGGTCATCCAGTAAGCTTCATGGCCAAGTGGGGATTTGAATCTTGGTCTCCCAGGTCCCAGTTCAACACTCTAACCACTATGCCACACTGGCCCTTGTTCTGAAGTGTTGACAGTTTCAAAAACTGCTTTGACGGCCCTATGATTGAAAAGTAGGATATAAATCTTTTTTAAAAAACACCAAAAATGGTTTACAACCACAGAGTTTTAAAGAGTGTTCAGATTTATCTTGATTAAACACACTTTTAATCACTTGGTGATTAAGGCTGCAATTCTAACCACACTTACGTGGGAGTAAGCCCCACTGAATTTAACAGGAGTTAAAGTGCATTCCTAACTACGTCTACTCATAAATAAGATATTACAAATTACAGTACATTTTGAACTTAAAACCTTTGCTATTTACCAAGTACAAAGTACAAATTCCTGCACTTTCTATCTCCAAGAGGTAAGAAATTATGTGGATTCCAAATGCTACTATGAAGGAGCTCAGGAAAAGTGATGGGTGGTTAATGGGCTGGGAAAACAAAACTGAACGCAAGGGCTGAAACGCAATGGGATTGAAAATTAAAACGATTTCTAGCATACTTTAAATCGTCAGATCTTTCTGAAGAGAGAACTCTCATTCATCCTTGCTTTTGAGTATTATTATATACAAGTATTCCTACCATTTGAAATGTACTTTCTTCTCAAAACGGATAGGTTATGTTTTCAATTACTACTTCACAGCTCTTGAAAAATGCCTTACTATTCAAAACTACAATGAATACTGGGCAGAAAAGCATTACCAAGTTTCACAGAACCTTCTCTATGATGAAGCCCTGTGTATAGAAGGCCCTCCCCTTATAAGCATGAATGATCATGCTTAATGTTACTGTTGTCATTATGGTGCCAAGTACCTGTTTAGTCTGGCATTTTAGGTTTGAATGAGTGACTATTTTAAGCCTTTTTGTCTGTGTTTTAGTCATTTCAGCTGCTTCTTTTTTGTTGGGATTTTTATGCATATTTATTATTGACTAAACTAGGCTGTTTATGATTGTATCACTGGTGTGTGGGTTACAAAGCTTTAAATATTTTTTAAAAAAAAATAACTAACCCTATGCAATGGTAGATTGGCTGTTGCCCTTCTGACACTGCCCTTTGACTTCACTTTTAACATTACTGTTACATGCCAAATGCACAGAATCCGATGCCCCAGGAGGGTGAGTCTCTTAAAAGAGTAGATCCAAACTATATGTCAGTTTCTATGTGCACTGAAATCTAAGTGCCATGAAGAAAACTTGCTTTTCAAAATTGGAAGATAAAGATCAAATCTCTTTAAAGCAGATCAACAGCGCCAATAGAGGTACAACACATATCCTCAGACTTCTGGAACAGAAATTTCCTCGATGATTCCTTTCCTATTTCTGGAATTAACCATTATTACCCTGTAATAAAAACCCTTCATGTTCCTGAAATAATCTCTTTTAACTTTGCATCTTGCAAACTTTTTTTTGAGAGGAGATGCTAGATCTGCTGCCACTGACAGCAAGAAAGCATGCTCAAGAGAGGCGAGCAATACTCACCTCTTTGGTATGCACATGATTACCTTGCCGATTTCTATCAGAAGCCTGAAAATTTCCACTTTCAGAAGGAATAAGGTTAAAAGCAAGCTGGAACTATGTGTGTAAGGCCCACTTAATCTGTATGTAATCTCATAGTTTCAAATGGGTCTAGCAACGAATTTGAATATACTGCAAGAAGAAACACAAGAGTTGTAAAGGGTTCATTTAAATCCAATAACCCCACATGCAGGCTGCCAAAAACAGCTTTGTGTGTGGATGCTCTATTAAGTATCTGTAACATTACAAAGCCACATTTCAGATGCCTAATGAACTCAATTCCATGGAGATTCTCCACATCTGTACTGCCCAGTTCATGTGGCGCTGGCAAGGAGTTATCATTTGATTAGGTCAAACAAAGTGTGGCAAACAATGTTCAATTGCTGGGTGTCCCATATTAAGCAAATTATTACCTGCAATAAATATACACATTAGATACAGCTTTCCACCTCATGGAGGCTCTCACTGCAGATCAGTTTGCAAGAGCATCATACTGGTGAACATTTACAGATGTAGCATTCAAGATGGCACTGCTTTATGTCATTGCTCGTTCAGAACTATGGAACAGAATAGTTCTGTATACTGGGAGAGATTTATAATCCACAGACTCAATAGGAAATGGGTGTCATGGGTATAGGAGGGAAAGATGGCATCCAATACATGGGGTACCTAACTTACTAATGTCAATGGAATTTAACCAGCCTGTATCTAGAATTGCAGCCCAAAAGAACTGTGAACATACAACAACCAATTACTCCTAGGACACTTTTGTATGGATGCATTTACCAGCCATGTGTACACTCAGTCGGTTAGGGCACCCTACACACTCACTGGCTTCGTAACAACAGCGCACATGTCACCCAGGGTGTGTGTGTGTTCGCATGCCACATATGGGGAAATTAGATCTGTAGTTTGTATGACTCACAAAGAGAAAGCAGCAAGACTGTTATACAAAATATGGCACTGAAACAGTCAGCAGCAGGAGAAATGCTCCATGAGGGCACACCCAAAGTGAGCTGTCAGCAATTTCCTCCCCACACACACAAAGTGGTACATACTGTGCTTCAAGCCAATATAAATGCCTGACTGGAGGAAATGTCATCCCATGACTACTGTAAAATAAGGCACAAGAACAAATCAGCAAAGGACTAGTCTATGGGTAGCCAATGTTATAGCTTCCAGATGTTGTAGGGTACAACTCCTGTCATCTATTGGCCATGGTGGCTAAGGCTGATGGGAAGCTGGAGTCCAACATCTGGAGAGCCACAGGTTCCCAACCTCTGCTTTACATCAAAGTGAGTGTCTTCAGCAATCTCTTGCAACTAAGGATCAGAGATGGGAAGGGTTGTGTGATCCAAAACAGATCCTGACCACATTAAACCTGATCAACTATGGTCACCAAGAATCCCAAAACTTCCATTTCCAAATGTTCAGCTCTTCTAAAAAGACTCTTCGCTATTGGTCCTGAAATCTTGACAGCAGTTCCAAGAAAAATTGAAACATCTCAGTGCATGCACTGC
Organism: Rhineura floridana; assembly: GCF_030035675.1. Taxonomy (NCBI): domain Eukaryota; kingdom Metazoa; phylum Chordata; class Lepidosauria; order Squamata; family Rhineuridae; genus Rhineura; species Rhineura floridana. The sequence goes on along the minus strand of NC_084496.1, from coordinate 10,086,448 downwards.
CATAATTTTAGCAATCCATGAGATTTCAGGAGTCACACAGCTACGTCTGTTCTACAGAGTCTGAGAGACAGGAATAGGAAAAAAACTTACTGAAGAATCCATGGCTGAAAGGAGAATCTGTATAAAATCTGGTAAGCAGAAAAATCTGCAAAGATTTAAGAGGGTCGGTTCCACCCCCACCCATGATTGAGCGCTGCATTTTTTTTTCATTTAACTCTATTCTAATCTAATTGCTGAGACTGAGGGAGTGTGTGTGTTTGTGGGTGAATGTGTGTAGGTGTAGGCTGAATGAGGTAAGGGTGTGGAATTTGTGTGGGCATTGAGTCAAGTGTATTGCGCAAGTGGAATCCCATTTATCTGTTTTGTTGTTTAATATATTGCATTATTTAATTTTTATTTTACTTTGCAATCTTTTCTGATGAAAAGCAGAATGTAAACACTTAAAATAAAAATAATAATCTAACCTCTCAGCATTTTTAAAAACTTACAATAGGCTATCAAACCTATCAGGGGTTGCTCTAAATATAAAACCAATTTCAAACATCACAAAAGCACATCACTCCAGGGTTGTTCACTACAAAGACACAATCAAGCTCAAACCAATGGGATATAACTAGCAACCATTTAAAATTAAATACTAGGTTTAATGAGCATGTTGTTAGTTTCTCTCTTGACACCTCTCCTGAACATCCCCAGAAGACATTTATAAGGATTTTGAAAGGAGCACTCCCTGAAAAACAATATGAAATGATCTTCCCGAACAATTCTTCTGCTAACTCAACACAAGAATGGCTTCTAATACCATCAAAACACAAGGAGAGAGTAAAGATTCTGGTGGGCAGCTCTAGTGTAGACCATGCAGTTCTACCTTGCCTGCAACTTGCGCGATGCTGTGATTGTGAATGAATTCAGAAATAGAGGGGGGAGAACCCTGTTCAAGATCTGCAAGTTGGTAACCAAGAAAAAGAAATACATTCTTTTGGGAAATGAACACCAGTGTCTTTTTTTCTTGTTTGAAGCTTTTCACAGTACGAGTTGAAGGTAAATAAAAGCAACCTAGGATGCTTCAATTAAATTGCAAAACCTCAATATATTTTCTGTCTCTCTCTCAGATATAATTTTAAAAACCTGTGGTGATGTTAGGTACATCATTACAATAGTTGAAGTAACCGCATATGCTAAATTTTGAAAGCACCCTACCAATCTATATGATACAATGTATAGTACAGCTGGGGCCTATGTCATGAAGGATACAACTCCTATGAGAAGTCAATCCCGCCTGGAGCTACACAGGAAATGGCTGTGCTCTGCAGAACTGCCATTCATTTCAGTGTGGCTTCTATAGAAGTTGGGATAAATTTTGCCCAGTGCAATTAAAAAACATAGGAGAGGGACCATAGCTTAGTAGAACAGCACACAAGTTCAAGGTTCCATCCCTGGGATCTTCAGTTAGAAGGATCATGTGGCAGGCAATGTGAAAGACTTCTGCCCAAGACTCTGGAGAACTACCAGCAGTTGTAGCAGACAGTACTGAGCTAGACAGACAACTAAACTGAGACTCAATCCAGACAAGACCGAGACATTGTTGGTGAATGCCTTCCCTGCTCAGATGGTGGATGTTAACCCTGTTCTGGATGGGGTTACACTCCCCCTGAAGGAACAGGTACGTAGTTTGGGGGTTCTTCTCAACTCTTCCCTGTCTCTCGAGGCTCAAGTGGCCTCGGTGGCACGGAATGCGTTTTACCATCTTCGTCTGGTAGCCCAACTACGCCCCTATCTGGACAGGGACGACCTCGCCTCCGTTGTTCACGCTCTGGTAACTTCTAGGTTGGATTACTGTAATGCGCTCTACGTAGGGCTGCCCTTGAAGACAATTCGGAAGCTTCAGCTGGTGCAGAACGCAGCTGCCAGACTACTGACGAGGACCAGTCGGTCTTCGCATATAACACCTGTCTTGGTGCGTCTGCACTGGCTTCCTATTTGCTTCCGGGCGAGATTCAAGGTGCTGGTTCTTACCTATAAAGCCTTACACGGCGTGGGACCTCAATACCTTGTGGAACGCCTCTCTCGATACGAACCTACCCGTTCACTTCGTTCAGAATCTAAGGCCCTCCTCCGGGTACCAACCCATCGGGAAGCCCGGAGGGTGGTTACTAGATCTAGGGCCTTTTCTGTGGTGGCCCGAGTTGTGGAACAGCCTCCCCGAAGAGGTACGCCTGGCGCCTACACTTCTATCTTTTCGGCGCCAGGTAAAGACCTTTTTATGCTCCCAGGCATTTTAATTTTCTTAACCATTTTAATCTTTTAATCCGTATTTTTTAGTTTTTGTCGTATTGTGTTTTTGTTGTTGTTTGTTTGTATATGTTTTTATGATTTTTATTATGATATATTGTATTTTATCCTGTTTGTTCACCGCCCTGAGAGCTATTCTGCTAAGGGCGGTATATAAATTGAAATAAATAAATAAATAATAAATAAACTAGTCTGACTTTGTAGAAGGCAGATTCCTATGTTCCGAATTATTACTAATAATCAGTTTGCATACTGCCGAATCCTACAAAGTTTTTTTCACCATTAAATGCGAACAGTAAAATAAAAATTAATCAACCTCATATCATCAAAACACACTAACGTTAAATGCCCCAATTCAACAATAATGCTCCAAGTAAGTAAGCATGCACACAAACAGTCAATACAGATATACTTCAAGATGTTCATCTAGACCCCACTAAAATGGCTGGGTGTATCTTTTGATGCGGATGGGAATGAGCACCCGTGTGGGAGGCTACTAGCTGTTTTGCGTGAGTAGCACTGGACTGGGGCTAAAGATTTCGCAGGGTGGGTGTATAGCACAAAAAATGAAATAAACAAAAATGGTATTTATGCACAATGTGAAGAAACCAATTTCTCCCCTTTCCTTGTTTAGCGGTCAAAATGTCTGTTTTTCAAATGACCATGAAGGAGTAAATAGAACCACCAGCTTTTGCCTTCCCTAATCTGGTAAACATTTATAGTAAACTACATCTGAACCAATTATGCAATGAGAAAATATTGGGATAAATCCTTCAAGGCTTTGGGAATATGATTTCACACTCATCAACATCCTATTTAATGATTTCTATAATACTTATTCAGAGTATTATATAAAAGATTCTGCAATTGTTATTTAAAGAAATTTTCCATCATTTAGATGGTTTGCATAAATAAGCTGCTCTTACGAAATGCCCTTCTGCTCAGCATTATATTATTATTACTATTACTGTTAGCAGCAGTGAATATATCCCTCAGCATCTTTATTTCTATCATCCAATATGTGTTGGGAGAATTAACAGAGAAACCAGTTCATTTATTACCTTTTTCTTAAAAGCTTTAAAATCATTCCATTTTCCGTTTCAAGGCAATTTACTAAAACAATTAATCCTGGTATGTAGAAAGTCCACAGAAATTTCTTAATAAGGAGAGCCTAGTCTAATATTGCTAGTGGGGATTACCTAAAATGTCTTCCAACCAATCAACTCAGTAAGGAGTTAGATGGGAATGAATAAGGACTGTATACCCTCAATAAGAATTTATTCAACTATCCATCATGCTGCAATTTTTCTCTCTTCCCAAGAGCAGCAAAGGCTATAAAAATATCAGACACTTGACTGTAACTAAGAAATGCTTCACACACACAGAGTTCACTGCTCACAGCATTGGTCACGATACTGAAAACAGTAATGGTAAACTAAGGCCTATTTGTCAAACCATGAGTTGTCCCACAAAAAACAAACCATGGCTTATTTTGTGAAAGTTTGTTTTGTTTTCCAGGTGCTCTTGCCTCACACCTTTGTGGCTTAATGAGCGTCTGGGGTAGGGGTGGCCACAGCAAATCTTAGTTAGGGAAGAATGCTGGGTTTGTATGCAACATCAAGACACAGTTAGAACAAATCAAGGTTTGGAAGCCAGCAACAAACTATGGCTTCAGATGGTGGTTTGTTGGCAATAAACAAACCATAGTTAATCGCCTAGGCAGGGTTTGGATGATCAAACAAACTATGGTTCAATAAACCAAAGTTTAATAAACCATGGCTTAGTGTCATTTGCAAACTAGGCCAAAAAGATGTCTTCAAACATGCCGACAGTTAATTTTGTATTATAACTGGCATCACAAATAAACTTTTGAGGCAGACAAGAAAATATTATTACTTAGATGTCATTTGTTTGATTAACAACCATATCAATATGCCAAGGAAAGCCAGCTATTCAGGGTGGAATCAGGAGATCACGCCTCAATTCCAATTTGATAGCCCAAACCAAATAAACACTAAGGCTTTGAAAATAGATTGTAGCTAAAGGGTTAAAGCAAAAGTGATGAGACGCGTTGTGGTGCCTAAAAGAGTCCCAAATTTAGTATGGCATATGCATTCACGGACTTGAGTCCACTTCATCTGATGCATCTGCTGAGGTGGACTGTGATCCACAAAAGCTTATAACATAATAAATTTGGGGATCTTGAAGATGCCAGAAGATTGTTGTTTTTCCTGCAACAGACTAACACTACTATCCTACCAGGAAGCTGTTTAAAAAACAAAACAAAAAACCCTTTAGTAATAATAAAAATAGGCTCCTGGCCCCTTTTCTGTGCCTACATGGAGCACATAAAACTGAAGAGCAATCAAGGCAACAAGACAGTGGCAGAAACACGAAGCAAAAGCAACCACCCGAAGAAACCATCTAAGGGGCAAAATTGGAAATGGACGCAAAAGGCACCCTCCTCCACCCCAGCATGCATACCCCCTTATGAGTGTTTTGGGACGGGCATGCGGTCCATACGGTACCTTTTCCTTTTGCAGCAGCAGTTGTAGTATTGCTGCTACTGCCTGCACCTCCAGCCACACAGGATGCCTGAGAATCCTTCCTTAATCTCTTGCTCTGAGGTCTGACGCTGGACCTAAGAAAGTGATGCTGGTCGTTGCTGTGGGCAGGCTGGCCGGAGGAGGAAGAGGAGGAAGAAGGGTCTTGGGGCAACGTGGAGGGGGTGGCCGAGAAGGAGGCCCCGTTAGTGTTGCTCTGAATGATCGCCTCTTCTTCCTTTGTGCTGGCAGTGCTGCTGCTGGGGGCTGCCCCTTCACCTGCCCCTTCTTCCAGGGATTCTTCTTCGCCTGCTCGCTTGCCCAGCTTTCTCAAGCCTTCCTCGGTGGTGGTGCTGGTGCTGCTGGTGTTGCTGCTGCTGCTTTCGCCCAGCTTCACTGTCATCCTATGAGGAGGAAGAGGAGGAAGGAAAGGGGGGGGGAGGAGAAAAGGAGACAGAGACAAAGTGGGGAAGGGGCACGAAGTCAACCAAGAGACCCTTGAAAAGGAGCAAGGGGGAAAAAAGGCACATGCACACCCCAAAACACACACACTCTCTCCAGCTGCCTTCCGAAGGGAGAAGTTTAGCTGCAGAAATTCCTCTCAACATGGCCGCCGTTGTTTGCGACTAAATCCCCTTTCGTTTGCTTGTCCCGACCCAACAACCTGTGCCGGTGGTGGGGAAGCGGGGAGGCGGAAGGGGGGTAGGGAAAAGGAGGCCAGAAACCCCGCGGAGGGATAGTTAGCCCCGCCCAGGGGCCCTCGCCTCCGGGAAGGTGAAGGGCGCCTTTAGCAAGGGGGTAATATATATATATATATATATATATATATACACATACACATATATATATATATATATTCCTATATATACACACACATCGCCGAGGCAAACTCAGGCGTTTGGGGAATGCGTTCGACAGCCACGGGGAGAGAGACAGAGAGATGAGAAAAAACCACCCTCCGCGGCACACTGGGAGAGGCCAGTAAAGAGAGTGGGGAGGAATACATATATAAATAAGAGAGAGAGAGAGAGAGAGAGAGACCCCTAAAAAGTGACTCTCCCCCACCCCATCCTACCCATTGTGTGGGTCTTCTGGGCCAGGGGGGCTCTTCTTTCTCCTCACCATGGAGCCGAGGCGATCCGACCTACTGAGGGGGGAAATTCATATTCCTAGATGCAGAGAGCAGCAGCTTCAGCTTCTCCTCCTCCTCCTCTCTCTCTCTCTCTCTCTCTGCGTGTGTGTGTGTGTGTGTGTGTCTTTCTCTCTCTCGGACTGGGGCTGGCCAAGGATACAAAGATTTCCAGCAACTCCCCACACACCCACTTCCAATTTCCTACGCACCTTTCCGATTCAACCTTTATAAAAGCGGCGACTTTCTCTTCTCTCCCAACCAGAAGAATGGCAGAGCTTTCCCTCCCCCCCGCTCCTTCTTTTTGGTGTTTTTGGCAAACAGCAAAAAACAACAAAACAACAACAACAACCCACCACCAACACAGCCCTAAAATCTTTGCTCTTTTGTCACAAAACCAACATAGTCACAAAACGCACCACAACACACACACACTTTTGTTATGTTTTGCTTTTGAAAGCGGGGCGAGTTGTTTAATGGTGAGGCTTGTTTTAATGCTAAAGAAAGGACTATGGCTTCCTAAAGGCATTCTCTTTCACTGTGTCGGGTGCTTGCAGCATCACTTTTTAGCATTTGGAGCAACCACAGCTAAATTCTTGGACTGAAGACAACCCCGCTCCCCAAGATATACACGGGCAACCACTTTTCCCAGTATCACAGAGGGTTTACAAATTCATTTACTGTGCTCAGTTGCTACTGAAATTTTATTATTGCAATCACATCACTGGGCTCAGTGTTTCCTCAATACTATGTGAACATCATTTGCTCTGACCCTGAACAATTTTTTGTTTATTATAAAAAAATTTGCACATGGATATTAATCTAGCTTTTTTTAAACCGCATAATCAAGTATTTGGAAGCATAGCATAAACAAAACGACTATCAAGAAAGTTATCATTTAGCAGCACGACAGAATATTAATGCTGCAACCCTATGCACACTTATTTGGAAGTAAGCCCCACTTAATTCAGTAGCTTACTAGTAAATATGCATAGGATTGTGCTGCGCTACATAAAATGCAATTTCCTAGTCACAACAGAAACCACAATCAGCTATCACCAGCATAAAGATAATAACCAGCAAAATAACCCCAAATTTCAGGCTCAAATTTCACCATTTAACATCAATATTACACACTTTAGGAAGCAGATAGCTGTACAAGTATTGTATAATAGCTTCTTAAGATATGAAAATCAGAGTACTGATTACCGTAAACTAAATCGTAAAAGCATTTACATGGAAGCCATCCTCCCCAAATTCTATGGAACCTATTTGCATCAGTTGGAACCAAAACCTTCAAATTTACACTTTTGACACATTTTTGCATTTTTGGGGGGCTGTGCTATATTGTGTTAGTAGGTTACAGAGCTTTTAAAAGATCCAAGAAAATTAAAACAATAAGCTATTATAAACTTTTACACACAATAGATAGCCAAGTTTCACAGGCATGGCAGGATAGACAATGACAGTCACCTGACATCTGAAAGACTTTGGGTTTTTCCCCTCATTTCATTCCTCTAAAAGACTACCAAAGATTTCCAATACTCAGTTCCACAGATTATTATTAATTAAAGATCCAACACCCAGAAGTGATTGTGTAAACAGGCTGAATCTCCTGGTCAGCTACAACACTCTTAAGAATTAGCCACCCACACCATTCTCCCTCTTCTGTCCCCCAATTATTTCTTGTGCCTTCTGACTTCATTCAGAAGATAGACCATCTAATCCTTTCGCATCCCACCCAAATTATTTCCTGCTTAGAAACTGTCCAGTTTCAGCTCTACTCCCAGATCGTCCAACATGTTACTCCTGTCGAAAAGTGCTTATTTAATTTCTTTAAAACTTTTTTTAAAACAAAAGACAATTTAGCTTCCCCAAATTCTCAACCTTTCCTTCTTAATCCCCAATTTCACTCCTCGTCATTCTAGTTTTCCACCAGTATTCTTCTCAATCATTCCTCCCTCCAGATCCGCTCTAAGGAAACGAATCGCTTCCTTCCAAACTAATCTCCTTTCTGACACCTGGGACTCTAATCCTGTGCACATTTGTTCAGAAGCCACCCCATTGGATTTTCCTCCCTAACAAGAGTGTTTAGGATTGTACTTCACTACACACACACACACTGGGGAAGTGGACAGGGAAAGAAGCATTGGTCTTAAAATTCAGAGCACTGGAGCCCAAGTCCTACCTGATGCATGGATATACCGTTGCAACGCGGATACCAAATCCCTGCAGCCCAAAGGTTGCTGCCGTTACCCAAATCTTCCCACCCCCTTCGCTTATGACTCCCACCCCTACGCTTTCCTTACACACTGAAGACAAACAAGGGCTCCTTCCGCTTCCTCTTTGCCTCCGTGCCCACTGAAGGGGCGGGAAGGAAAGGATTGGGGAAAGCACCCAACAGGCCGGGTTGAGCGTTCAGGCAGCCACGCCTCCCTCACGGACCCCAAAACAAACCGCTTCATTGGCCAGACGAAGCTAGAGGGGAGGTGGAGCATGAGGCTGAGGTGGTAAAGGTGACCAATCAGGGTGCCGCGCGCGGCAGATGACACCAGACCAGAATAAGGCCAATGGCGAGGTGGAGTTAGGAGGCGGGATTCGGAGGAAGAGCAACGAGTGTTGGAGGGCGGGAGAAGGGCCGAAGCGTTATACCTTGATCCTCATTGGCTAGGAAGAATAGACGAGCGTCGATCCCAAAGGGGAGGGGCCCGTGGCATCACCTAGCATTTCCATTGGCTAATTTTCTGATTGACTGGCAGATGATAATTGCATACATAACTGGAGGGTTGTTGAGAGGCCTGTTGTGTTGATTCTGTTGCAGTAATAACAAAAAATCGTCTGGTGCTTTTTTATTGTATAAGCTTTGGTGCATGAAATGTTATCCTAAGTTGTGGTATCCTGAAATGCTAGCAAATTCATTATGGCATCTTTATTTATACATCTGATCTGATACTGGCCTTAGTTCACGAAAGCTTATAAAATAATGAATGGGTTATTCTGTAAAGTACCACAAGATTCTTTGTTGATATAGCTGGAGGAGATATGGAAACCTCTGTTTTAAGCAGGTTAAATCTAGCACAGGTATGTTCCCTGCAAGCCTTATTGGGTCCAGCCCCTGGTTCCTGTGATTTTCTGGCCACTACAGAACACATGTGTGTGTATAACAAAATTCATGAATAAAATATTTCATCGGATTGTATCACATCAGCCTGCAACGGGGTGCGTGTATTAGGAACATAGAAAGCTGCCTTATACCATAAACCTCAGTATTGTCTACGTTCCTGTCAGTGGCTCTGTAGGATTTCAGACAGGAAATTTCCCCATCTCTACATGGAGATGGCACTGATTAAACCTGGGACTTTATCAGAGCTTGGAAGATTACTTTTAAAAAGTAATAAATTACAGTTACAGTTACATGGCCCCCAAAAGTAGTAATTACATTACAATTACAATTGCTCTGAAAGTAACTGATTACTTTACCTGTACTCAAAAGTAATTGCTACAATTATATTTTAGTTACTTTAAAAAAATTGCCTACAAGGTGCTGGCCTTGGCTGCTGCACATCTAAGTAGCCTAAAACAACATTAAAAATAAGCACACAGAGAGAGTAGGAGAATTTTTTTTTTTTATCCATAAGATTAACAGAATGGCATAACAGAATCTCACATCCCCTCACCCCACCCCGAACAATGATGATACCCCAACACACAGTTTTTGCTTGGAAAAGTTACTTTTTTGAACTACAACTCCCATCAGCCCCAGCCAGCACGACCACTGGATTGGGCTGATGGGAGTTGTAGTTGAAAAAAAGTAACTTTTCCAAGCTCTTTATATATATTGCCTCCAACTCTTTTCTCCTTCCACTCCTGACAATTTTTAAACAATTGTTTTCTCCACCCTGTGTCACTCTCCACCTCCTCCCTCGTCGCCTCCTAAGCACCCATAGAGCATGAAGGAAGAACAATGCTGCACAGAAGTCAAATCTGAAGCACATGATTTTTATTCACAAATCAGAGGAGCAGAAGACTTCCCCTGCTCCCCCTCCCCCCCCCAGTAATGCGTAAATGTAATGCTGGAAACATTACAATTACTCCTCAAAAGTAATGAAGTTACTACTCATTCTATTACCAGCAAAATGTGTGAAGTTACCCACTAGTTACTCAAAAAAGTAATAAATTAAAAGTAATTTGTTACTTGTAACTAGTTACTTCCAAGCTCTGGACTTTATGCATGCAAGCCATGTGCTCTTCTGCCACTAATCGATGTAGCCCTTCCACAACCGAAAAAATCCCCCCAAAACCACCAAGCACATTTTTGCACATGCAATGAGAAGGAAAGCAAGGCTGAACTCTTCTCCTTGGATACATGGTCATTATTATTTTACACGCAGGGAGCTTTTAATACGAACGCTATGCAAACTCCCCACCAGGAACCTGAGGCTGCAATCCAATACATACTTACCTGGGAGTATGTCCCACTGAACCCAGTGGAGCTTACTTCTGAGTAGACATGTATTGGATTGCAGCCTAAAGCAGTACGTTCCAGCTTGACTCGGCTGAAGGTCTGTCAACGAAGCCGATCCTAAGGGGCAGCGTGTTAAGAGTTCTGGGATTTCCGCCTCCTTTCGGGGAAACTTCGGATCTGTTCGGCTCCACGTTCGGGTGTTTCCGTAACAGGCCAACAGCCGTTGTCAAGGGCAACGCTAAGCATCTGGCTGTGTCGGAATTGAGGCCCGATAGGCCTCTGTTTCTCTCTCGGGCTAAGGTGGCGCTGGTAAGGGCAAACTCGGGAGTCGAGATGCGGGACGAAGACGGGATTTCAACTTGCCCTCGCTTCTTTCGATAAACCTACTCGAGGGTGCTGGTGAGGGAATGCTTTGGCCCGAAGTGGCGCCTGAGGGTCGGGCGGGTGGAGGGAAACGTGACGTTCGTGCGCACTTGGGTGGGCGGGATGGGAGGAATTGACTTGGGGACCGTGTGGGGCTATGCGGAGCACTTAAATATACGCGCGCGCACGCGCGTGTGTGTGTGTGTCGCCTCTGTGAAAGGCACGCTACCCTATTGTGTCTCAGGCTTGTCATCTTCTTTTGGGTTGTCTTTCCCTTTCAACAGCTGCCAGACCCAAGCAGGAATTCAACAGGTGAGACTTTTCCTTAGGATGCAGTGAAGGCGTACCGCTTCACTTGTAAAATGTCGGCCATACAGCCCGGCTGTTGCCTCCCCGCCGGCCCGCCCGCCGCATCTTCGTTTAAAGCCCTAAAGTGGCTTGGGGCTCAGGCACGTAAAGCACCGCCTGGTCCCGTGCAAACCCGCCTGTTGGTTGAGGTGACTTGCTGATGCAGAGGTGGGAAACCGTTGGCCCTCCAGGTCTCCCCGTCTGGCCCTTGGGATTCTCCTCAGGCCACCCCCCCATATCTCCCTCGGCCACGCCCCTTACCAGCCCGGCTTTGCACCCTTGGGTATTTTTGCCTGGCTAGACCGCATTAAACTCTGATCGTGTTTCTGATTTGTCTAGATGGAGGACAGGGAGGTGTGTGTGTGTGTGGACACTAGTCTACTGTAAAAAGGTAAAATGCCCATTTGTTGCTCTGCTTTCTTTCGCATGTGGTCCTTATGTGGTTGCCTAAAAAGAAGTGCAGTCCTTGGGCTGGTTAAGGTTCATCTCCCCTCTGTGCTGATGCCATTCTCTGGGTGCCTCTGCTGCCCCACGTGATGGGGGGGCAACTGGAGAAAAGATACTTTTGGCAGCAGACTTGGTCATAGTGGTTAGAGTGTTGGACTATGATCTGGGAGACCAGGGTTCGAATCCTCACATAGCCATGAAGCTCACTGGGTGACCCTGGGCCAGTCACTGCCTCTCAGCCTCAGAGGAAGGCAATGGTAAACTCCCTCTGAATACCACTTATCATGAAAACCCTCTTCATAGGGTTGTCATAAGTCGGGATTGACTTGAAGGCAGTCCATTTTGGTCTGAGGAGCTTCCTTCCCAGGAGGACTAACTGCAGCTGCTTTACTTTAAAAAAAAAGTATGCCCAGGGAATTGTAGGGTGGGATATAAACTCCTCATGTAAATAAACTAGTTATATATGGGCCCTGCAAAAAAAGTTGCAGTGTGGAATGCTCAGTTCAGGAGTCCAGACACTCCATCTCTCCCCACCCCCCAGTCAGTCAACATTCTGTACGCAATGTGCTCAGTCCTCATTGGGTTGTGTTTTTTTGGGAGAGAGAGTTTACCCCCTAAATTTTGTAGTAGTGTTCTTATGCAAATCTTAGGGTTCCCCCAAGGCTGCTGATCCCACCCTCTTGTGTGTGTGGCCACAAAAGGACTAGCCGTCAGAAACCTGAGATTGCTATTAGTATATACAAGTGGGGCCTGCAACAAAATGTTGCAGTGTAGAGTGCTTCTTGCAGTGTATGTTGCAGTGTAGAGTGCTGTTTGTCAGGTAGCCATGCCTTTCTTCATGGTACCCCATTGTATTCACCCTCTCACCCTTTTTGGCTTCAGGTCGTGGATAGCAAGGAGAGAGCTTAACCACAAGCCTGGGTTCAGATAACATAGTAAGCCAAACACTGGCTTATTTTAGCATGTTGCAGGAATAAAAAATACCAGGGAGGAGCAGAGTGACTGCGAGCCTGCTCATTGGTGTACAGTCCTACTGAGCCATGGTTTCCTTTACTGTGCTGTGCAAACCAGGCTATTAATGAACTTGTTTAATGTCTTCTGAATTTTTTATTAAACTTTTTTCTAAATAAATTGTCATCCAAAGCAATTTACAATTCACATTACAGCAAAATCATATCTAAATTAATAATACCATAAAATAAATTGGAGCAGCTGTAAATCAAATGGCAGTAAAACCTCAGTGACCTTTTAATTCAAACCATTAAATCTTGTTATGTGCTGTAAGCTATTTTAAAAGAAGTCATTGCTGGCCTCCTACACATGTAATGTGGGGGATTAAGATGGGCATCTTTGAGGAAGAGATTGCAGAGCTTGTGGAGTCATCACAAGAATGGTTCTGCCCTCAGAATTTATCAATCTAGACTGGTACCAAGACTGGACTGTAAGCATCACTTAGTTGCATCTTAAAGAATGAAACAGGTTCTTATGGATGAAGCCTTTCTTGAAGATATGCTGGAATTAGTTCGCAATTTTTGTTTGATATGTGTTGATGTGACACAGTGGTAAGAGCATCAGCATCACCATAAGAAAAAAGTGGTTGGTACCTTGAGGTTAAAAAAAAAGAGCGTACAAGAAAAGAAGCAAGATTCAATTTGTTTTTTAAAAACTGCATTCAAAAGTAGTTTTTCCCCCAAAAAATGTATTTTTAACTGATGTTTTCAAATTATATAACAGCCTTCTTGAAATGAATCAATAGGCACACTGAAAATGGAAATGGACTGCCTTCAAGTCGATCCCGACTTATGGCGACCCTATGAATAGGGTTTTCATGGTAAGCGATATTCAGAGGTGGTTTACCATTGCCTTCCTCTGAGGCTGAGAGGCAGTGACTGGCCCAAGGTCACCCAGTGAGCTTCATGGCTGCGTGGTGTGTGGGGATTTGAACCCTGGTCTCCCAGGTCGTAGTCTAACACCTTAACCACTACACCACACTGGCTCTCGTAGGCACATTAGGACCTTTTAATTAATATTCAGCAACCTGCAAGGAAGTCAGTGCTGGATAACAGAATGATGAATTATGTGTTATGTGTAGACTTTTTTGTCACTTTACATATTATGAGGAAGTTATTGTTGCATGGGTATTGTTGGTTAGTAAATAATTGCTCACACATGCTTTTTTATTTATTGTATAGATTCATATACTGCAAATTGAGAAAAAAAACTGATATTGATACTGTACATAATAAAACATTTAATAAATAAGTTTTATGAAACAAATAATTCATGAAAAAGTTTATATGAAACAAATAATCGATTGTCCATTCATTGAGCTTGTGTGTACAGTGCACTAAAAATCTGGCCTCTTTTGCTCATGCCTTAAAAGAAGCATTCTATTTTTAGTCTTCTATTTTTAGTATAGGAAAAATAGCTTAATATACCTTTGCAGTTGAGCATGTACACCAAAGTGTGGTGGCAATTTTGCATAGGTGGTTGATCATTAACACAATCCACGTTTATAGATTTTTGCATCTTGTATCCTATTTATCAAGTCATTGTTTTGTCATGACCTAGGTTCCAAAAAAATATATCTGTACATGGTGTACCTCTGCAAGAACTGGGTCTTGGTTTATTGATATTGAATTTGTTATTAGGGCGGTGATGGGGACTGTTCCTGGCCAGAAGGCCAGATTATATTGTGGCCCACCTTTGACCCATGGGCTGGGCTGCCTGCCTGCCTGTCAATCACCTAACATCAGGTGGATCTGACCCCAGTCAAAGTTGCATGGCTTGCCTTTGGCAGCAGCTTTAAGCAATGCTGAAAATGCAAGTTGGATTTGCAAAGGAATAATCAGGAGTGCACCCCAAGACTTTTGAATGTTTGCTTGAAGCCATGAATTTACTTGTCCCACATCTAATGTCATATTTCCATCAGAGAAGTGACAGGCAGGCATTGCCTGAAAAAGGCTGCCTTGCAGGTCACATTTGGAGGCATGGTGGGCCTAATTAAACCCATAGGGCGGAGACCCTTCCCCCGGGGGCCTAGGCCCCAAAAAAGTAGTTTTTTCAGTACCAAATTAATGCAGATTATAGAAAAGAACTGTATGATCCTACTTTGTATCAGTGCATGGAAGAATATCTTCATTTAGAAAAGTATGTTGTATTTATGTATTTCTACGTTCATGAGGGTGACATCATTGACAATCAATAGTGTATTGCACACACAAAAAAGAATGCATATTATGTTGTCTATTTGATTTACAGTGGCCAGGAGTCAAAGAATTTTGAAACTAGTTCTCTAAACCTATTGGGATTGTAGACTGGAATTTTAGCACTTTGTCCCATCTTGAAATCAAATCAATCCATTTGATACTCCAGGAATATGGTTTGGGGCAGCTGTTCAAGGAATGAAAGTTAAAAAAAATCCGATTGGGCGAATGCAAGCTGTTTGTGCACACCAAGAGGTGAAGCTAGCTGGATCCTATTTATTCTTTATTAAAGGTAGAAAGAGACTCATTCTTAGTGAATTACAGTGCAGTCCTAACCATGTCTAGTCAGATGTAAGTCCTATTGAATTTATTGGGGCCTACTCCTATGAAAATAGGGTTAGGATTGCAGCCTTTTATATCCTATATGCCCTTTTTGACGAGGGATTGATCTAGGGCATGTCTCACATTTCCAGCTTCCACCAATCAGACTGCAACTAATATTCATATAGTGAAGCTTACTTAGAGTAATACACTCTCAGGTCGTTGTTTTAATGCATTTTTCTATGGGAACTAATATAAATGAGAAATTATTGCTATATTTCTGTTTGTAGAACAAAATTGACTTTTTCTACACCTTGTGCCCATTTTGTTGTTTATTTATTTGTTCCACACTCAGAAATATTGCGTAGATCCTGGATGTGATTTGTCTTTTCTTTGCCTACAGTAATCTTTTCAAAATCTGTTAAGTTCTGATTTTAAAAATTCAAACCATAGCCTCTCTTTTCTTTCCATGTTTATAGATTTCTTTATAATCAAAATATTCATTGTTTTGTAAAGGCCTATTAGGCTATATGTGTAAGCTTCTTCAACAATGTTGCCCTAAATGTCAATGTCATTTAGAATTAAAATAATTGTTATAGCAGCAATTGCAGTTTGTAAATTTAGATTACTGAAGCTCTGTTCAGTTTTTTTTCAAGCTAGAGGGTTGTATTCAACTGAGTAGACACACTGAAATTAATGAATCTTTGTCCTGTCCATTAACTTCAATGGGTCTACTCTGAGTAGGACTAGCATTGAATCCCACCCAAATAATCTGTTTCATTAGCCATGGAAGACAAAATAATCTAATTTAATGATTGGAGTACTTAGTCCATCCTTTCGTTAGTCATCTTGTAGGTAGTGTATCTGGTGTTGTGCCACTGTAGTGGGGCTTCTTCCATATCTTATAGCCTATGGGTCAGGGACCTGTGGCTCTCCAGATGTTGGACTACAACTCCCATCATTGCTGACCATTGGCCATGCTGGCTGGAGTTGGAATCCAATAACATCTGGAGGGCCAGAGATTCTTCTCCCTTACTTTAGTCCCACAGCTGGTGTCTTCAGTATAGGTCTGAGCTGTTCATTATGTTCCTAAATGCTGGGGGGGGGCGTCTTTTATTGAACTCTTTCTTTTTTAAAGTTTTGATATCTTCAGTTTGGGGACAACACGGGAAACAATAGTTAATTAGAGGCTTCCTGAGCAAAAGGTGTGTGTACATGGGCAAAAGGCTTGTTCATATCATATTAAAATTGAGATATGCTTATCCAAACAAAGCCATTCTCTCATTTATTTATTTATTATTCCATGTTGACTCCACCTTTCCTCCAAGGAGCTCAAGGTGGCATCCATGGTTCTCTCTCCATTTTATCCCCACAGCTGTCATATGAGGTAGGTTAGGCTGAGAGACTGTGACTGAGTCGGGATTTGAATCCTGATCTTTCAGGTCCTAGTCTAGCACTCTAACCACTACACCACAGTGGCTGTCTCTTATATCTGTGATACTCAAGTAATAACTTCTTGGGTAGATAATTTGCTGAAGAGCTTGTTTTCATAGTATTTAAATACAGTCTCATCCTGTGCAGGTTTACTTGGAAGAAAATTGCACTGAATTCTTATTCCCAAGTAAGTGCGAATAGGATAATAGCCTCTGTGTGTGTTCATAAGTGCAGATATCTGTTGTGTTACAATGTTTTTTCTATTGTCTGAACCATTTTGCTTTCTTGCTTTGACATCTGCCTTTAGTAGAGCCATAAATGTTAAGGCTTCAATACCTGAAATGCTTGCTTTCTGCTTGTATGACACAATAGCTTTTCTGGAAACCCAATCTATATTTTATTTCTCTTTTCTGTATGTCTTAGTGATGAGTTGTATTTCTTCTTGTTATGGTTCTTGGTGATAAATCTGAAAAGTCTGTTGTTCCTGACAACCCAATCAAACTTGTGCTTTGTTGCATTTTGTTCCATACTGCCCCATCTGGAAACTTAGGAATTTTACCAAAATATCTCTAGGTTTATTTAATTGACTTTCCATGTTTGAATTTAAATGTTTTACCAGTCCTAAAGGCTAAGCTAGATGAGATGCAGGTAGTACATGATCAGACTTCCTGATGTTTTCTGTAGTTTAAAGCAATGGCACAAGGGCAGCTTTCATCAACCTGTTGCCCTCCAGATGTTTTGGACTACAAGTCCCATCAGCCCAAGCCAGCCCATGCTGGATGGGTCTGATGGGAGTTGTAGTTTAAAAATCTGAAGGACACCAGGTTTGGCAAAGGCTGTACTAGGGAAAGGGTTGGTTTTTTTTTTTAAAAAAAATTCCTCTGCACTGTTTTCCCCATCTGAATTTCCCCTCTTCTGTGGAATTGTTGTTTGCCAGGATGAGGAAAAGGCAGAGGCACCTTTCTTTTCCACCCAGTGAGGTAAAGAACAGCTCCCCAGATGGATGCTTTAAAAACGAAAGAAACCCAGAATACATGATCACATATTTTGGGCATTTTGCCTAGTTTAGCCCTACTTAGAGCCAGTGTGGTGTAGTGGTTAGAGTGCTGGACTACGACCTGGGAGAGCAGGGTTCGAATCCCCACGCAGCCATGAAGCTCTCTGGGTGACCTTGGGCCAGTCACTGCCTCTCAGCCTCAGGGGAAGGCAATGGTAAAACCACCTCTGAATACCGCTTACCATGAAAACCCTATTCATAGGGTCACCATAAGTCGGGATCGACTTGAAGGCAGTCCAGCCCTTCTTATGTAAGTTTTTGCTTAGCAAGTGAAAGTGTGAGAGCGTGGAGGCTCAGCCATTGTTCATGAGAATTTGCTGAAATTCTCACATTAGTTCCCTCACAAGGTCGATTTTCCGTGTCAAGGTTCCTACCGATATGATGTTAAGATGAATAGAATTTTCATGCTTTGTAGTGATGAAATGTCAGAAAAGCCACTCACCTTAACTCTGAGCTGCTCCCACAGTTTCATTCTATCTTCAACAAATGATCAGTGTTCTGTAGCTGCAGATCGTTGTCTCAGATCCTTAATGTTTAATTTCATCAGACTCAGTCTCCATAATTATAATACACAGTTGTTACTTAAGAATACCTCAGGAGTTAAAACAAAACAAAATTGGTCCACAATAGCCCTTGTTATACCTCTTCTTCCCTTCCTTAAAGATTCTCAAACAGCTCCACCTAGTTGTGCTGAGTCCCTTATTGGTTTCTTTCTGATTGAGGGGAAAATGGACTTCTGAAACATGCTATCTTCAGACACTGCCCCCTCATTGCTTTGCTCATTTCTCAATTTACATGATTCTCAATTTCTTTCACTCCTTTTTCTGTGTGCTCATTCCCATTCTTGCTTCAAGTGCACATGGTGACCACATTCACCATGGCCTCAAATGCATCAAGAAGCTTATAGTTCCCCACCCTTATGCCCCAAGAGTCTTCCACCCTCCCTGTTCTAACAGAAGAGGGAGTAGAAGAATGTTGGATAGCAGGGGAGCGTGACGGAATGATGGATGGAGTTAGAGTAGGTGACAGTAGTGCTGAGAATGGCAGTTGGAAGAGTTGTTGGGTGAGACAGAGAATGGCTTAAGAGCGTCAGAACAGCCTACTGGATCAAGCCAGGGGCCCTTCTAGTCCAGCATCCTGTTCTCACAGTGGCCAACCACATGCCTACGGGAAGTCCAAAAGCAAGACCTGACCATGACAGAATTCTGCCCCCTTGTGTTGCCTGGCAGCTGGCAGAGATAGGAGGAAGGATGAATGTTAGGTTAGCTTTTAAGGAGGGGAGTCAGATAGGCTAGGTTAAGATATTAAAACTTTTATTTTAGTATTCAGTATATAATGACTGCTTCTTCTGGGTATTGTTTTTTAATAATTAAATTTTTTTTTTAACTGTGTGTTCCGGTCTGGATGAATTACAAGATTAGTATCTCACCCCACTTTTCTTATGTGGATATACTTAAATAAGAATACAGTAGGTGAGTCCTACTACTCTCTAGAACTCAGTAGGTGATGGCAGCAAGTAGTGTGAGGACCATTAAGGGAAGTCTGGTCTCAGCAGAGTGCCTGAGTGACTGGCTGACCTAGTGACCTCCGGGGCTAGGGTCTTGTAGTGTTTCCTGGGTCCCGTACAACTCCCAGCTCCCGACTGGAGCAAGGGCTCTTCTAACCTCCCTGTGGATGGTGGAAGTGATGCGGCTGATGAGGCTTCAGTTGACCTGCACTGTGTTTTCCCTTCTGCTTCTCACACTGGCAGGGTGGGGAAAGAAAAGCTACTGTTTAAAAAGTGTAAAAGTAATTTTCTTGTGATTGCATTATAATTGAAAACAAAGATTTTATTTTACATGTATTTTAAATATTTAGACTAGACTACCTTTCCTTCTGTTGATGCTCAGGTCTTATTTTACAGCTATGCTGTTGCTAAATACTTCTTTATGTTTGTAGGTATTTACCATGGCTGTATACATTGATCATCGAATAGAAGCCCTCGAGTCCCGTGGACCCCATTCTCACATAGCTTGGCACCATCTTCAGCCATTTTTGGCTGTTGCATCCGTTAATCCAAACTCTGGGGGCAGTGTGGATATTTTTCTAGAACAGGTGAGCATTCTAAAACTGTTTCCTTTTGTTTTGCTTTGCACTAGCCTTGAAGATTGCTATATCTGTAAATATATAAAGCTCATTTTTATGAAGCTCAGCTTTTTATTTGTAATGCATACACATGTATATTTATAGAACATTCTAGTTCACTTTAAATTTGTTGAATTGATTGCCCTGTTTTTGCGCATAAAGGTTTCTAGGTGCTGTGCAAATATTTTGAAAATACAGTTCCTGACCACAGGCTTCTGATTAGACATGATACAAAAGGAAAAGGGGGTGGGATAGAAACCAGAAATAAGGAAATTCAGGCACTAATTCTTCATTAAGTATAAATGATTAATCACCAGGTGAAATAGCTACTGAAGGAGATGGTTCTGAGAGAGAAACAGCAAAATGGCAATTAGTTGCACCCAAATTTTGGTTTGACTTACTAGCATTACTTGTATTGCTACTGACCCCTCTCTTGTTCAGACTTAATGGCATGTGCAAAGAACTTGGGAAAAGGAGGTGTTTGCAGATGGTCCAGTCAGCACCTTGCTGTTGCAGCCTCCTACAGAAGTCCAACAGGAAATTAGCAAAACCATCCTCTCCCCTCCCCCCTCCCCTGCTGGAGAATTGGTCATTTCTTTCTCTTCCAATGGGAATTCGCAGGAGGCAGAAGAAGCCAAGTACTGCTGGTGCTTTCTGCAGAAGTGCAACTTGCAGGATGGAAGCCACCTTTCTTTTCTTCTCTGTTGAGGAAAAAAAGGAAGAGCTTATTTCATTCCCACCACAAGCTGAGCTTCGGCAAAAAGTGCCATCTGTGCCTTCCTGCTGCCTCCTGTGAAAACTAAATGGAAATGGGGAAAAACAGCCACTTCATCTTTTCTCTGTGAAGGGCTGGGAATAAAATGTGGTGTTTCTTTCTTCCGCTTTGTTTTTTTAAGGGACAGCAATGAGGCATAGCTAGCAAAAGCCCCAGCTCAAGACGTAATCACCTGTCCTTTCCACCCTATCTTGGGGCTTAAACCTTTGAAAGTTGGGTCTTGAATTGCCAGCGCCTTCCTGCTACCTTCAGTTTCCTCAATGCAGAAGAAAGGGGAGGCATGGTTTCTATTTGTTCCAGACAGTTTTTTGCAGAAAGCATTGAGAAATCATTACAAAAGCACAACTTGAAGGAAGGAGAAAGCATTTTTCCTGGGACTGATGGGAGTTGGAGTTCAGTGATATCTGGAGGGCCTGAGGTTCCCTACCTGATGTAGACCTTTACCGTGTGTGTTTATGCACTGCAATAAGAACAGCCTAGAAGAGCAAAGCGATCTGCTTTTTTCTACATTTTTTTCTGCAAGAAAATTCAATTTTTGCCTTCATTTTCACTTTCTTTTAAATATAAAAACAGTTCAGTGAAAGGTAGAAAAGAAGTGCTTTTTGTATTCCACATCATGGGCCTTAGAATGGTCTTGGGAAGCAAAAACATCATTTTATTTGAAGAATAGAGAACATTTGCATTATCAGAAAGCTGAAAAGAAAGAATATAAAGAGATCTGTGTCACATCGTTTGCAGGGAGAGTATGTGTGTGATGCACACTTGGAAAGAAGTTTCCGGGCCACGTGCCTCAGTTGGCACCCATCCAAACTGATACTGGCAGTTGGCTGTGAGATGGGAGACGTGGTAGTGGTGAACAAGCAAGACAAAGAACATCATGCAGTACCATCCAACCATAATGCTGACATCACAGTCCTGAGCTGGAGTACTAACGGCACCCGTCTAGTTTCTGGTGACAAAGTAAGTTGCAAAATCAAAATGGTTCTCTGTTAAACATAGTTTGAATAGGTGTTCCAGACATGCATCTGTGTAATATATAAGCTTAAAGGAATATAATGCATGGGGGGGCTGGCCATGTCCTGGGACAAAAATTGGAGAAAGAATTCTAAAGGACCAGGAGACAAAATTGGGAATGGAGTGCAGCAATTCACAGAAGTTAATATTATCCATGAATACTTTTCTAGCTTAGTGTATTGACTTCTGAGGGTGCAGACTGTGTACAGACAGTTGTCTAGCTCTAAAACTCTACTGGGGTTTGTTTGCTGTGGGATGCAGGAGTTATCTCTGATACTGAAATGAATAGAAAAGTCCCTTTATAGTACAGGAACCTCTTAAGCTACATCCCCACCATCTTTACGTGTTGGATATATTATTTCAACATGTTTGATCCATACAATCTCCAGAGTGCTCATTCTCAGTCTTGACTGTTTCCGCTGGTCTGTTGCTGTGATGAATCTCATTGCCAATACTCATGGCCAGCAGAAGTGACATCACATTGTCTCTCATGCTGCATGTTCTGTCTGATTTGACATGGACTGTGCTAGCTGTTCCTTGTTTAATGTAAGAGTATCAAAATAAAGAGTGCAGGAAGGCCCCGTACAGACAGAATTTGCCATTACATTGGAAGGGAAAAAAGCCCTGGGGTGTTTTTCATGCCTTTTTTCTGTTTTGTCAGCATCAAAGTGACCTCTCTGTGGAGTGTATGTCTGTAAAATGAGACAAGAAAGCAACTTGAGGGCCAAGCCAAGTGATATTGGAAAGCTGTTATTGGGATCTCGTCTATTTTAAAAATATTGATAGCAGCTGGAAGGAAGTATTTGGATCAGGGCCTTGGCTCCAGAGAAGTTTTTTTTTAAAAAAAGAAGATTAAAACCATCCATCTTCTATTTGGAAGGTGCTGTTTGCCCAGGGTGGGGCAGGATTCCAAGTACCAATAAGTTTTCCCCCAAAGGGAAAATAGGAGCTTCAGGTAGATTGAAGGGGGTCAGCTTTAATTTGGAAAATGGCACAGGGAGAAGCTGAGAGCCCCCCAGCACCAAGGACTCCTCTGAATCCCCCTCCCCCTATAAACAATATTTTTTAAAATGTCTAGTTTGACTCTGAGTTTCTGCTGTGAGACTGAAATTGTGTGCATGCTTACCTGGCTAAAAGTAAGCTCCATTGAATACAGTAGAAATTGATTCTGAGCCTAGGGCTGTGCCGTAAGTCAAGTAAGGAGATGTGGTTCTGGCTCCAGGTTCGTAGATGCTGACTCTGCTGTGCACTTCAAGTCATGCTGCCTTTGACACTTGGCTGTTTCTCCATTTGTGAGCTGGAAGGGGATTGAATAGTACCAGAATCCATGTTCCAACAGGATGAATTAGCAAACTGAGCATAGATGCGTATGAGGAATGATCAGCACTCTTTAGTTGAACAGAGAATTTGTGCTTGACTACTTTTAAAAGATGAAAGCAATTAGATGAAATTGCTGAGCGAGAGAACTGGAGCACTGAAACTGTGGGACCTATTCACAACCCTCATATGACACAGCGGCTGCCATTTTCAGCCTGCTCATATTTTCTGGCAGTAGCTACAAGAGACTAATATTGTTGTGTGTGCACTGATGCCATGTACTATAGTGCATTGGATCAAGTTTTGACACACCATTGCAGGAGCAGCCCTTCAGGTGCTCTTCTGCTGGATGCCAACAGCTGACCCACATTAATACTAGCGCATGTAACTACCAGGGCTGTGGAGTCAGTACGCCAGACCTCCAACTCTGACTCCTCTATTTTTCTGCTGTCCAACTCAGACTCCTTCATAAATGGCAAATGTATATTAACTAGTAATAACAAATTTACTGTAGTAAAATGGTAGCACAAGGCATTTCATCACCACCACATGAATCCAGAGCTTGGAAAAGTTACTTTTTTGAACTACAACTCCCACGAGCCCAATCCCTGGGGCTGATGGGAGTTGTAGTTTAAAAAAGTAACTTTTCCAAGCTCTGGATTCACGTGGTGGTGATGAAATGCCTTGTGCTACCATTTTACTACAGTAAATTTGTTATTACTAGTTAATATACATTTGCCATTTATGAAGGAGTCGGAGTCGATACATTTTTACCAACTCCGACTCCACCCAAAATTGCTTCTGACTCCACAACTCCGACTTCACAGCCCTGGTGACTACCTTTACACATGTGAGCGCAGCTGGAAGACAACATAAGCTGTTGTGCTCTGGGTGGGCCAAGTGAATAAAAATATATAGTAACATCTCAAACAATCCTAAAACAGCACTAAAAACTCACTGTAAAATGCCTTTAATAATAGCATTATGTCAACTATATTAATCTCTCTTGTAACCTTTATAGCTTGGTGTCCTTGTGTTATGGAGGATGGACCAGCGGGGCAGAGTTCAAGGCCCACCTCTGCTTAAACATGAGTATGGAAAGCATCTCAATTACTGCATCTTCCGGCCACCCCCTCCTGGCGAGTAAGTATTGCACTGTGCCCACACTTCAGATAGGCATTAGAAAACATGCTCAGTTGGAGCTGAATTTGCTAACTTCCTCAGTATTCAGTCAAAAGTATCTATGTTGGGTCAGACCTTCTCTTATTTTGAGTGCTCCTGTAACTCTTGATATTTCTTGTCCATTCATAAACTTTCACCAGTTACGTTGGTTCAAGCTTCTACTCTTCTTGTTGTTGTACTTGCTTCTCACTGTTGTCTGCCTTTTAAAAAATCTGTTCTTGGAATTAATCTCCTTCTTCAGTGTCATTCCCCAGGCCATTTGTCTTATTATGATCCTGCTTTTTTCCTCTGTTTCCATAGTTCCATCACTCATCCTATTCTGGCCACATTCCTCTCTCTCTCTCTCAAGTTATAGATCACCTTTACCTATTATTGACAACATCCTATTTCATGTCAGTAGCTTTTGAATCCTCGTTTATGTAGTTCTTATTTCTGTTCTGCTTTTCCATGAAAAATGCTCAACACAGCTTACTTAAACAATCACAAAAGCAAAATGAAACAATGAACATTCACAACAACATATTACAAACAGCAACAAAATCTATACAAGGACTGAGAGAATTGTTTCTGGATACTAGTGTAGATCTTTCAACACAGGCAAAATCTGTTGATTACCGTGAGTCCCTGTTGGTAACTAGGCTGCCATATTCTGAACCAACTGAAGTTTCTGAATAGTTTTCAAAAACAGCCCTGTGTGCAATACATTACAGTAGCTGAATTCCATAGCCATTTTTTTCTCCTCAGCAATAACCCTGGAAGGACACTACAATGTGATGGCCATGATGTAGTGCCCTACCACAGAATAAGGGGGGGGGGAGGGAACGACTCCATAGCAGGTTAACTTCAACATAACGCTGAGTTGCTAGTGCCATCAGCAGAAGGATTTCTCACACAATGGAATGTTCTCCCCTTTCCTCTCCCTGAACACCCCCTAAATCTGTTCTCTGGAGAAGATTTCGGGATGGCACAGGGGGAAAGTCCCACTGCACTAGCACTAATCCTTGCGCTAGCACAATTATTTGGTTGAATACCGCCCTAAGAGTGCCTATCACTACAGCAGGACAAAGTTAAAAAATAAACAGCAGCAGAAAGAAACGGGGAGGGAAGTTTCTGTTGCTGGACATGAAAAGCAAGTCCCCTGCCTCCAAAATGGGGAAGAAGCCTATCCTGCTGCTTTTCCCCACCCCCACCCCTGTGGAATGTGCTGAAGAAATTCCAGGTGGAACTTTTGGCACACCATTAGTTCAACATTAAATTGTAGTTAGCGCATGCTGCTTCCCTTTGCCACATAACACCATCAGTGCTTCTTTTAACCCAATAATGTCCAGAAAGGAGCTACTACTGGGAAAGACCCAACACTGCAAATCATGTTTGCAATAGTTGGGGGAAGGGTGCTCTGCTCTGTATGTGGAGTGGTCTTTCTTTTTGTCACAAGTGACCTGCTGCTTCTGCTCATGGGGAGCCTCATCCATTTTCTTCTACATAAGACAGTTACTCTTAAGAAGGGAGCCAAAAATAACATGTCGTGTTCTTGCCTGCAGGGACTTGGTACAGCTAGCAAAAGCTGCAGTGAGTGGTGATGAGAAGGCCCTGGACATGTTTAACTGGAGGAAATCTGGGATGGGAATGCCTTTGAAAATGGGACCACAGGAAGGGCTGTCCTTTTTTGTCAGTGGGACAGATGGTAAGGACAAAATGGCTGCAGCGTGTTGGGAAATGTCAACTAGGTGGTGCTTTCTATATATTGTGAAGAGGTAAAAAATAAATAAATCTGGAAAGGATGGTCTGAATGATTTCTCCTACCAAATTCTTTCCTCCCATTCTTGTGGCTAAAGCCATCAGTAGTTCCTTCTTTTCTGGAGGTCTGCTTTCTTCAGGTAGGCAAAGGCCATTTGTGAAAGCAGACTTTGTAACTTAATTTCTTGATTGTAAAATAGCATTTGTTTAACTGCATAAAATTTGATTTCATCAAAATAGCAATGAAATTGAGAATTAAAAGTAGGATTCAGGTTCGCAGGAGAATATTAATAAGATGAAAATATCACACTCTCCCCAGTAAAGTACTCTTCTTAGACCTACTTCATTCAGATTCACTTTACCATCTTCTGGTATTTCCTATCTGAAGAAGAAAAGGACACTGTAAATGTGTGTTCCCAATTCTTGTATGATTTAAAAACACACCTCTCCCGTTTCTCACTAGGTGAAGCTATGCACCTCCAAATTAGCCTCTGTAAGAGATGCAAGATGCCATAATATTGTTTTTGCCCACCAAATGATTGGCATTTTTGCTGTTGGCAAAACCAATATTGTCGCATCTTGCATCTCTTACAGAGGCTAATTTGGAAGTATATAGCCCCACCTTGTGGAAAAAGTAGAGGTATGTGTTTTAAATCATGCAAGTATTGCCTTTTCTCCATAGCTTTTGAGGGCCAAACTAGGTGTTATAAGAGATAGCTGCTTCGTGGGATGGGGATAAGGGAGCTGTTTGAGTTCTCTGGAGTCTGCAAGTTGCTCTAATGCCTTTTATGCTGTTAATAATGAGACTGAGAAAGACCAAGTTCAATACTGCCCTATAGCTTCTTTACAAGGTATTAATTCTTTGCTGCCTTTTGTTTTCAGACTCTAACTCAGTTTTGTTCTCTCATATTAGTGCAGCTCTTGCTAACTTTTCAGGTGAGCCTTTGTGTGGTTCTACAGTGAGGGCTTTATCTACAGGGCAATTAAAAATCCAAAACAGCCTTTACGTCCTTACTATAAAGGATCTTGAAACAGCGGGTGGTCTTGCATAATGATATCCAGCACTTTGTATTGCAGAATCCCAAGTGAAATGGGATTGGTCAAGGACAAGTTTTCAAACTTGGACACGCAGACTAGTTCCTGGCCACTTGGAACTTTCAAACAAACTAAGACTGGAAGTCCTGAATCCTAATCAAGTTACAGCTTTTACAATGGAGCTCCACTCACCTAGACTTTTCAGACATTTTAATGAGCTGAAGGTTGTGGGGGGGGTGTTGGTGTCTGATTCAAAGTCCTGGCTGCCCCCATAGGAGCTTTGTGCAAGCGGGGCCCCTCTGTAGCTGTAATAATAGGTCATCGGTACAGAAGCTTCATTTGTGTTCAGCATTTTGCTTGTCATTCTTTTCTTTGTGTTTGTTCTTGAGTTGATGGTGCAAAAAGTATGATTATTCCCTTTGCCTGATTTAGGGTTTCTTATATATTTATTTCTGAATCAAATAGCTTCAGAATCCTTTCTGGTGTCAAACTGTGAAGAAGTAAATGAATATTTAAGTGATAATAATAATTATAATTCCCTCTCCTGTACACCTCTTTTAAAACTTGATTACACAGTGCTTTGATATTCCTTGCAGAAGGAGTCTGTATGAGAGATACATAATGTTTTACATTTTTAGATGTATCCTTACAACACCTTAAATGTACTTAAAAAAAAAAAAGTAGCAGCAAGGTGTGAATCGGACCATCACATTTTTGTATATATGTGAATTGTATATATGTGTGCATCATACAGTACTTGCGTCAGGGAGATGTGGATGACGATAAGTCTTTGTTGAATGTACACTTGGTAGTAAATTTCCACCCTGGGCTTCTTTTGAAGGAAGGGCAGAATAGAAATTTAAGAAATAATAATAAACCCTGACTTCCCTTTGTGTAAAGTATGAACTGACTGTTTAAAAGTGTATAATAATAGTCTTCATACTTGCCCAAATAGTTGGCACCTTTTATAGGGCCATCCCCCCCCCCTTGATAGCACTGTTTATTTACAAAGTAAACGATACTGGCAGGCAGTGAGAATCTCAAAGCAATAACAGCACCCCTAAACTTCAAGGCTACTACTGCCAGTCTGCTTTAAGATATTTGAATCTGGACAGAGAAATTTCTTGCAACAGGAATTGCAATAGGAGCTTGCAATAGCCATTGCCCATCTGGACCTATTTATTGTTCACTTGAAATGGCCTAGGCTATCCTAAAACCAGAAGAGAGGCCCACTTTGTATTCCAGCAAGGCTATGACAGTATTGATCCTGAGCAACATAAACTTGATCCTATATTACTTATTTGTTTAGCTGGGTGTATTTTCTTGGATGCCTTTTGTTTTGTTCTCTAGCAAATTATAATGTACCATTGCAGGAACTGTGCATTATGTGAATGAGAGAGGGAAAACAAGCCAGACATTGACCACAGAGAGTTCCGTCCACAAGCTGCTGTTCATGGAAAAGGATATTTTGGTAGTAATCACAGAAACTCTCCTCTTATCTCTTCACAAAATTTCTGTTGAAGGAGAAGCAGAGGAAGTCTTGAAGGTAGGCACTGTAGGCTATGTTATAACATCATTTAAAAGAGGAATTTGATTCTTGGGGTTTCTAACAAGGCTGTAGACTGCACAAAAGAACCTTGAGGGCCACATATTGTACGTCCTTGGAAATGAGGCTTTCAGACTATAGGTGAGCAAATATCCCAAAATGTCTTTTAGGACATTCTTGCTTAAAACAGTGTGTCCACTGTGCTCCAGTGCAGAGGGTTGGATTTCAACGCCACAAACTTTAAGAGGACCCGTAGCTCAGTAGAAGAGCATGTTCTGCATGCAGAATGCTCCAAGCAGAATGCTGCTGGGGGAAAAAATATTGGGTAGCAGGACTGCCGAACACCCTGGCTGAGAGAGCTGCTACTGGTCAGAGAAGACAATATTGGGCTAAACGCTTGTCAGTGTTTTCTGGCAAGACACTTGCCTTGAATCAGAGCAACAGGGTGTACTCAATTGCTTAATTGTTGGAGACAGCTTTGTGCATGCATGGCTCCTGTAAGCATAGAACTATCCCCGACAATGAAGCGAATGATGAATCTTCTGCTAATGTGGAAGGTCTCTGTGTGTTTCTGAGCCCCGTGGAAACTTTGGACAGCGTTGTTTTCAGCCTTAGAGCCCTTTCTGTAAAATAACAGCGATGAACAAATTGCATTGAAAGAATTGTTATGAAGGCAAATACAATTTCATTTCCAAAGGAATAGCTATGTTAGTCTGTTGCAGCAAAAACAATGTCTTGTGGCACCATAAAGACTAACGGCATTCATTGCAGCGTAACTGGTAGAGCATCTGCTTTGCATGCAGAGGATCTCCGGTTCAATCCCCGGGTTCTCCAGGTAGGACTGAGAGAGACTTCTGCCTGAAACCCTAGAGAGCTGCTGCCAGTCAGTGTACACAGCATTGGGCTAAATAGACCTGGGGTCTGATTCGGTACATGACAGCTTCCTGTGTTTCTTGGACTAGAGTCCACTTCATCAGATGCATGCTATAATAAATATGTTTGTCTTTACAATGCTACATTTCTCTTTGTTGTGCAATTCTCTGGCCACTAAAAACATTGAAATGTAAGCAAAACAACATGAATGCCTAAAACAAAGGAGCCATCTGAGAAGCAGCCGCGTTTGCCTGGATAAATGTAACTTATCCCAGCTCAAGCCCATTGCTGTCAAGCTATGCAAAAAGGGTACCTCCTGGTGTTCGATATAGTTGTCTCACTGTTTAACTTTTGTTATCAGGTGAAACTGAGTGGAAAGATGAGTCATCCTGCTGATATCATTTTGATTGACCGTAGCCTTCTTATAGCTGCAACAGGTGAACCAGTTCTCAGGTAAGAAAACTGGCAAGGGGGACTTGGCTTAGTACAGAGTTGTGGGTTACTGTTGCTGTTACTTAGTTATGGTGTCATTTTTCAGAAAAATCCCGTTAGAACTTTGATTCTGAAGAACAGTGGGTTCGGCAACTTGGAAAGGAATCAACAACCAGTTTCAGTCTCCTTGTGTCTTTAGCCTGATTGTGAACCATTTGTCCCCTTTTAAAGGGCCAATACATAGAGAGCTACTGTAGAATATTGGCTAAGAATGAGCTGCAGACTCAGCAGTTCAAATCTTGCCTGTGCCACAAACTTGCTAGATGGCCTTAGGAAAACTACTACTCTCTTGACTTCAACCTCCACCCCCAAATATGTAAATAATAATGTTGACCTAGCTTTCAGATCTGTCAGAAGGATCACTGAGATAATGGATGTGAAGGCCTTTGCATACTTGAAATCTGCTATGTAAATATTATTGTTGTTATTAAAGGGATTACAGCAGACCCCAACCTGGTACCCTCAAGATGTTATTGGACTACAACTCCTGTCAGCCCCAGTTAGCATGGCCAGTGAGGGGGATGAAGGGAGTTATAGCAATAGGAAGAACACACAAAACATGTAGAGGGCATCAGGTTGAGGATGGCTGGATTAAAATCCAGGGGAGGGGCATAGTGTGCCATTCTAGCCTTGCTGCCTCTGGGTGGCCACTGTGTGTTCAACCATTAGCTGTTACTGCCCTGGAGCAATGCCAAGTGAGACGAGATCTTAACTGGGTTTGGGGATTGTAACAAGACCAGGGTTCAAATCCCCATGTAGCCATGAAGCGCACTGGGTGACCTTGGGCCAGTCACTGCCTCTCAGCCTCATGAAAACCTTATTCATAGGGTCGCCATAAGTCGGAATCGACTTGAAGGCAGTACACACACACACACAAGAGCAGAAGTTACTCCAAAGAGGCAAATGAGGAGGAGAAAACCCAAGAGCAGAATCTGCCCCTGTGGGAAGTCTGCTTGGAAGGTGACCTCTTAATCAACCCTTCTCTTTGCTTTCTCTGTAGGTTCTGGGACTTGGAGAAAGGTGAGAACTATGTGCTGTATCTGGACGAGCAGCTTGGGTATGAAACAGGAGAGTGCCTCAACTGTGTCTCCTATTGCAATGCTAAAGGTGAGGAAGAACTCCTTGCATTGACTTTTAACGCTCTAACTGTTCACATTCATGGTCTTGCAGCATTCATTCAGTTGTATTCTGCTCCACAGAGGATGGGTGGAATATAAATGTGACAAATTAAAAAAAATTACTTTGGCTATATAAACCAAAAAGTTTCTACATTGTGAAGGTGCTGAATTAACAGCGTCCTCGCTGTATTTTTATCCAACATCCACAGCCACAAGTTCCTCTGTTGACGTCCATGCATCTTACCTGGATTTTGTAAAGTGGCACCAGAGAGTTTGAAAGTAGCAACTTGCTTTCCATTTCTATCTGAGAAGCGACGGGTGGGGTGGGGGGACGCTGTGACTCCCACCCATTGAGAGTCACGCCCCCTCCTGTCAGTTTAGCCTTGCTTCTTCCTCTGCATAGCCTCATCCTGCCTAACTTTCTCTTGCTTGGACCAGAGTGCGTTTGAATGTTGAGTTTTATATATTCTGATGTAAATTATTATACTCTTGACCTGATGAGCAGCATGTGGTGCATTTGGCAGGCCTCCTATCAGCTGGTACCGACAGAGGGAAAATAGCTATGTGGAGAAAGGTGTCATTCTCCGGCCAAAGCCCATGGACTCTAGAAGGCAAGGACAGATGGAAGCTTCAGGCACCTACGGAGCTTGAGGGGAATATAATTCAAATAAAGGTGAAGCAGTGAATATGTTCCTGACTACTTTTTGGCTTATCTAGGTGCAGGGGCATGTACCAAGGGGGGTGCGTGTGCTCGTAAGCAGGGCTGGTGCAAAGACTGCATTGCCTGAAGCAGGCTCTGCTGCTGCCACCCTTCCTGCCTGCCACGGCCTTTCCTCCTCTTCCCCACTTTTGTGTAGACATATGATGACACTGCCAGTTATAACAGAACAAGTGTGGCTGACCCGCAGCCCACGAGTGGAATCTTGCTGGGCAGGTGTCTCTGACTTCTGTAGCTTTTATGAATCTTGCTCCCCCCCACCCCCACCTATTTGGCACATTGATTTTACTTGACTCATGGTTCCTGAATCGCTTGCAAAAGGAAACATCTGTACTTTTTGCAGTCCACCCGAACTGTCTTTAAAAGTTTTTTCACAGAGGACAAAACACATGACCCATTTTGTATCTGATGGATGTAGCCATTCAGAAAAGATGAGTTTTGCTAGCTGTAAAAGTCAAGTCACTCGGAGGCAGAATTGAAACAAGTTTGGAATTGCTTAACTATCATCACTTGGTCACGCTCAAAATCCTATACATTTGGACGGTATAGCATTAATCGGCCTTGCTGTGTGGAATATGGACTGTTAAAATTAAAGGTTCAGATCCAAAATAGCTCTTCCACCCACAGAAGTCCTTCACTTCACACTAGACTCTAGAGCAGAGGGTGGTAAACCTGTGGCGCTCCAGATGTTGCTGGATTACAGCTTCTATCATCCAGTTGCCTGGGACTGATGGGAACTGGGCATCTGGAGAGCCACAGGTTCCCCACCCCTCCTCTAGATCATTGTGTGGGAAAAGGGGAACCAAATGTTCTGTTTTGAGCACTCACCTCAGCGGAGGCAAGCCTAACGACTCCATAACAACAAAGTTTGGATGTTACTTCGGCAGCAGTCCTCCCCAAAGTGAGCCTTGAATAGAGCTGCAACTCCTCTCTCGGTAGATAGCTCTGCCTTTGGTGAGAGGAGTCTCTTTAGCACTCGTTGACTCTGATGGAGCAGGGGAGACTGTGGTTGCACTAGGACTTCTGAGCTGGAGTCCTTCAAGTCGGGAAATGGCAATGCAATATCCTTAGGCAGGTTTGAGGGGTACTGGCACCGCAAGTGCAAGTGCTTCTGGTTGGTTAGGTGCTTCTTGGGGTTCCCTGCAGGCAGTTCTTGCTATAGTTCAAAAGCATTGTGTTGAATTTCTTATTTAAATCAAAAAGTTCAATATTTTTGTCACTTAACCTATCTTTCTCCATAATGTCTCTAGTGGGGATCCAAGAAGAATTTGTTGGCTGTTAACACAACCACCTCTGTGGCAATCCTTAGTGAACAGGCAATGTCTTCACACTTTCACCAACAAGTGGCGGTGGTGCAAGTTTCGCCAAACCTGTTCAGCATCACCTCCTTCAGTTCAGGAGGGACAGACAACCTCCGCGTTGACATGCACGTGAATGGCGTTTTTGCCACCAAGGTAACTTGCAGCTAAGCTGATCTGCCAGGCTGTTTTTTGGGAGAGGAGAGTGAAAAACATTTTGCTTGTTTTAAAAGATCTGTATGCTGTGTTTCTACCAAGTGACATTTGACGCGGCTTAGCAAAATTCCATAAAAACATCACCTATCATAAAATAAAACAATAGAAATTTGCCATTATGCAAAAACAATAGACTGAAGCAATGATAAACTGATACAGCAGCCAGCAAACTACCTACTGGACAGACAAAAAGTAAATTAAAATGTAACTGCATTGGAGACAGAAGAATGATTGATAAATAGTTTCTGGGTTCCTAAGTAGTATAAGATTGTAGCAAAGTCTGGAGCTGTTTTATGTATCTTCTGTTTTCAAAGCACAACTGTTAAGATGCATTTTTCTTAAATTCTGTGACAAATCTTAGGATGCTGTAGCATTCTGGAACGGAAAGCAAGTTGCTATCTTTGAACTCTCAGGTGCCACTTTACGAAATTCAGGTAAGATGAATGGAATTCAGCAGAGTAACCTGTAGATGTTGGATAAAAATAATGTTAGGATACTACTAATTCAGCACCTTCACACTATAGAAGCTTTTTGGTTTACACAGCCAAAGTAATGATTTTATTATTTGTTACATTTATATTCCACCCTTCTTCTATAGAGCTCATTGTTATGGCTTTCTACCCTGTGAATTTAGGCTATTCTAATGGTTAGAGTATTGACCAAGGCTGCTTGGTGATGAGGGGAGAATTGAAACTGGGCGTTGCGCATCCAAATCCAGCACTCTTACCATAGAACACAAGAGCTGTCATCATGGTGTCTTCTCTTCTATCTTATTATTTTTTTCAATTTACACAGTATAAATGGTAGCTTAGGGAGACAGTAGATCCATAAAAATATAGAGAAAATAATTACAGAAGATTGAACATATTTATTCACTCTGTTCAGTAGTTGAATCTCTGCTGCTCTTTGTATTAGATCCAGTTAATAAGCATACGTCACATGTTTTATAAACTTTTAGTATCGTGGAAGCTAAATAGTTGCAGTGAGAACCAATATTCTCTTTTGCCCACCTCAGGAACCTTATTTAACAGGAAGTTTCTGAATATATGTGTAGGCTTGCTGTAGTGCAGTTTATGTACCTAAAAATCTATCCTCATTTACATTTATGCATTTGATCTTGATGAGAGTTAATCCATGAAAGGCAAGGTAGGAGAAAATTAATGATTATTTTGCTAAGCGCTGCACTGATAATTGAAGGAAGAATGTGATAGTGATGAATTAGGAATTACTCTTATTTTAATTTCCCAGGCAGTGCTTCAGGCAGCAGTTCTTAACCTTTTCCACTGCCAGCACCCCTTGGATTTCCAAAATATGTTCTCACACCCCCTGAAAAAATACCGTTCATTTTTTAAAAATTTATTTTATTCCAATATGTGTTTTAGCCTAACTTAGCTAAGATTAAGTGATTTTTTAAATCTCTTGAACAATGCCTCGCACCCCTAGAAAAAGTGTCTCACATCCCCAGGGGTGTGTGCACCCCAGGTTAAGAACCACTGGCTTAAGGGAACAGATGCTTTGTAGGCCATCTGGATGGAACTCTTAATTGAATGTGTTAGGGTTACAAATGGGGAAGTGCTGTCTTATATGGTTCCAGGTTCTTTCTCCTGTGATTCCCCCGTGTTGGCTATGCATGAAGAAAACCTTTACACAGTTGAGCCAAATCGTGTTCAGGTTCGCACCTGGCAGGTAAGCAAGCCAATCTTATGTCAAGGTGATTGCCAGTGGTGGGAGCTGGAGGGGGGCAGCACTTGGTAGTAGCAGCAGAGGCAGTTTTACCAATAAAATTGGGCCAATTAACAGAGCTGTCGTTTTGGATCCTTCCTGTTAAAACTGCATACGTATAAGGGTAGAAGGAAGTATGATTAGGAAGCTGCCTTATACTGAGTCAGACCATTGGTCCATCTAGTTCAGTACTGTCAACACTGACTGGCAGTGGCTCTCCAGGGTTTCAGGCAGGGAGTCTCCCCCAGCCCTGCTTGGAGATGCCATCGGGGATTGAACCTGGGACTTTCTGCATGCAAAGCAGATGCTCTGCCACTGAGCTACGGCCCTTCCCACATTTTACATCAGAGATACATGCTTGACAACCTAGTCCTGTACATAGACATGGAAGCCCACCGTGTTTATTAGAAACTGGACCCTATTCTTGTGCCCATGAAACATGCACACGTTCTTTCCCTCCAATTTTTCCTTATTTGGGGAAAAATACCTTCTTCTCTGAACTTTGCACACATTCCATTTTCACAATAAAGACCACACACCTACTTTCTTTTTGGGGAGAAGGAGGAGAAAGAAAAGGGTGATGGTGATAATAGTAATAAATCACATACCTCAGGCTTCTTTTCCCCCCTGCAAGATAAAGGTACCCAGGGAAGAAAGCATACAATAAGGTGTTAATCTAAAGGTGCTTGTCTTTGCATAGTTAACTTGTGGAATTTGGTCCCACAAGCTGTAGTGATGGCCATCAACTTGGTTTTAAAATAGGATTAGACAAATCCAGGTGGATAAGGTTATCAATGGCTACAAGCCAAAATGGTTATGTTTGTTTGTTTACTTATATTATTAAATGTACATCCCGCCCTTTCTCCCAGAAGGAGTCCAGGGCTACAATCTGCCTCCACTGTCGGCAGCAGCGTGTCTCTGAATGCCAGTTGCTGGGAATCACAAGAAGGGAGAGTACTCTTACACTCAGGTCCTTCTTGCTGTCTTTCCTGAGGCATCTGGTTGATTGCTGTAAGAACAAGATGTCGGAATTGTTGGGCCTTTGGCCTGACCCAAGAGGACTCCTCTTACGTTCTTGTGGGAGCAACTATTTAATTTTTCCACTCCCCTGTAGTGCTGAGATGGAAAACCTCCAAATGTTATTGGACTCCATTTCCCATCAATCTCAAATGCCATGGCTAATAATGAGGGATATGGGAGTTGTAGTCCAGCGACATCTAGAAGACCACAGGTTCCCCATCCCTACTGTAGCAGAAGTTATTGGGTGCCAGGCTCCCATGCTGGGTCAAGGGAATACTTCATCATTTGTCATTGCTGCTTCTTCCCTAGAAACGTGTTTGGATGACATGTACCATTTTGACATCTATTTTGGAAACCGACTGATCTGCAAATACAATTTTTTTTTAAAAAAAACTCTACAGTTAATATGTGGTGTTAAAGTTTCCATTGGTAGATTTGATAATAGTGGAGAGTACCTTTTCTTTTGGAACTTTTTGATCTCTTTGATGGATATGGTCCTGTAGCTCATTTGCTGCTTGGTAATGGTTTGTCAAATAAAACTGAAAAAAGTCACTGTGGTCCTTGTGGTAACATAACAATGAAAGGAAAGTCATAGTTGTAAAGTAGCTGCTCCTCTTCTCCACCAGGGTACTGTTAAGCAGCTGCTGGTGTTCTCTGAATCTGAAGGGAATCCGTGCTTCCTGGATGTCTGTGGGAATTTCTTGACGGTGGGAACAGACTTGGCTCATTTTAAAATCTTCGATCTTTCTCGCAGGTACAAACAAGCATTTACTGGAACTTGATTATATTCCGTTTTGTTCCTTTTAAAATGTGAAGTTCATTGTAACACTTTTTGTTAACATTAAAATATGCGATCTAGAAATTTGCAGTTTCATAAGTAAAACCTGAATTTCTTTGTGCCTTTTGGGAAGAAGGGTATAATATAAATTTAATAAATAAAGTAAGAAGTGGAGCTCTGTGGTAGAGCTGAGCTGTAGTAACTCAGAATATATATGTACAAGGGGCTTCAGATGCAAATGTGATCATAGATCATTCTTTTTATACTGAAACGTGGCTCAGGTATTGTTTCTAATTTCCATGCATGGTTAAACATAAAGAAATTTTGTGGATGCTGACTCCTTAAAGTATTTGAAACTTCTAAGGTGTGTCAGACTCCTACCCAAGACACAGTACTCATTGTGTCTCATGCCCTATAGGGTGTTCTGTGATATGTCTTTTATAATTGTATTGCAGAAGTTGAAAAGGGTGCCCTTGCTAGCATAGAGCTGGCTTGATATTATTTGTGTGGAAAGGAAAGAACTTGTAATTCCATCTGGTGTTATATTGACTAATAACATAATGGGCCATTGTCTTCCTTGCTGTGGATTGCTTCACTAATGGTGATATGGATATCATTGGTTTGTCGGAAAATGAAGTAAATGCTGATGCATCTCTTACCTGCACATTATCTGTTTTCCCAGGTATAAATACAGTGGGAACCTGCAGTTAGCCTCAATGAGCCAGGGCATGTATTTTACCTGTGTGTGCATAGCAAAAAGAATCCTCGCACATGAGGATACACATTGACTTCCTACAGAGAAGTGGGTTTTGTGTGAGAAAGTAATGTACAGTATGAAGTGACCCACAATGAGCCAGAAATTACTCATGCGGTTAAGAAGAAACAAAACTGACAAAGGCCGCATCTTAAGACCACATCAGATACTAGGGGAATTTTATGATGCACATTTCCCCATAGTTTTGAAGACTAGCTTGCTCTTATTGAACAGACTGTCCTAAGTGCTGTATCTTCCAACAGGGAGGCAAAAGTACACTCCAGTAGCAAGGCCCTGGCTGATCTGGTTCCAGGCGCCAGTGGGATTGCATCTGTAAAGTGTAATGCAAGTGGCAACAAAGTTAGCATCCTCATCAACAAGGTAAGTGAACTACAGGATTTGGATTTTTCCACAGTCTGGGCTGCCCCTCTTTTGTTCCTATAGCCTGAAAGGAGCATCAAATGACTAGGCCAAAACTGAATCTCCCTCAGAACAAATCTGGTGATCAGTTTAACACTGGTGTGTTCATACATGGCTTGGTACTACACTAACGACCTTTGTGCATGCATGCTCTGATTTAATGGGCAACCATGATTTGCCTGCAAGCCAGGACCAAAGCTAAGCCAGGAGAAATCAAAACATGCTGAGGGAGGACGCAAGCACAAAGTTCATTTGCGTAGCTAGTTGTCCAGTGTTACAGAGGCCTGACTGGCCTCAACTAGAAGTTGGGTATTTAGCGTTGCCAGTCCCATACTATGGAACACCCTCCCAGCAAAGATTTGGCACAGGCATCCTCGCTTTTGACTTTTAGGCATTTATTTTGTGCCAACAGGCCTATGCGGCTGTTTAAAAAAATTTTTTTAATAGCCAGTCACTTTAATGATTGTTTTGTGTTGCTTTTGAATGGTTTTATGTTGCTGTACACTTTCCTGATATTTTGTGAGAGGGAAGTATATGTTGGTTAGTGCTTTTCATTGGGACTGGTGGGATGGAAGGCAGGGCCACCAACAGTAGGCGGAGCCAAAGACAATGACAGGGAGAGACAGACCCAGAGATAGACTGAGCCAACCAATTCTAGTTTTGCCTCCTTCCTCCTCCTTGCATAGTTCTATGAGGGCAACAAGATTAGGAAGGCGGAAGCTGGTAGCCAGAGCTACCTCCCCTCGGATGGTTGTAGATAAGAAGGCAGGCAGGTGGGGCAGGCTGAAGGCAGACTGAGGTCAATACCCTTTTCAACACTAATGGAACAGTCTCCACTGAAACTGCTATTGGCATCAGGAGAGAAGCTTCTGTTGATGTTTTGCGAGAGGGCAGTATATAAATATTTTTATAAACGAATAAAATAGCACTGAACCATGACTTGGCATTACATCTGAACAAACCCTATCTACCAAATCTGGCCATCTACACTAGATTGCTGGTATCACACTGCTGAATAAGCAGCTACAGGTTCCACGCTGCAAACTAGTGTGATTTCTGTGCAAACTTCTATGTGGAGACCAGAATGTTAAAGAACAGGGTTCTCCCATGCCACATCATTGTAGTCTGTAATGCATATTGGGACTAATTCTATCACTCTGCCAGTGTTATAAACGCTGGAGGGGCAGGCAGAAACCAAAAACTGGTATTAAGATGAGTTTGACTTTTCAAATACAATCTACTGTCCTGGTGGTGGTGGTGATGATGATGATGATTTTACAGACATATATTGTAATGGATAAATCAAATCAAACAGATTGTAAGGTGAGCTCCTTAAAATAATGGTAGCGCAAGAGTCCCTGTAATCAGAGAAACCACTGGACCAAATCTGAGAACATCTAGCGAACAATCATAAGACTGTTTTATAAATTTGTCTCTTCTTGCTCTATTTCTTCTGTCCTCCCAGATTACTAAAAACAATATCCAGATCTATGAACCATAGTGACTAAAATGAGACAGTTAAACTATCTTAATATCTCTAATTTATACTTTTGTAGGCTGATGGGAGTCTTGACTCCAAGATTTGTTTCTATGACATTGAAATGGACATAGTCACCCTGTTTGATTTCCAATCCGGCAAACAAAAGGATGCCAGGGAGATGCTGTCCATTGGACAGGAGGCTGAAGGGTAAGAATGCTTTTTGAGGTGGGAGGAGGGGAGAGAGATTATAGATATGAATTAATGAATGTGAGTGGAAAGAACATTAAATGCTTTACACAAGCTCACCTGAAGATTGCTTTATAGCCCACTTAGAGATTACACACTACAGCCTGTATATTTCTTATTTACTGTTTCTTATACTATAACACAACCTTTGATCCCTTGTGGCATGGCACTGTGAGAAGTTGTCTGCTAGCTCTTGTGCAAGAGTTCATGGAACAGCACTAATACATTTTCACGAAAGAAATAAACAGAGTCTTAGTCTTTTGAAAAACCTCATAGTATATTGCTGTTGTGCAGCCAGACATAGTTCAGTTTAGCCATTAAGGTTAAGTTCCATGCTTATAATTTTGTTTTAAGTTCCATGCTGACCATAGGGGAGAATAACCTCTGAAGTTGCTACCTATCAATTACGACCAGGTAGCATCAGTTGTTTGGGTTGCCAAGGGTGGAGATCTCCTTCTCCAGAGAACTGAATTGCTTGCTGCTCTTGCCTACCCCAGTAGCAGAGGTGACTGATGAAGGCTATGGGGGGGTTAAGGGGTTGCATCCAACTAAATCCTACTCAGAAGAGATCCATTGAAATTACTGGACCTAAGATAGTCATGTCCCTTAATTATTCTGAGTAGGACTAACCTTGGCTACAACCCAAGATTTCTAAGAAAAAGCAGCAATACCAGCCCATCTCCATGTGCTACATTCTGTTCCCAGTGCATCAGCATGTTTCTCATGTTCTTGGTTTGGCACTGCAAAGCTAAACTGGAACTCTTTGAGAAGCACCATGACAAAGTAGCAATGATGTGCAAAGGGAGAATGCTGTATTGCCATTGGCTGATGCACAAAGCACCAATCATGCAAGACGTGCATCATTTTCTGTCATTATTTCTTCTTTACCTGTATTAGTCATTGCCCTATGTGTGTGGTTTTTAAATTTTATTTCCTGCTCCTGTCATTCTGTTTTCTTTTTCATTTTTGCTGGCCAGTAGTGGTTG
This sequence comes from Rhineura floridana, assembly GCF_030035675.1. Lineage (NCBI taxonomy): Eukaryota > Metazoa > Chordata > Lepidosauria > Squamata > Rhineuridae > Rhineura > Rhineura floridana. The sequence goes on along the minus strand of NC_084496.1, from coordinate 10,045,992 downwards.
TTTTGGAGAGGATCTGCCTGTAAAACGTTTGTAAGTATCATCAGCTGGAACCACTGGAATTCCTAATTCCTTAGATGGATTTGGAGTCTGCCTTATTTGGCCTTTTGTTTTGTATTGCAGCACTGCAGTTGTATTCACCCAGCTGAGGAACTAAAGTTGCCTCATGCAGGAATAAGCAGTTACAAACAACAATCTATAGTGTTGATACCTCTGCCAAGTAGGGAGGGATGAATCAGTCTGTTCCGGGTCTGTCCCAGTTTCACATGTGCTCACTCATAAGACCACTCTCTTCCATTTCTGCATTAATCTGTATGTTTTTTTAAATGCACAAAATCTGCAGCTAAGTGTGTGTTTCTAAAGGCATTTTTATTTGACTGCAGTCAGGTTTTTAATTGGCACTTATGTTGCTGATAGTTGTTTTTATGACCTCTAGTATTAAATAATGTGATTTTAGAATTGCTTTGTATTTTGCTCTTAGGTGCTATCCTTAAACAGAAATGTAGTTTATAAATGTTTAAACAATCCACCAGGGGTCACTGTAAAACTGAAGTGCCTATCAACCAGTATTCAAAGAGAGCCCATTGGCATCATTTGAATAGTCTTCACAGTGGATGTGTGTGTCCTAAATATATTTTTCAGTTGTACACAATCATGCCCATAGGACTCCTCTGGATCTCGGACTTGTCTTTGTATTCTCATAAGTTTCTGGAGAAAGGTGATGAAATCAGGTGGCTCTGAGCATTAGCTTACAACTTTCACTTTTCTCCCATTAAAAATGAATTATTGTTGAAGCTTCTGTCATTTCATTGTAAGTGTCTACTCTCTTAATGAGCTAGCATCACCTTGTCCTATCCTGTCCAGTCCTTGACAAGAAGGCCATGGGGTATGATGGGGCAAGTGAGACTGGTAGTTGCAGCACCATGGAGAGCTCCAAGTGAGCAACTTGCACCCATGAAGTCTAAGAATGGACTGAAGCCTTTTTGCCTCCAGGATCATTCCTCCCATGCTCTGCTCATTTCTTGAGACATGGAAGGCTTTAAATGGGCAGGTCTCCGGCTTGGAATATAGCATGTCTCCTCCTTCCTGGCAAATCTCTCCAGGCACAGTGTCTGTTTTGACAGGCTAAAATGAGGATGTGGGCCCCTGTGGTGAAGGTCCTGATTCAGATCCTTAGTAGGTGCAGAATCTGAGTATGGGCTCTGGAGATGCCTTTCAGGGGTCCCTGACTCAAGGGCCCAGATACAATAGGCTTGAGCTGTGAATCAGGCCTGATAGTTTTGTTTGTTCACTCATTCATTCATTCTTTGTTACATTTGTATCCCACCAAGGCACCCAAGATGTCGTACATGGTTCTGCCCTCCCCATGTTATATTCATAACAGCCCTGTGAGGTAGGTTAGGCCAAGAGACAGTGGCTGACCCAGGTCACCCAGTGATGCTGGCTGTGAGTTAGTTTCCAGCTTCTCTGCCTCTGGTGCTGCTGGTCTGTCTGACCTGGCCTTCCTTCTCTGAGTTAAGAGTCAGATTCCAGGTCGCTGCTCCAAATGGGAATCCCGACACAGCCCTTGCAGCTGTTTATAATCTCTTTAATGTCTGTTTAGGATCTTTAATGTGTGTAATGCCTGAATAAGGCCTCAAACATCCTCTTCAGGTTTAGGAATGACAACACTAATATGTGGAGCAAGATGGACTTTCTTGACGCTGCAGAACTGGCAAGAGCTTGCCCAGGAACAGGAGACACTGGTGTTATGGCATAAAATATCCTGCTTTTTCCTTTTTAAATGCAGAGTTTTAGTTCATATACAAGATTGAATTTCTGGTAATTCCAGATGGGTAATCTCATTAGATTCTGTTGCAGCAAAAACATTGGAGTGTCTCGTAGCGCCTTAAAGACTTTGATATAATAATAATCCTGTTTGGATAGGGTGAGATGGAAGCAAGATTGCTTGTGATTTTATTTTTTTAGCAGGGGAGGGGAGTTCTTTTCAATTATCCTGGTTCTGTGTTAGATTACAAATTTGGTGTATTCCTTTGCTTAACAGCTGATAGCCCTGGTCAATTGTATTGTCAGCAATAGGTTCAGGGTATCTTAAGCTATGTGCATTAGCTTCCACCAAATGTAACATTAACTGGAGTTCAAAAGCTGATTCTGTGCTGGTTTCAAATCTGGGAAATAGTGGTTCGGTTTTGAGATTTTTCCCCGTTACCCTATATTTCAGGTGCAAACAGTGTTTTGTGTTTTGCAAGCAGTTACTGCCTGAATTTATACTTTCCTTGTCCATATAGGAGAAACACTTCTGAGTATCCAGAACTGGGTGACCGCATCCCTGCTAGTCACTTCTGGGATCAAAGTGAACCAAGGCTTTTTGTATGCGAAACAGTTCTAGACCCAAGTCAACAGTCGCTGGATAAGAAGCAGCAAACAACAGAAGACTTGGTATGCCTTTCTCTTATTCTCCTCTGGTTTCTCACACCATGGGTATCAGTTGTTGATGCTGACCTGCGTTCAGAAATTTAGCTAGAATTTTTCACTTGTGTGTCATACGGGATCTTACTAAAGATCTTGAAACTTACAGTTGGAAAGACTTAGTTATGAATCTTGTGACAGCAGCAGTTAAAAATGTTGTTTGAATGATGGTCAGCTTTGATAATGAGGCAGTGTTCAGCCAGGATTCATGCATTTTTTGTCTCCTGCACCTGCAGGCTGTCTAAATAGAGGATAACCTCTGTGCATATGTGGAATGCCTTCTCTCATCTTTGAGTGATCACAGCTGCCTGTGCATAAACAGATGACAGAACTAAAAATGATTTAGTTTTATTTCCAAGAAAGTCTTTCCTGCTCAGATTTATAAAAGAATACAATTAACACTTGTTCCTAAAATAAAGCAGCAGCACTTGGGGAAGACCTGTAGCTCCATAGCAGAACACATGCGTTACATGCAGAGGATCCCAGTTTCAGTCCCTAGCATCTCCAAATAGGGCTGGGAAAGACTCCTGTCTGAAACTATGGAGAGCTTCTGCCAGTCAGTGTAGACCAGGAGCAGGCAGCCTGTGGCCTAATTTCAAGTGCATGGGATAGGGGAAAAACATGGGATAGGGCACCTGGAGAGATGGAAGGAGAAGGTGGTGGTGAGAGGAGTCTTCTGCAAGCAATCAGTGCAGGCATCTGCCAAGAGTGGTATGTCCCTTTCCCAGCAACTTATTGGATGGGTGAGGAAGAGAGAGGGAGAAAGGGTGTCAGAGAGAAGGGGTAACCCCACTCGCTTGGGCTCTGGCCCCACCCACTGCCAGCTCCAGTCCCACCCACCACCAGCAATTCAACCTCTGGCAAATTATTCATGAGGAAATGTGGCTCTAAACAGACATAAGGTACCTCACCCCTGGTACTGAGCTAAATGGATCAATGGTCTAATTTGCTATAAAGCAACTTCCCATATTTCACAGTCCGCTTCTGGGTTTTTTTTAATTCTTTGTAGCTCCTCAGCAAAGTGGTTCGCTTGTATCAGCATAGCTGTTTCCAGGGGTTTCCCTGTTGAGTTGAAGAGGTGGTTTGTTCCTGAAAGGCAGGACTCTTTGTTTCTGTGTTGCTGGAACATAGGCTGAAGTGTAGTGTGGGTTACATTAGAGAGGAACCCTGTAACTCAGCCATCTGTAGCAGGTGTTTGTTCTGTTTTTTAACTGAAAACTGTGCCAAGTGAAAATGGAAAATAACAACAAACTCTAAAAAGGATATTGCGCCATAAAATCCAAATAGTGTTCAATTTCCCCTTCCAGATGGATGTTTTGATTATATCCTTCTTCAGTACTGAAGAGCATGGACTTTTGCTCCATGACAATTTTCCGTTGCCATCAGCCTACCGGTCTCTTTTGGGCATGGAGGTGCCACATTATTACTTTGCCAAAAAGGTAAGCAGTCAGAAAGTCTTTATAAAGAGGGCAGCCTAGAAAGTTCCTCCTCTGTCTCCATGCATGAAACATTCTTTGTTTTCTTGGACCAGGTTAAGGTAAACTGAGACTGGAGTATTATTATTTATAAAATATCTAAGCCTTTTTTTTCTAGGTGCTGTTTGAAAGTTACAGCAGACTTATAGTCTAATACACTTGCAGGCTTACAATTTAATACACGATACAAAATAAAAAAGAGATAGGAACAGGAAAACAAGCACATTCAGGCACTAATTCTAAGGTACATAAATTGTGAAGTGTTTTTTAAGACGATGGTGATTATTAAAGGCTATGGAGGGACAGTAATTTAAATGTACATTTCTTGGGCGTTTTGGTATTTCCCCTGTGGTTTTTCCAGCTGCTGCTTCTTGAAGGTTTCACATGGGTCACAAAGGATAGTAGTCTCCCCTCAGCCCCAAAGTGTGCCACCTATCAACTAGTGCCAGGTAGCATCAGATCTGCCATTCCCTAAGGAGCAGGGCATCTCATCATATGGACAGTTGGATAGCCTGGAGCTCCTGCCTCTTCCTGGTTTCAGGGGTGACGCATGAAGGCTCCAGGGAGAACAAAAATCTAAATGTCCACTGCCTGGACCTTAAAGTAGGTAGGTGGGCCTACCTACCGGGCCCAATTCAAGGTGTTGGTGTTGACCTTTAAATCCCTATAAGGTTTCGGCCCAGTTTATCTGAAGGAGCGCCTCCAGCATCACCAATCATGCCGCCTGACGAGATCAGCCACACAAGACCTTATCTCGGTCCCACCAGTTAAAACAGCGAGACTGGTGCGGACCAGAGAGAGGGCATTTTCGATTGTGGCCCCCACCCTCTGGAATTCCCTTCCTTTCGACCTTCGCCATGCCCCCTCCCTAATAGGTTTCCGCCGGGCCTTGAAGACCTGGCTGTTCAGGCAGGCCTATGGGGTCTCTGGGATGGGTTAGTTTTTAAGGTGGTCATTAATTGGAAGAGTGGGGTTTTAGATGAATTGTGATCCGCATTGATTTTATTGTATTTTATTGTATGTTGTACGTTGCCTAGAGTGGCCGTTAATTCGGCCTGATAGGAGACTCAAAAATAAATTTTTATTATTTTATTATTAAATGAAATTTCTCAGATACTTTCATCCAGCTGCAACGGAGGTGATGATTTAAAAAATATAAAAAAGAAATAACTAGTGATGCAGTTAAGTTGCACTAATTTATCATTCAAATGTGCACAGATAGAATGGAAGCAACAGAATACTTCCCAGGAAAAAAAGCAACAAGAGCAGCCCAATTCCATATGGTGTCATCTGTTCCTAGTTCATCAACATGCTTCTCACCCTCCTCGTTTGCTTTTTTAAAACGAAGCTGGAAGTCTTGAGGATGTGACATGGGACAGTGCCATGCTGCCATTATTTTTGGGTGGCGCACAGAGCACCACTGGACATGGAGTTGACTCCCCCCCCCCAGTCTTTATTGCAGATAAGAGAAAGACCAGATACCATTGGCATGCTGAGAAAAAATAAATCCAGATTCGGCAAGAATACCTGTGAAGACATGTTCCTTATGCATAACTGGGGTGAAAAGTTAGGATTTAGATTACAGAACAAAGATCTAAATAGCAGATTTTTGTTTACTTGCTATGTAACAGGAGGCAGCCTGTGTGTTTCACTGCATTTTCTGCCATTATTTCTGCTTTACCTGTAATATCTTCACTCTGTTTACATACTTTTTAAAAAAATTGCTGCTCCTGTCATTCTGTTTTCTTTTTCATTTCTGCTGGCCAATAGTTGTTGTTTTGGAGAGGATCTGTCCATAAACCTTATGTAAGTATCATCAGCTGGCCTTTCTTAATTTAATTCACCTTTCCTCCCACTCCCCATGGATTTCTTTGTTTCAGTCCCTGTCATTTAAAGATTACACACAAGGTGACATAGGAGGCTTAGAAAAGTCAATTTGATGAGAGTGGGGTGAGCAACTTGAAATAAAACACAATTCTTCAGACCTACTTGAGAGTGCCTTGTTTTTTCCCCAAAGGCATCCCAAGCAGTATACAAGTTAAGGCATCTTAATAAAATGATCTAGCACAACAATATCATTCTAGGATGTTAAAATAAGCAGAAATCTAATTAGCAGAGGGGGGGAAATCAGCAACAAGGTAATATCAAAAAAAGCAGCCCAGGAGAAAACAAAGCTATTCTCACTTAAAATCCATTGAAACAGGATGATTTTTACCAGTTGCTGGAATGTGTCCCAGAGGAGGGAATTCCAGAGCTTAAGTGCCACTGCCACTTTCTCTCCAAGAAAGCTGGTCCACCAGCTGTAAGCTATATGAAAGCGTATTGAACAATCATTCGTCTTTCCTACTCTTGGTATATGTCTTTCCTGTGCTAGTTTATGAAAACACTTACTTTAGAGTCTGGTCAAAATGTCCCCAGTAAATGTTCATCTTCCTGAATGAATTTCTTTATTTCAGTCAAGGACTAGTACATATACAAAACAAACCAAAACAGTAAAAAAATACAGCACAGTACTATGATATAGAACACTCAAACCCCAACATAGAAACCTTGCTAAAAATATTACTATTATTTTATCAGCAATCTGCGGGAGGCAAAAGCAGCGGCCCAGAAACTGGCTACTTTACCTGTAACCTAGGGAATCTGATCAGATAAAAGATACGATTAAATAGAATTTGTCAGATCTGCCAGGGCTTTTCTGTAAAATTGGGGTGATAAAACTAAATAGAATAGAAAGAACAATGTAATAAAACAATCTTCCTGAAAGCTCAGCTGAGAATCTAATGATAGCTTAAGGAATATGCCTTCTGACACTAGTGAGTCTTAAAGATACGTGGAAGGATAATTACAACCCCCATGTGGGAAGCTATTGAAAGTGCTTCCAACTGCTGTTGCATGCTAGGGATTTGTCTCAGGGATTGCTCCAATTAGATGGAGTGTCTCTCCATCCGGAATTTCTGGCATTGGCATGGAGATTCCTGGAGCAATCTATATTGTGAGTGGCTCTCACACATTACAGCTATCATGAGGAACAGCAGCTACCCAGCAACAATTGCCAACAGTATTTCACTTAGGGACCATATTGTGACTGCAGCCTAGACACTGTTAATATTTCAGAACTGTACTGCCTAGGTTAGCTAAGTTGTCCTTTAGTCTTATAATAATTTGAAAAGTTCTTCAAAAAAATTTTGTTTCACAGATCTGTGTGTCATTAGATTATCACATTACAATAATGGGAAAACTATTGAAGTCCTTTTGATGGTTTATTGTTTCCACTTCCCTCAAAGAACCTAGAGTGATCTGTCCTCCCAGCTAGGCAACACCCTCAGCTTAAGCAGTAGAACTGCATGATATGCCTTAAGACCATGAACCACCTTTTTAATTTTTCCCAAAGAGTGAAAAATTCAGCAACTAGAAGAGGTCAAATTTACAAATTGCTATCTTGTACTCCTTAGATATTGCGAAAACGTTTTTGACACTAAGTTGATTTATGTCTAGTCATGTGTCACTCCTGAAGAATTTTTGACTAGCAAAACTTAATCATTGCAGTGATAACATGAGGCTTTCACTGTCTTCAAAATCAAAGAACTGTTTTGGATAACAATCTAGATGCTTTTGCATGCCTTAAAATCATGTAGAACTTTATTTTCACAGGAAAAAAACTGTTGGTATTCTGTTTGTCATATTACTTGTGTTTTCCTTTCAGCCAGAAGTTGAGAAAAAAGACGAGGAAGAGCCTAGTGGGGTCACACTCTATCAGATGGTAGCCAGAAGGCCAATGCGGGACTTCATTGGGTTGGAAGAGTGTGACAAGGCCACACGCGATGCTATGCTTAACTTCAGCTTCTATCTCACCATTGGGGATATGGATGAGGCTTTTAAATCTATCAAGCTCATTAAAAGGTAGGATCAGGAGTTGATTTGATTTAATTTTATTTGCTCAGTTTGTAGTTGAGAGCCTGGAGTTGCTAAGATATCTGTGAAGTAAAGCAACCTTTTGGTCTTGCATGCAGTAATGTTGCTTTGGGTTTGGATTTAGCACTACTGTCCTTGGATTGTATTTGCTTCTGTGCCCTATTGTAGCTGCTCACCTTGAAGACTTTTAAAGAGATCATAGCATAGGGTAGCAACTAAGTATGATGTGGGAGACAGGATATCCCACTTAAAAAATAAAATGTGATGGCATGTGCTGGTAAAGGAGAATTGGTTCAGGAATGCTCCTAGGCCATTTCCCACTAGTAGAATCCCCTCCCAGGGTGGTACTATTTCCCCCACAAGGGAAAATGTCCAAATAGTAGCTGCCTTGCGGGGAAAATATACACAAAAGCAGCTTTGTGGAGGAATCAATAGACAAATGGCCTGGGGAAAAGGGTCAACTCCCTCCCCCTTTCTGGTTTGCTGTATCTCTGAATCTAATTTGCTCCCGAAATCCATGCTGCTGCTGTTTTAAAAAACAAATATGCTGATCATTTGTGTCTCATCCAGTTTGGTTCTGAGGGTGAAATCCAATGCTAGTCCTACTCAGAGTAGATTTATCTATTGAAATTAATGGGCTCATCGAATTTAGGTCTGTTAATTTCAGTGGGTTTATTCTTAGGACTTAGTTTGATATAACTCCAAGTCTTTTGAACTCTCTTTTTCGAAGGCAGAAAGTTAAATGTATATCAAGTGTGTGCATATTCCCCCCAAAAGAAAAAAACCCTACACAGTGTTTTTAAGCAAACCATGTTAACAGCGATGTTGCACAATTGCCCCGGCATATATGGGCATGAGGATATTTTGGTGGTACACATTTTTTATACATATTGCGATGGTGTGCTGCTTGGGAAAGACTTGATTAGGTATCTATGGATATGTGGCTATGGTCTGAAGGCACATGAGGCCATCTCCCTGCTGAAGCTAAGCAGGGTCAGGTCTAGTCAGTGCCTGGATGGGAGACCGCTTGGGAACCATATGTAAGTCGCCTTGGGTTTCTATCATGGAAAGAAAGGCGGGATATAAATGTAATAAATAATATAATATAATATAATTCATTTTCTGTCTGAAGGGTTCTTAACATTATAACATACATAAGGAGAGCCCTGGTGAATCAGGCCAGTGGCCCATCTTGCCCAGCATCCTGTTCTTGCATTGGCTAAACAGATGCCTCTGCAAAGCCCGCAAAGAAGACCTGAGCGCAACAGCACTCTCTCCTCTCTCCACTTGTGATTCTCAGCAACTGGCATTCAGAGACATGCTGCCTCACCATTGTGGCTAGTAGCCATGGATAGCTTTATCCTCCATGAATGTGTCTGATTCCCTTTTAAAGCCATCCAAGTGAGTGGCCATCACTACACCTTGTTGGAGCAAATTCCATAGTTTAACTTTGTGCTGAGTGAAGAAGCCGTTGCCTCACTGGCACATTTATCTACAGAAAACAATTAATTGTTGAAATGTTTGTGTTGGCAATGTACAAAACCAGGTAGATTGCCCCATAATGTTCAACAGAAGGCAAATTAACTTTAAAAAAATTATATTATTAGTCCTTTTGTGAGCTTCATATGTATAGGGACCAATGCTGGATCCAAAGAGCAGTGTAAATAAATCCAGATGCCCACGGGAGCTTTGGAATGTAGCTCCTACCCTCCCACAATCCTCTTTTCAATCTTGGGGAAGTTTCAAAAGCAGTTTATGATATGCCCTTGGAGTGTTCTTTGTCTGCTCCCATAAGTGATCACAAACCCTCTTCAACAACTTTTTGTTTCCTTGAAGGCAACTGAACATTCACTACTTTATTTATATTTTGAAAATAAACACACTGACTCCAAATATAACAGCAGAACTGGCCCCAGAGCCACCATTTGTTTTTAATTTCACATTATTATAATATGGTTATTGTAATATTAGCAGAAATAACATGTCTTAAATATTCCAATATTTTATTTTGTTTTTAAAAACAGTAGTTAATTAGAGCATATTTTAATTTTCAGCATACAGAGCTTTTCCAGAAAGCAAGCCAGGCAAATTTTAAAACAAAGCCCAGTTTTTGGTAATGTGATCATTCTGTGTAGTCTTAGGGAGATAGCCTTCCAAGTCCATGTTAAAGAGTTCTGGGGCTTGTTGTGGAATAGGGTGGGAATTCAACTGCAGGAATGGACGATTTGTTCCAACACACAGTTGCCCATACAATTTTCATTTACATGGTTCTAATGTGCATTATTTACTGTACAGTCCTATACATGTTTAGTGAGCAGTAAGACCCATTGCATTCATTGGGACTTTCTCCTAAGTAAGTGTACACAGGACTGCAGCCTTAGTTGTCTCAAATAATTTTATATATCACTTTCATGGTACTGGAGATGCCAGGCAATGGTTAAAGCATATTCTGCACTTATTCTTTAGTACTCTTACTCTGATATAGGATTTTTATGTTTTAACATGAAAAACAGCTGATTAGCCTAAAGATGAGTGAATTTACACCCATGGCTGTTTTGAAGAAAAAATGAGTTCAGTACCGTTATGTATTGATATGTATTATTTGCATCACTTAGAGCTAGAAACTTTATTTTTTAAACAAGAGTTGGTGTTCTCAGTATTCTAGTCTTCATCTATGGACTGAAAAATACAGTTCCTCAAGAACTGCATGCATGCTATGGGCATTAAATTGTCCACATTTGTTCTGTAGTGTTTGGGCTTAAGTGACAAACCTGGCTGTGGCTCATTTGGCATCCAAATTACATTATAATGAACTTCAAGAGCCAGCTTGATGATTTCCTTCATGAAGAAAATGAAATCGGGGGGTGGGGAGGGGGAGAGCTGGTGAAAACCAAAAATTAAAGCACAGATTTCAAACAGATATATTAAAAAAGTCTCTGAGAAAGAGACAGTAAATATGTAAGTTCACAGCTCTGTCATCCAGATCTCTCTCTCTCTCTCTCTCTCTCTCTCTCTCTCTCTCTCTCTCTCTCTCTCTCTCTCTCTCTCTGTGTGTGTGTGTGTGACTGTGCCTTTGATAACATTGCATCATCTACCATTTCACGTGACTTACATGTCACTTCCTGCTTCTCCCACCTTGTTCTCTCCCATGTATCCTGGATCCGGCCATTTGACAATGAATATTTCAGTAGTACATCAAACAGATTTTTGAGTGTTACAAGGCAAGTTTGTTGCACCCCTATTGGATAAAGAAAGAATAACGTTTATCTTGAGTAAATTCAATGAAGAGTATTTTCCACCCAACACCTGCGCTTCCAAATAAATTCAGTAGTTTATATCTCAATATTTGACTTAGCATCTTAAACACCCATAAGTGAATCTTGTAAATCAGTGTCAAATATGAAAATGCCCAGTAGTCACTTTTTAATTGAGTAAATTGTTTAGGGGTGATAAAGACAGGAACTAAATAGTCTTGCTCTGTTTATTGACATAACTATGTACATGGATCACGTTACAAGGTATAGGTTTTTTGGTGTCCTTTATCAACAATTTAATGGTAGGCAAAGCGTTCTGAAATATATACTTTAGAGAAGACGCTTGAAATCTTAAACTTTTTAAAAAATATCTTGTTGCCATTCCTTATAAATGCTAGAATTATGCCAGTAGTTTTGGGGTTTGTAGCATTTGCCAACTTATGACATAGAAATAATTGTTCCCGCCAAATTGGATGCCCCTGCAGTTTTGGATGTTTGTCTCTTTGATATAAAGGATGTTTTATGAAAGCATTATTAATTGTATGACATGGATGAAAATGTGACACAAGGCAAATTGTCATCTTCTCTTTCATGCTTCTTATGTTGTTGGTTCCAAAAAAGGACAATTTCTGTAACTAAGTCCTTGAGCTTGCTTCTCTGTCATTAGAGTGCAGGACAACTTTCTCTAAAATGAGCTTGAGCTTGAAATATTGGATTACCTTCCCTGTTTCCATATCCCCACAAAACTCATCTAGTGTAGCTGTGTCACAGTTTGAATCCCCCTAGAGTGGCCATGTGTCCAACTTTTCAGATGACAGTCCTTTACTTAAAGGTGTCCTCTGTTTGAAAGGCTTTCTGGTCTGTGTCAGGTTTAAAGATAAAGAACCATAAGGAGAGAGAACAGGGAAGGCTTTTAAGTTGCTGCCCATCAACAGTTAGCACCTGAACAGCAGACCAAGCAGGCACACAGATCACCATCTTGTTCCCCACTATGGTGAGATGGATTGTGTTTCTATTTAAATTATTGTAATTATTTTTAAATTTGCCTCTATACATATAAATTAGCAGACATAAATGCTACACAAATCTTTGTCCTCTTTTGGTGATGCATTTCTTGGGGTTTGGCACATAAGTGGCTGCCCTACATATCCCTGACTTTTGACTGAAGTTCTATCAGGATGGTTGAGCTGTTAATATTTTACACTGTACATCAGAGAGGAGAGTTGGTGTATAACGTACTCATGTATATAGATACAACCCATCCAAATAATAGTGTTAGCTTCTTTAATTGAAAAGTGAAAGTGATTTTCTTCAGTGTTTAAATTACATGGTATCTGTATAGAAAGCAATCCATTTTGAAAGACGTTTTCTCTGAAAGTGTCTCCCCCCTTTTCACCCATGCACTCTCAACATGGTGACTCAACATAGTCATTCTCCAGACCGCGCCGGAAGCGAGCAGTCAGGGTGCGGCTGATAACAATGACTCGAGGTGCCATGCAGTCTTCCCGCCGGTGAAGGATGTTCCAAATGAGGATGGCAGCAGCCAGTGTGGCCAGAAGACAAGCCCCAATGTTCAGGTAGCAAGACCAGGAGAGGCTGGTATAGGGTCCAATACGATAGAAGGTCACTAGCCCAATGACCAGAACGAAACCTGAAAGAAAAGTAAAGAATGGAATTCCAGACGAATGTTGCTCCTGCAATATCTAGAACCAATTATCCTACATAAATTCACTGTTGCAATAGAGCTTTGTATCTTGTCCAGTAGTGTGCATTTGATAGTAGTTTGTGTGTGTGTGCACACACACACATCCCCCTCCAGATTTTGGTACTAGAAAAGTTAGATATTGTGATAATAAGACATAATGCAAATTTTTGACTTAATTCTAGGAGGCCGAGGAGCACATAAGACTCTGGAACAAGTTTCACATAAATAGGTAGGAGAAGGAGACTGAAAACCAGTTTGGCAGTGTATATCTCCAGGAGATGTACATAACATTGAAGAGACCATAGGAACCCCATCAAACCAGTTTTGCTTTGTCTGAGCCTTTAGCAGATTCAGCACATGGTTTTTCAAATTGTTTCAGTGCTAAATCTTCTTTTAAAAGCTGTGTTCTGAGTTCTGCCTGTGCCACTCTGAGCTAGTACTAGCTGTGGCCTTTTTGCATAGTTGTTCAAATTTCTTTATTTCCATTTTCTACCTGGCTCTTCTTCCCAAAAGGAACCCAGAGTAGCTGACATACATAATACCAACACAAAATGCAATAATAAATAAAAACCCTTAAAATGTCAATAAAACATACAAAACCACCATAATAAAACAGCAGCGAGGCCAGAAGAAAAACTCTTATACTCAAAGCCTTGACAAAATAAGACTTGGTGGAATAAAAAATGTTTTCACAGTGCACCTAAAAGTTGTCAGTGACTCCAGTTAACTCGGACAGATAGGCAACTAACAAATAAAATTTTATATTTTTTATTATATTATGGTGCAATACTTTTGGCATATGTATATTTTCTACAACTATCCTAACTGTTGGCACGGCCTGTTTCTCTTGCTGAAATAACTCTCTTTAAAGAGCTATGAACACTGATGGTATAATAATCATGTTTGTTTAATGATGAATAATGGGGACATAAGCAGTGATCCAAAGATAAAGATATCAGCTTGGTGCAAATGTGCAGGCTCCCAGGGAAGAGATCACAGCCTCTTTGGTCCTCCCTGGTCCTTTTAGCTCAGTGAAGCAGCTTGGCGTGTCCTAAGAACCTGGGATTGTGATTAAGGTCTCTCCTCTTTAACCTCAAGCTGTAAGCAAGGTTTGTTCTTACCATTTGGTTTACCATGATGTGCAAACCAGATCATTGACTTCCCTACATGAATACAGGGGCCATGCAACAAGCTTTTAAGCAGCTCCTCATGAGGCTTATAGGCATGTCAGTCACTCTGTCTCTTGTCTAATTTTGGAAACGCATTATAGGAAGATGAGGGAGGGAGTCCAAAATTGTCAAACTACTAAAAAATGCTCCTAAAATGGCACAGAACTTTTGAGAAAGGGAAGAATTGTGTTGCTTTCCTTCCAAAATTACATTACAAACTGGACCCATTATTCTTGCTTAACCACTATGTGCACACACTTCCACAAGCTATACATGTGCTGTCTTGGGAGGTGTACTGCAGTTTCCCCACGTATACTAAATATTGCCCTTAAAAAAAACCTGATGTTCCCATACTGAAAACTCTTACATAAGGGAAACTTTTTTTTATGCCAACAGTCATTAGTAGAAAGGCTGTGAACAGTATTGGATCCAGTTAATACAATCAGCCACCTGCATACGTTAATTCATTTGACATGTGGACTCATCTCTACTTATTATGCTGTCTAGTTGTGCAGGCTGTCTGAATAAGTAACACATTGTATGTTGCACATGATTTTCAACCATGGCAGTGCAACAAATCATCTCAAGGGGTTTGATGGGAGCGGATGAAAATTTCCTGAGTCACAAAGGCAGCCACTCACACCAATGGCTTACCATACAGAGCTGCATCTATGTGATTCTAGTTCAAGAGGCCATGAGTCAGGACTCAGATGCTTTCGATGAAGAGTTATATAAACAAGGATATTGTGGAAGGGAAAAAAATATTTCTCTCCCTGGGAAATTCCTTTATCTAGGGATCTCTTGTGAAATGGTAGGAAGACAACTGATCTTAAAGTGCAACCATATTTTTTGCACCTCTGTAGTGCATTCCCCCACTGCTCTTGAAGATCTTTATGAACACAAAGAATCCCACTGCTGCTTCCCGCTTCATATGTATACTAAATATCCGGTTATTCATAGTTTCAGAGATGAGGAAACTGAGGTGAAGAGACTTGTCTAGCCATGCAGGAAATCTGTCCAGGGGTCAGCGGTAGAACCCGAAACATCTGACCCCAAAATGTTGTATATGCAATCGCAAAACTATCCTCCCTCCCTTTAAGACATGCATCAGTAGCTAGTACCCATTTCTTGATGAGCCCCTCTCTGTAGCATGATAGTTTCTCTTCCTCTCCTCCACCCTTGCAGCCTTCGTTATTAACTTTTGATGGGAGTAATTTATAGATCTAATTAGCCTGACAAGAACAATATACAAAGAGGCAAAAGTGTCTCATATAATAGGAAAAAATCGGCTTCCCTTTCTCTCATAAACACTTCCTTAACCACCACCACAACAGAAGGAATTCACATAGACAAAAGGGCCCCTTTGCAAAGAGAGACTAGAATAAACAAAGGCCAGTAAACAGACATAAAGATCTGCAGATACAGTTTCCGTTAGGTTTGTGGGCAAGGACAGGTCAGTCATGAATAAGGCAATTTCTCTCAACTCTGCAGACTAATAACATCACTTGCAAATCTTTATAGTATAGTCAGTTCTTCCATTGAGGCATAACTGCATCCTAAAAACGTCTACAAAGGGACTTCTCTTTGTTCTCTTCCATAGCTAGTATTCTGAAGGGGTCAACAGCCGGATGCTCTTTGGCCAAATCCAACACCCTGAAGAATACCAGCTGCTGCTCTTCCCTGGGGACAAGAAAGTTGTTTCGAGAATGTTATGGTGTCAGGGCTTGCTGGAGAAAGTGGAGTGAGTGTCTCATTGCCCCTCATTCACTCCTCAAAGTGGTCCTCCTGTAGATTGAATTGCTGATGGACAGAGCAATCCAAATGATGGGAAGCCAGTGGGAAGGGGGGCGGCTGCAGAGGGGCTGGCAGAAAGCTCCGCAGCCTCCACTCAGTCGGGAGCCATGTGCGGGGGCCAGAAAAGCATTGTCTGACTCCCGTGAATACCCCTACCAGGGAGTAAGCACTCTGCATTGACCATAATGGAAAATATTTTACCAAATTTCACGTGTATCGGGACCCACAGGAATGCTCTGAACACAAGGAGGAGGATGTGTAAGTCCCCCCTCAGCTCCTCCCCCGCCATGCCCCCAGAGTGCCCCATTTTTTAGCCTTCCGCAGGCTTTTGGGGGGTTAATACATACCTAGGATTTTATTGAGCTGGCTGATACCCCCTCCCCCTTGTCCATGGAAGGTGCAGACTTGCTTATGCAAGGTTTCTTAGGGAATGAGTTTACTATTAGGATACAAAATGAAATGGATTGCCTTCAAGTCGATCCTGACTTATGGCGACCCTATGAAGAGGGTTTTTATGGTAAGCAGCATTCAGAGGTGGTTTTACCATTGCCTTCCTCTGAGGCTGAGAGGCAGCGACTGGCCC
Organism: Rhineura floridana; assembly: GCF_030035675.1. Lineage (NCBI taxonomy): Eukaryota > Metazoa > Chordata > Lepidosauria > Squamata > Rhineuridae > Rhineura > Rhineura floridana. The sequence goes on along the minus strand of NC_084496.1, from coordinate 10,029,631 downwards.
AAGGTCACCCAGTGAGCTTCATGGCTGTGTGGAGATTCAAACCCTGGTCTCCCAGGTCATAGTCCAGCACCTTAACTACTACACCACACTGGCTCTCATTAGGATACACGACATGCAAAAATTGACATGGAACAGAAATAGACGTACTTTACCACCTTCCCTAATCAAAATCTTGTCCTCTATTGCTTTTGTTTTTTCTTTCTATCAGCTGAACCCTAGCACCCCACCCCATCCCATCCCCACTATATAATCCATTAAATGTAGTCCTAGCCAAAGCCAGTGCACTCCAAGTTCTCCATCTTTTATATAAGGGACCAATTATTAATCACGCAAAACTACTGAAGCTTCCTTGTGCTGTTCAAAATAAAACCACTTGTGTTAGCAAGGCCGTTTCCCTTCACAGGACCTTTGCTTGAACTCTAGCTCTGTGCAGCAGTGAATGAATGACACGCGATCGTTTTAATTTCATTTTTTATGGCAAGGCCCAAGATGGGAGGGAGTTTGGGAGGGGAAGCTCTAAAAAGGTATGTATGTCACCATTTTTTAAAGTGATGCAAGTAGGTTCAGTTTGGTATGCTAAAGCTGTTCTAGACAATCACAGGTTTAGAAACTGGTAGACCTGCTGGCTGTGACTGATGGGAAATGGAGTCCCAACCACATCTAGAAGGCCACATGTTCCCCATCCATGGAATAGAGACTCTCCTGATTCTTGTTACAAGCAACTAGACAAATGATTATTCACAAATCTTGCCTAAAACTAGCATTCTCTTTCCTACAGTGGCCATCCATGGGCTTCTGGAAGCCCAAATGGAAATCACAAAGGTGAATGCAACCTCATTTCCCGCCCCCCATTTCTGTCTCATATTCAGAGGGAGAGTGTGACTCTGAACATGGAAATCCCATTTAAACACTAGCCATGACAATTTATGGAATTTAATTCCACAAGATGTGATAGCTAGTGTTTTAGACATGTTTAAAATGGGGTTGGGTAAATTAATGGAGGATTGGTCAGCAACAGCTATAAACTCTAATTTTCACAATGCAGCTTCCAGTCTGTCTCTAGGAATCCTGTATAATATCTGAAAGATGTTGACTTTGGTGATGTCAGTTCTGAACAGCATTATGGACTTGACCATAAGTATCTGGACTTAAATCTGATCCTTCTCTGGCCAAACATCATTTCTAACCACAACATCACTGGAGCAGCTGTGAAAATTTAGAGGGGGAAACACCTAAAACACTATCTTCTTTTGAATGGATGCTGTTATAAAAATGAAAGTTTGCTACTGTTCGTCTAAAATTCAACAACCATCCATCTGGTTATTTTGTATCTAACCACCTGTTCTTCCATTTTTGGGTAGAACCAAGCTTTTGAAACTCATATTCTAAAGACCCTCAGTAAGCTAAACTGTCTGCTGCAGACAACGTTCCTTATATGTTCCTGCCTACAACGTTCCTTAAAGCACTACAATGTTCCTTATAGCACTACAATTTTATTTATTTATTTATTTATTTGATTTATATATCCCGCCCTTCCTACCGGCAGGAGCCCAGGGTGGCAAATTAAGCATTAAAAAGTACTGCTCAAGTTTTCAGGTTTTCCCTGCAAAATACATATGAGTGATCAAGCCCTGATCATTTCTGCTCATATGTCTTTTGAATGAAAAAGACATGATATTTAACTGACATTCTGTACAAGTATTTTTGCATTCGGGAATTACAACTAGTCTCATCTAATGAAACCTTAAGTGTGGCAAAGCTTATTTTTGTGACTTTGTGAGGTATGAAGTTTGTGAAAAGTACAGAATTACAGAATTGCTTGTAAAAAGATAGTGTACAAAGCCCGCTATTTTTTTCTCTGACTTCTAAATAAAAATGTCTTTTTTGTTGTTTTTGTATGTGAGTCTCCAAGAGAGTTACTCTTTATCTGGAGGTTGCTTCCCATTCCTGGCGAAACAAGTCAGCGTTGGGTGAGGGTGGAGGGTGCTTTTGTACTGGGGAAGGAAATAGATAATGGATTTGTTAAGAAGAATTTTGGAGAATATGGTGTCAGTGGTCGGGCAGGCGAAATAGGAAGGGGAATGTTGCTTTGTGAACTTGCATTTCAGATCAGAATAATGAGCTTCCTGTTTGTATCATTCTGGCAGAAAGCCAACTTCAGTTTCAAAGCTTATCTGTCTTCATTTGTTTCTGTAGTTTGTTTCTCTCTACACCACCCTTTCCCAACCAGTGTGCCTCCAGATGTTGTTGGACCACAATTTCCATCTTTCCTGATCATTGGCAATGCTGGCTGAGGCTGATGGGAGTTGTGGTCCAACAACATCTGGAGGCACACTGGTTGGGAAAGGCTGCTCCACACAGTCATACCTTCTTTAATAAAACGATGTAATGGTAGAACATAACTCTTGAAAATGAGAGGCAGTGTAGTGCAGTAGTTAGAGTGCTGAACTAGGACTTGAGAGATGAAGGTTCAAATCCCAACTCGGGGATATATCCAAAGCTACTCATACTCAGAGTAGACCCACTGATGTTAATGGACATGACTAACTTAAGTTCATCAATTTCAATCGGTCCACCCTGTCAATTTTTGTTCTCTCAGTTTCCCATTTTTTTCCAGTCACAAATTCATTTTTCCACATTTCTGCAGCAATTTGCAGAATTTTTTTAAAAAAAGACTCCTGATGAAAATTCTCTAGCATTTTAGTGCAAATTTCTCCTAATAACATTTTTGTAGGCAGTTTTGACTAATATATACATTTTTGCAAGCCATTTCTCATATTTATTTTTATGCACACTTTCCCACAATGCATTTTTATAAACATTGTCTGGTTGGTGAACTGCATTGCAAAAATCAGACAAGTGCAAATTGTGGAGTATGGCTGTGTTTTGGTTCTCATACTGTTTTGGAAAGTGCAAATTTGATAGGTTGGGCTTGAAATGCGAACTGAATCAAAATTCTCACCCATCCCTAGTTTACCCTGAGAAGGACTTAGTCGGAAACTTATGGATTTCACTGGGTGACCCTGAGCCTGCCATCGTCTCTCACTGGGTAACCTTGGGCCAATCTAACCTACCTCACAGGGTTATTGTGAAAATAAAATGGGGAGGGTGAGAACCATGCATGCCACCTTGAGCTCCTTGGAAGAAAAGTGGGATATAAATTTAATAATGCCATATTGCCAGCAGGTCTGTGGTGAGGACCCTGTCTCAAGCCAAATCCCCTTTCTTCTTACAACAGAGGATTGCCTTGTTTATTCTGCTGCCTGTATTTTGATTGGCTCAGCTCAATACCAGCCATTTGGAGTGGAAATCTGTCTTGATCTCAAAGCATCGTTTTAGCAGCAACTAGAGAAGTATCATTTTAACCTCACTATTAGCTACACCGTTGTATAGAAGGGTTTTGTTGGTGTGATCAAAATTGCCCAGCCCAAATTAGGAATTCGTTTCACACAAATGACTTTCCATGTGGTCAGGAGCTCCCATTCTCAACTGTGCCATCACTGTAATGTTAGAACAGGCCTGACATGTGGAAAGCAGAAGTAAGAGTGTGACCTTCAAAGGCAAATGGAAATATCAAGTCAAACTGAGCAGAGAAACAAATTATCTTTAAAACTGTTTGCAAAATGAATTTTAAGAGCCCAGTCATATGCAAATTTACTCAGAAGGAAATCTCACTGAATTCAGTGGTGCTTTCTCCCAGGTGTATAGGTTGGGCTATAAGTTTTTTGTTGTGTGTGAGAGAAACAAATCTCTGTAATAATATGGCAGAAATGAGCCAGTTTAATTGGAGCAGTGATTGCTTAGGTTATGCAGATTGAAATATCCAATGGACGCATCATTCTATGGGTCTGAACAAACACATAGCAAGGCACACAAAAACTACACCAAAACCTAGAAGGGCATTAATCTTTCCTGAAGGAAACACAATGATGAAGGCAGATGCAATATATATATATGTGTGTGTGTCTGTATATATACCCTCAGAGTACATCCCTCAGCTGTAGGTTGGTCCCATCGTCACAACCGAAATTACACATTGCATACAGCAAACCAGGTGCCAATTCAGCTGTCAGTATTGTTCCTCAGCCCCCATGCTCCAGGTATGCACTCTGTCTTTATTTTTAAAGCCTTTTCTGGCTTTTAAGCTCTTGGAAGCTATGCAGTGGGTTGAACCCTGAGGCAAAGATGTATTGGGTTAGGTGAAATTGAGAGGTTGTCATGCTTACAACCACTTGCAGGGCTGGTGGCACTAGGTTTGCAGTATTTCTCTATAAGAATATAAGAAAAGCCATGCTGGATCAGACCCAAGGTGTACCTAAGGCAGCATCATGTTTCCCACAGTGACCAACCAGATGCCTATGGGAAGCCCACAAGCAAGGCCATCTCTTGCTGCTCTTCTCATGGGACTGATATGCAGAAGCGTGCTGCCTCTGAACTTCAAGGTCCCATGTAGCCATCATGACTAGCAGCCATTGATAGGCTTATCTTCAGTGGGATTGCTTGTCTAATCCCATTTTAAAACCACCTAACTTGGTGTTCGTCACCACATCTTGAGGTACTGAATAATACATAGTCTTCTCCAACTGTAATCCAGACACAGTGGAGGTACTGTTAGTGGGTGGTATGTCTGACTTTGGAGGAGATGTTTATACTGTTTTGGTTAGAGTTGCCCTCCTAAAGAGTCAGCTATGCAGTGCTTTTTACCAGCTACAAATGGAGAGACTGGCCGCACTATGCTCTGATTACATCTCATTTGAATTATTGTAATGCATTGGATGTGGGGATGCTCTTTCAGGACTACTTGGAAACTGCTGCAGATGCAAAATACAGTAGACAAGCTACTAATTGGGACCAATTGCAGGAACAATTGAACTGGGTCTCAGTCTGGTTCCAAGCACAATTCAAGGTGCTGGATCTTACCTTTAAATCCTTAAATGGCTTAGAATTACCTTTTTCTACATGAGCCACCCTGAGTATCTCTAAGTTCCCCTGTTTTCAGATGGTGACCAGAAAAAGGGCCTTATTTATGATAATGCCTTGGTTGTGGAATGCTGTCCCCAATTAGGGTTGCCTAATGCTGACTTTGATGCTAGATGAAGAATTTTTTTTATCTGCCCAGGACTATTTATATTATTAAATATTTACATCTAGGGATGCTGGAGAAATTCAATTTTCTTTGGATTTTAATGAGAATGACATAATTCGCACTTCTCAAACAAATATACAAAGTGAAACACAGCCATCCTTTAAAATTTGCACATATTTGAATTTTGCAATGCCGTTCTACAACCAATGTTTACAAAAATGCTTATATAGAGGTATGCATAAAAATGAATATTTTTATGAAATTAACATATAAAGTGACAGAAATGGTTGCAAAATGTGTGTATTAGCCAAAACTGCATAGAAAATGTGCTTATTAGGAGAAATTCGCATAAGAATACTGACAAATGTTCATGAGGACTTAATAAATAAATAGCAAATTGCTGCAGAAGTGTGGAGAACTGAGTTTAAAATTAGAAAAATGAGAACCTGAGAGAACCGAAACATCTGGAGTTTTTAATACGTCTGTAGAAGTGGTTTTAACTTTTTGTTTTGCTATTGTCATTTCTAATTGTTTGTAATACTGTATTAATGCAAGTGTTTGGATCAACAAGCAGAGCAGAAACATTTGTACATTAAAAAAAATTAAACTTGCACGTTGATTGCATTTACATCTTGTTTGGCCTTTAGTGTTGTTTCACTTGCTGACAAATATTTTTGAGCCCGATTGCTCTGCAGTCTCTCTCTTCTGATGTAGTACATTGTTGGTGATATGTAGTTGTGTTATGTAAAAAGCCAGCCCTACTATGCAAAGCATGAAAAAACCATTTAGAACCTTCCCTCAAATGTCTAAGCAAAAGAGACTTGGAAAATAGCAAATCATGGAAGAAAACTTTTAAGAATGGTAATTGCCTTGTTTAGACATAAGGGTATGATTTCTTAATATCCCCATCCATCTATATTTAGAGAATATTTGGACTCCGTTGAGATTTTGGCAAAAGAAATAGTACATGTTGGCTATGTATCTCGCAGCAAGAGAGAAAATTGTTTTTAGGAAATGTGGCAAGAAGGTGCAATTCCTTCTTGGAATGCCTGCCTGCATGATGCCTTCATCGATTTGCCCTTCTTCCATTGTAGCTTGGTTATCTTTCAGTAATCACATATTAAATGGGATCAAACGTATGCTAGATCAGAGCAAAGGCCCACTATAATCCAGCATCCTAATTATCCACTATAATCCATTTTCCTACAGTGGCCAACCAGATATCTACGGGAAGACCACAAGCAGGATACAAGAACAATAGCCCTCTCTTTCTGGCATTTGGAGGCATATTGCCTCTGATCCTGGAGGTGGTGTATGTCATGATTATAGTCATAGATAGCCTTATCCTCCATAAATTTCTCTAACCACGTTTTACAACCATCTAAGTTGGTGGCCATCATTACATCTTATGGTAGCAAATTCTATCATTTAAGTGCTGTGTGAAGAAACACTTTTGTCTCTCCTCGATTTCTCACCATTTAACTTAAAGTGGGTGACCTCAGGATTTCTAGTATTTTGGGAGAAGGAGAAAAACTGTCTGTCTGTCCACTTTCTCCACACCATGCTTACGTTTATGTGTATTGCAACAGCTACAATAAAGGCTCTTACCATATATGGAGCTAGAAATGCCAGATGTTCAAGCTGGATTTAGAAAGGGAAGAGGCATCAGAGATCATATTGCAAAGATACATTGGATAATGGAATAGACCAAGGAATTTCAGAAGAAAATCACCCTGTATTTTATAGATTACAGCAAAGCCTTTGATTGTGTAGATCACGAAAAACTATGGAATGTTTTAAAAGAAATGGGGGTGCCGCAGCATCTGATTGTCCTGATGTGCAACCTATACTCCTGACATGAAGCTACTGTAGGGACAGAATATGGAGAAACCGACTGGTTCCCCATCAGAAAGGGTGTGAGATGGATGTATTTTATCACCCTATTTGTTTAATCTGTATGCAGAACATATCATATGGACAGCGGGATTGGACCAAGATGAAGGAAGTGTGAAAACTGGAGGGAGAGATACCAATAATTTAAGATATGCAGATGATACCATACTACTTGCAGAAACCAGTAATGATCTGAAATGAATGCTGATGAAAGTTAAAGAGGAAAGCACACAAGTAGGACTACATCTGAACATCAAGAAGACTAAAGTAATGACAACAGAGGTTTTATGTAACTTTTCAAAGTTGATAATGAGGACACTGAATTTGTCAAGGATTACCAATACCTTGGGACAGTCATTAACCAAAATGGAGATAATAGTCAAGAAATCAGAAGGCTAGTAGTAGCAGGGACAGCTATGAGACAAGTAGAAAAGGTCCTCAAATACAAAGATGTATCACTGAACACCAAAGTCAGGATTATTCAGACCATGGTATTCCCGATCTCTATGTATAGATGTGAAAGTTGGACAGTGAAAAAAGCGGATGAGAGAAAAATCAACTCAGTTGAAATGTGGTGTTGGAGGAGAGTTTTGCGGATACCATGGACTGCGAAAAAGACCAATAATTGGATGTTAGAACAAATTAAACCAGAACTATCACCAGAAGCTATCAAAGTGATCGTACTTGGGACACATCATGAGAAGACATGATTCACTGGAAAAGATAATAATGCTGGGAAAAACAGAAGGGAGTAGAAAAAGAGGAAGACCAAAGAAGAGATGGATTGATTCCATAAAGGAAACCACAGACCTGAACTTACAAGATCTGAACAGGGTGGTTTACAACAGATGCCACTGGAGGTCGCTAATTCATAGGATCGCCATAAGTCATAATCGACTTGAAGGCGTATAACTCACACACACACACACACACACAGGTTTTTTGGTGTCCGTATATATGAAGAAGAGCAATTAAATATTAAAAAATGAAAGTATTGTATGGACATGAATGTGTTTCTCCATACATCTGACCCCCCCAGTTTTTTTTTTAATCATTTAAATGTAAAACTGCTTGGGGGAGGAAATTGAGAAGTTTCTTGCTGACACTGGGGCAGGGAAGACAATTTGAGCTGTGTGAAGTTGGCATCTTCAAACTTGCTGAACCTATTTTTTCAGAGCTCACCTATGGAGAGAAAATGTTTGTTTGCATTGTTTGCAGTGATAGTGCTTCCAGAGTTAGCAAGGACGTTTCACTTATCAACACTAGTAAAAGGCTAAGCCTAGCTACTTGGAGGGACATAGAAGCCATTCAGAATTCTGCCTTTGAATAAAGAAACCTCTAAAGGAAAATTTATGAGCTTTGACTCAAATCTCCCTGTGCACAAAACTGCTTCCATTTTCACCACAGTGCTCTTCCAAAGCAAACAGTTCTTTCCTGTAAGGTGTGAGGCTGTACAGTTCTGGAACTGTGTGATTCCCAGTGCAGCCGCCAGAGCAATACCACTTCCTCTCCTCTTTCCTTCCTCTCTGCTTCCTAAGGTTGCATTTTGTTAGAATTTTCAAAAAAATAATGATGCACTTCTATCAAGGACGCACACAGGTGGCTGAAATAAAAATTATGCAGGGCTGGGAGCCATTGTAAGTGTCAGCGTGGTGAGTGCTGACGGGTGACTGTGCTTGCCAAGGTCAGTGTTATGTTTGGGGTATTTGAGGCGTGATGACTGAAATACTCGGCTCTCTCTGAAATGTGACTTCTTTTCACTGTGATGATGGGGAAACAACTGTACTGTGAAGTTAGAATGGAAATAAGACACTGGCCTGGACTGTGTGTAGTCTACGCTGTTGGTCATGCCCTGACCTAAGGTGTGTAGCTGTAGTTGCATCACCAGAATTTCTTCCTTTGTATTTTGGTTTGGTTCGTTAAAAAAAAAAATAGGGATGACCAGAGTTGAGGCCACCTGTATCTTTTAATAGTTGTGCATCAAAGAGAATTTAAATGTAAAACACACCTGCATGGCATACAGCACACACCTGCATGGCATACAGCACCTTCCAAGCTTCCCTCTTCTGTGCAAGTATTAAAATGTACAGGAATACATCTGGTCACCCTAGAGAAAGAAGCAAGACAGTAATGTGCGTGGTTGGTTGGTTTTTTAAAGTGGGCCCCTAATGATCTACCTTAAAAGGAAAAGGTATACATTATTTTTTCTTTCCCATTTTTAAAATAGTTTAATCAGTTGAAATGCACGCCCTTGGGGGTTGGGGGTAAAGGGTATAGGTAGAGGTTGCTAATAGGATTACCATAGATACTTTAGTAAAACCTAGGCTTCTGGAGGAAGAATTTAATCATTTTATCCTTTGCTCTCAGAACAGAAGTATAGTATTTCATATCTGCATGTTGCACTAGTTGTTAATTATATGCAAAATTTTCAGTTAAAAAATGAAAGAAGTGGATCCCATGTTGTGAGTTACAGTTCAAGATCAGTCCTATGTCAGAAGAAGTTTGAAGAAGCTTGAAGGGTTTTTTTGTACGTTGTTTCTTTTGAGCCTTTTATGAAGTTGTACCCTACTTTTCCTCTCATTCAGTGGCATCAGTAAGGTCACAATCCAGAACACACACACACCTCCCCTTAAGTTTCCAATGTTTGTAGCGAAAAGGCCAAAATTTTGTGCATTTAGTTTTATAGTATTGTCTGCTTTCACGTTCAAGGTTTTCACACAATTTTTGACAAGCCTAGTATGAAAGATAGCAGTGGTGGAGGTGAATGGGTAGAGGAAATGGCAAGCACAAAGGATTGGGGCAGAGAGACTTTGGGGAGCTGTGCAGGTTGCAGAAGCCCCACCCCTTGATCACCAGAATCTCTGATTGCTCAGCCTTCCTCAGATATTCCCTATACAGTAACTTCCCACACTTTTCTTCAGAGCCACCATCATATCCTGTGGTTTGTGACATGTTTTCCAAAAAGGGAAAACTAATACGTTCAGAATAGCACATTCCACAGCCTATTGATCTAAAGCACATGACTTCCCCCAAAGAATCCTGGGAACTATAGTTTGTTAAGGGTGCTGGGAATGGTAACTGAGCGATAAACTACAGTTTCTAGGATTCTGTGGGAGAAGCCATTTGCTTTAAACGCGTGGTGTGTACACAGCCACAGTCTGGCCATAGGAACATAGGAAAGCTGCTTTATACTGAGTCAGACCATTGGTCCATCTAGTTCAATATTGTCTACACTGACTGGCAGCAGATCTCCAGAACTACACGCAGGAGGGTCTCTCAGGAGATGCCAGGGATAGAACCTGGGACCTTTACTTTTATTACTATGACTCTTTCCCTGTCAAGATATTCCAGCCCTTAGGTATTTTATGTTCTTGGCGTGGATGGAGAGTTGGTGGATGCAGAGAAGATTCACAGTAAGGGACAAAGGCCTGCACTTGGATATATTTCAGCTTAAGCTGAAAAAAGCAATATTTTTGAGATTGTTTAATCACTTTATACAACTCATAATATAGGTGCACCCTATATTCTATATCTGTCATTCCTCCTTAAATGGCACCGATCAAAATTAGCGTACAGCAGAATAAAAACAGGCCAGAATATGGAGAGCAGAAACCACTAATCTGCAAAGGGACTTGTGAATATTTACTCCAGTTTATCAGATGCCAAATGATGGCCCTCTGAACTAGTTTTCACAATTGGAAAAATTGAAGAATCAGTGTGGCAAGTTCCCTGAAGATATCAGCTTGGCGCACAATAACAAAAAGAATAGTATTGAGACCTTTATAAATCCTCCTTTCTCAGAAGATCTTAACACTGTTTGCCTTTTAGACTGTATGCTGTTTCAGACAAAACAAATAGTAGCTGCAGACAAAGGCACCAAATATACTCATCTGTTGTTGGATAGTATGTTGTGGGACTTTGTGAGCTCCCTTGCATTGCTTCCTTTTGATCAAGAACGAGCCAATATGCTACCCTAGATGTTTCAGTTCTGGATATTTAACTTAACAATTAAAACAATTTAATCTGACCAGCATAAGGGATGCATTAGTTTTTCCTCTGTTCAGTCAGGGAAATCTATCCTGCATGTGGCTACCATACAAACAACCTAACCCTCCAACATCTGTCCCGTCTGAACAGAGAGAATGAATGCCAAGAGGCTGAATTTGAGATGAACACACCAGAGACTTTAACCTTCCTTTGCTCTGCATCTAAGAATTGTCAGCCAAATTGTCTGAACGTCTGGAAGCATTTCTTTTCAGTGCAGGCTTATGTTAAGCTACTGAAAGTGTCTCTTAAAACTCATTACAAGACTGTTATGTCACCCTTTTGATTTGAAAGTTTTTCTTCTACTTGTAGTTATCGTCTTCCATTTCTGTTATTGTTATTAATAACAAAAACTAGTTATTACTGGTTGGGTGGGCGAGATCATAAATATGCAGATAATGCAGCAGCCCATCTAGCGGAGACTGGTTTTTCTGATGGCAGATAAATATGTTCCTCCCCATTTCATCCTCTCATGGGGCTAATTGCATCACCTTTGCAAAACAGGCATTGGAGTAGTACAGTTAATGTCCCCAACTGTATTAGCTGCCAGATTATGCTCTTCACACCTTGAGCTCAAGAATCCAAATTGCAGCGCTCATTTGAGTCTGACTTATCAGCATTACATTAAACATTCCGACTCCCGGCTTCTCTCTCTCTCTCTCTTCCCCTCCCAGTACTGAGGATTTCAAGGTTCAGCTTGCATAACAGGTAACAGCAGGCATTTCCTTCTCCTGTGTCGGGATATCCTGGCGCCCTTCAGTCTCTCTCTGACTGTGTTTAAAACAGACTGCAGTGCAGGGAGGGGGGGAAAGCCCAATCTAAAATTAGCAGCCTTGATAGAAGAAAGGCACACGGCCATCCTCTGTACTGTTTGTCAATGAACAACAAATCTAAACAGGGACAGAATGCATTTCCTCCCTATGAAAAAAAAAGGGGGGGAGTGTAGTTTGGACAGCAGGAGAATGGAACAGCGGGAAGAGAATGTCAGGCTGCTGTTAGAGGGGAAGGGAATGACTTAAAGGGTTCCAAGCATTATAACTTGTTGGGAATGGAAGGTGGCTTGCAAAGATTGTAAAGCTATTGTTTGAATCTGAGGGGTGGGATTTTGGGTTCAGATCTATCTCTTGCTTCCTGTAATACACAACAATGTGCCTTACGGTGCCTCCTTTGGTCCTTCCCTTTCTCTGCACAACTGTCCTAAGCATACTACCCCTTTTAGTTTATGAGCAGTCACTGGCTGGGGGCTGCCATTTTGATCACAGAATACTGAACAGTATCATCATCATCATCATAGGCTGCCAATCATTTTCTGACACCAATTCAAAGTGTTGGTTTTGACTTTTTTAAAAAAAGATCTAAACAATTTGGGACCTGGATATCTTTTAAGGACTGCCTCCTCCCCTGCAAACTTTCACATTTAGATCTTCATCATAAGCTCTGTTCCATATCCCACCATCGGTTAAGATAGTTAAGAAGTTACCTTGAGACTGCCTTGTGTTAGGTGACTAACAGTTTGAATAAATAACAATATGGCAGAGAGCTACATGGAACAGGGCCTTCTTGGTGGTGGTGCTCACTTTCTGAAATTCTCTGCCATGGGATACCTAGTCAGTTCTCTGCCTGACTACCTGCCACCAAATCAAGTCACTGTTATTTCAGCATGTTTGGGCTTGAACCATAATAAATGACTATCAGTTCGGCCCGTTTGTGAAGATTTATGTTTAATTTTGCTGCTTTTTGAAATTTTGCTGATTGGTGACTTGTAATTATTATGTATATTTTTATCTGTTTTGACATATGTATTTATGATTGTTTTGTCATTGGCCACCTGCAGACTCTGGATGGAATTTTTAAAAATGGATTAAAAATATTTTATTAAATAAATGTAGGAGATAATAGCAATGATTGTAAGGGAAGGCTAGCTAACCCCAGTCCGGGGGCCTGATGCGGCTCCCACCTAGCAATGTTTTTCTGGTCCTCAAGACCCCACTGCTTTTTGTGACAGCAACAAAAAGAAAAAAATTGAACTAGACACAGCCTTGGGATTTAAGTCCCTCTCCCCAGCCCAGCACCCTGGTGGGGATGCAGATTACCCCTTCCTCACTCATCAGAATGATCATGTGATGAGCAAGGAGGGGCAATAACCAGTCCTCAGCTGATCCGCACATATGTGCATCTTGTTTGTTTCAGGTAGCCACACCCACCACTGCCATGCAGCCCTGGGAGGGTTGGGCAAAGGGTGAATTTAGTGCTGTGCCCAAAAAAGGCTAGCCACCGTTTGTAAGGTCAGAGTGATTTGGTACGAGGAGGACAATGACTGAGGTGACATTGACTCCCCTAACTAAATGCCGCCTCGGTAGCTGCTTTGCGCGAAACGGGGGAAGCTTCTCCCAGTCTTCCAACCAAAGGCCACACAGATGCCACCAACAAGCGCTGAGACCTGGCCGGTGGCACCGACACCTGGCCAGAGAACTAGGCAGGCGCGAGACCGAGGAGTGCGAGGCCTGCCTGAGCCGCCCCCCCTGGCTTGAGAGGCTGCCGGACCAAGCGAGCGAAGAAAGCAAGGCAGGCAGGCAGGCAGGCAGCTTGCCTGCCTTTGTTGCCGCTGCTGCTGCTGGTGGGACAGGCTGCTTCTATACTAACAGGCCCGAGCTTGGCCGGCAGCGCCTGGAGCCTTCTGCCTGAGGAGTCCTCCGCAAGGAGCGTCAGCGGCCATGGCGGCGGCGGAGACCAAGACCATGTACCATGTGGACAGCCAGGAGACGCCGTACCTGGTGAAGCTGCCCATCCCGGCCAAGCGGGTGACGGTAGGCGACTTCAAGGCGCTCCTCAACCGGCCCAACTACAAGTTCTACTTCAAGTCTATGGACGATGATTTCGAGCAAGAATCAGATGGTGTTGGTGAGCAAATCCTTTACAACAGCTGCTCAATGTTTGAAGACTAAAATTCTTGGAGTGGCAGTGTGCTCCATTTTAAGGACAGATTATCTCCAGGCCTGTAAACAACCTTGTTTTTTAAACAATGTTAATATTTTGTTGTTTGGATTTTTGTGCACTGTATTCTTTTCTATATATTTTGTATTTCTGTTTATTTTTTTGTGAGCCGCCTTGAAGGCCTTTGGCCAAAAGGAGGCATAGAAATAGAATAAACAAACAAACCTGTTTTATAAACAATTGAGTAGTTGAATCCAAGATTCATTGTCCAGAGATGTGCAAAGGCCGGTCTGCCTATATTTCTAAGCTTATTACCTGCTTTGGATAAGGTGATGTTCCCACCTCTGTTCCCCTTGAGCCTCACAGCCTGGAAGGGAGGCAGGTCTAAGGAATCCCCCCTCCTTCCTCTAGTGATGCCTCAGTTTTTTACCCTTGAATCCACTTGTAGCCCCTTCTGTCTCCTCTTTGTGGAGGGAAGAAGCTGGACCCTGGATTAAGTCATTAATTGCCAGAAAGGACTGCCACACGCTCCTCTCCTCCTGTGTGTGAGAAGGCGGAATGTTTCTTCTGAGATGTCTGCTGCAACACATATGCACCTCTAAAAACAGTGATAATAATGCTTCTTGCTTCAGAACTATTTTTTTTACTGATCTAATAGATCAAATGACTAATTTTAATTTTATTTTAGGAGTCATATGATTATAGAAAACTAAATGCAAAGCATCAAAACCCTGGTCAGTGGGAATCCTCCTTGGATCTCCCCAACGCAGGTCTTGTGTATACGTATCTCAAGGTGACATACGTGGTTTGCATGCCTCTGCCGTTCTTATTCCCACAGTAGCTGTGTGAGGTAGCTTAGGCTGAGAGAGAGAGTTTTGCAGCTTAAGTGGAAATTTGAACCTAAGTCTTGCCAGCCCTAGTCCAGCACTCTTACCCCTGCACCACACTACACACAGCTAGCATTGCCTATGTAGTTACAAGTTCTACAGTCACAAGGACTACAAATGTGGTTTTTTTTAAAAAAGGCTGAGATTCTGGATGCTTTGAGCGGCAGTCATGGCGTAGTGTCATTTATCAGTGAATTGCACTGATATAACTAAGAAGGAAAATGTATCTAAGCTGATTTAATTGTCATAAAAAGTATATATTTGTCCTCTTGCAAACAGACCCATATCTTAGACCTGTACTGCAGTTGACATTTGCAGGTACATCCACATGATCCTTTTCCACTAGTAACTTCTTATGTTGTATGCTGTATTTAATAGAAGACTGGCCATTAGTTGCTTGTGACATACATTTTAAAGCATGCCGTCTTTGTTTTTGTCCAGTGAAATTGGAATATTGTTACAAAGAAGGAATTGCTTACTATAAAGAGTTTACAATTTAACACAAGTGAGTTTGGCATGAAGCCTAATCACTGCATTATATACTGTTTTTGGAAGGGGCCTCAGTCGTCTGGTCAAATCCTGTCTGTCTGTCTGTCTATCAGAATCCTGTAGTACTTAAGACTAATGTTTATAAAATGTATATCATACTTGCCATTTGTGCTCTAAGCATTTCCAAGCATTACTTACAACAGCCCTGTAAAATAAGGCAGTACTATTGACATAAGGAAAAACACATGATTTTATTTATTTAATGAATTTATAACCTGCCTGTTAGGAAAAACCTTCCATACAAAAGTTTTACAAAAGCAAATAAATGAATAACGTACTTAGGGCACAAATCACAAATCCTTCTACAGTCCACAAATCCTTCTACTTCACATGCAGAAATCTCAGGTTCAATCCCTGATGTCTCAATTTAAAAGGATAAGGATAGCAGATTACTATGAAAGACCTCTCCCTGAGACCCTGGAAAGTGGCTGCCAGTCAGAGTAGACTGTAGTGGACAAGTTGGAAGGATCCTATGCAAAGTGGATACTTTTTCATTTAAGGAGCAGGAGTCCTGAAAATCCTCATTGATTGATTGATTGATTGATTGATTGTACTTATATACCACCCCATAGCTGAAGCCCTCTAGGCAGTTTACAGTAACTAAAAACATTAAAGCAAATATACAAATTTAAAAACACATCTTTTAAAAACAATTTTAAACACAGTTTAAACATTTAAAACAATTTGTGCTTGGACAGGAATGGTGCTGCAATCAGATTTTATTGCAATCGAAATGGGGCAGAAACTGTAGAGCACAGCACAGAAAACACCAAACTGTAACCATTTGACCACCACTACCAAGGATGGCGATTCCAGAGGCAAGGGCTAGTATGGAAGCGATGCCTACAAAGAATTTCATTTTTATCTGATTATTAAATTTATATCTCACCCTTCGGGAGGAAGTGGTTAGAGCACAGACAAAAGAGGGGCTGTGGTACCTTCGATTTATTGTGGTATAAGTTTGGTGGACATGCCAGTAGCACTTGCTCAGCTATATTACGTAACACTGGATATATAGTAGCAGACATAGTAGAGAGGGTTTTGTCTGAGTTTGCCCCATGGTAATTATATGAACTGTGTGGGAACTGTGGACATTCTGTTGTTAAGATTCACTTGAAAACTGTATAAAGCAAGCACTTTGCCTTTTTAGACAGAAGCACGTTTTAACTTGAAATTACTTACTGGCAAGCTGGAACACAGCAGCTATGGCTTCTTCCCACCACTGGGTATCCTGGGAGATTATGGACAGATCTACCAATCCCAACACGAAGAGGAGCTGACCAGCTGTCAAAGCCACGGTGGCAATCATGTTACAGGCCCGCATCATGTCAAACTGCACTGTGAGAAACAAAGGGTGAAAAGGTACTAGTACATTAGCATGAATGTAAGGGAACAGAGAAGCAAACACAATTTCCAGTTCCTGCTGAAAAACTCTGGTAGACCTTGGGTGCAGCTTTGTCATCATACTGTACATCTTGAGGGGCAGCAAGCGGTGTGGGTGCCACACATGACATTCTTGGAGAGGATCAGGAAGGCCTTGTGGACCTGGCTATGGCATAGATATAGGCTTGCCCTCCTGTCTCCCCCTCCCCATTCCACACTACTGCCTTCTCCCCTGCTTCAGGAAACAAGTGGTAAAACCAGCCCAAGACCTGGAGGTTGCATTTGTACTGTCACACGTTAATGTACTTTTCCTCCTCTCCAGAGAAGCCAGGAATCCAGCCTGACAATCTAGTGCAGTGTTTTTCAACCTTTTTTTAAAACCCATGCCCTCTTTTAACTAACATAAACATCCCTTTAAACCTGGCTCTCCCAATTACTTTTTTTTGCATTTTCAAAAGGACTGAAACTGTGCGAGTTTTAATTATAAATACAGTGATGGACTTAATAATAAAAATGAATCAAAGTACTAATGCTTCAAAATATTTATTCATATTTTACTTACATTGTCTTTTTTTTTTTTTAAACACCCCACCTTAAGATCTTCATATGTCCCCTGGGGGGTGATGCTCCACCAGTTGAGAAATACTCATCTAATGGGAGCTAGAATTGTGAGTGATCAGAGTGTTAGATTAGGATGGGAGAGACCCAGAATCAATCCACCCTAAGCCATGAAGTTCACTGGGTGATCTTGGGCCATTTTTACAATCACGCAGGCTCCCATGGTGGTTGTGATGGGGAGGGGAGCTGCTCTGAGCTCCTGTAGAAGATCAGGATTAAAATGTGACTGATTAACAAACATGTACACAGACTGAAGTAGCATGTGATATATTTGCTAGAAAAAATCCCTGCTCTTGATTCTTATGGATATCATCACTGTGCACGTAGATGATTTTTAAGAAGAGACGGTTGTTGTTGTTGTCATTATTATCATCTTTGCTGGTATATTATTGTTGTTGTTTTGTTATTTATTTACTTAAATTTATATCCTGCCCTTCAGCCCAGAAGGAGCCCAGGGTGGCAAACAAATGACAAAACACTAAAAGAATAAAACATACTAAAATCAAAACATCTTTCAAAAACCTTTAAAAACATATTAAAAAACAGCTTTAAAAACATCTTGAAAACAAAACACCTTTTAAAAAGTCTTTTTTAAAAGAAATCTTTAAAAGCATATTTCAAAAGGTTTATATACTTGTCTTTGGTCTTTACATTGTGTGATTTTACTTTTATGTGACTATCTTTCTCCTATGATGGATATTTAAAAAGAATTGATTTACAGTAGGCTGCATTCACTAAAAAGGTCTGCATTTTTCCCTTATTTTCTTTTCATTGGTGGTTTTCCTGTTTTCATCCTTTTCCTTCCTCTCCCTCTAGGATTCACAAGCACCACTGTGTCAATGCAACATCCCATCATCCTGTTGCCCTGAAGTAGCATTTTTATTGCCATACAAATGGCCACAGTTGAGGGAAATGCTTTCTAGAACTAGGACCAGAGCTTTATTTTCTAAGAATGCCTTCTCCACAGTGCAGTTGTTGGTCAACTAATAGAACTAGAGTTTAAAAGCATCCTAAAATTGTTTTTGTCTTACTGATTCAGCGTGAACGCAATCCCACTGCTATTTCCACCAGGCTAAGGGGCTGCTGGATGCGGTATAGCTGCGGCAGCAGAGGAAGGCTGTCTGTGCCACCAGGCTTCTCCAGCAGAATTCCCCCGGTGCCACCCGGGCACTGCTGGGGCCCAGCTGCCTCAGCTGAGACCGGTGCAAGTGAAACCGGCGGAAGGCCCCAAAAGGGGGTTTTCTGGGGGCATGTGGGAGGGGGACATTCAGCTTGGTCCTGTGGCCCTCTGTCCCAGCAGCCGAGGACAAGACAAGGGGTGGCGGAAGGAAATATGCACTTTGTTTCCTTTCACCACACCCTGCTGGCACAGCTGGCATCCTCCCCTCCCACCAGCTCCTGTACAGGGGTTGGGTGTGGCGGCCCCTCCTGCCGGCCTTCAACTAGCGGGATTGCGGCACCCATTAATTAGGATCATTCAGTGTCTGCAACACTAGCTCATGATTCCTGATACCATGAGCTATGCAGCTGCGGAGGTACAGATGGAATGGTCTGTCAGTTTGGGTTCTCTCAGTTTCTCATTTTTCTAATCTTAAATTCTGTTCTCCACATTTCTGTAGCAATTTGTGGATTTTTTTTAATCATGAAAATTCTTCAGCATTTTAGTGTGGATTTTACCTAATACATGTCTGTATGCAGTTTTGACTAATGTACACATTTTTGCAAATAATTTATCTCAATATAATGCATTTGTGTATGATTTTCATCAATATATTCATTTTGAGCACACTTTCCCCTAATATATGCATTTTTGTAAACAGTGCTTGGTTGCAGAATGCAAAATTCAGATATGTGTGAATTTCGAAGGACAGCTGTGTTTAGGTTTTCATATTGTTTCAGAAAGTGCAAATTTGATCAGTCAGGTTTTAAATGCAAACTGAATCAAATTTCTCCCCCATCCTTATGAAGAGAGGCCACAGTTAAGATGTTGAGTGCATGCTTTGTATGCAGAAACCCCAAGTTTGGTCCGTGGCCTCTCCAGTTAAAAAGGGATCAGGTAGCAAGTAATGGGAACTACCTGCCTGAGACTAGGGATGGGGAAGAAATTCAGTTAAGTCCACATTTAAAAGCGAACCTTCCTAATTTGCGTTTTCTGAGACAGTACATGAACCAAAATGAAGCCATCCTTTGAAACTTGTGCTTCTCCAAATTTTGCAATACAGCCAAAAAAGTATATGCTAGGGTAAAGTATGCATAAAAACATCATACAAAACTGCATTATGTTAGTGAAATGTTCTTGCAAAAATGTGTGTGTATCAGGCAAAATTCGCTGATGAATTTTCACAATAACTTTTAAAAACAAATTTGCAAACTGATGTGGAAATGCAGAGAGCTGAATTTAAGATTAGAAAAATGAGAGAAATCCAAATTGACAGATTTGCCCATCCCTGCCTGAAACCCTGAACAGCCACAAGCAGACAGAGTAGGTGATATTGGGCAAGATGGACAAATTGTCAGACCGTGAGTGAGGCCATTTCCTGTATTCACAATGAGAATGTGAGGAATCTTCCCCATGTATGAAGAACTTATAATGTGGGGGAACCCCTACCTGGCAACACTCCATCAACCACCAAAGTCATAAGAAGAGCCCTGCTAGATCAGGCCAGTGACCAATCTTGCTATTCTCACAGTGGCCAACCAGATGCCCATGGGAAGCCCACAGGCAGGACCTGAGCACAAGAGTACTCTCCCATTCTGGGGTTTCCAGCAGCTGGTTTTCAGAAATATGCTGCTTTGGACTATGGTGGCAGAGCATAACCAATTATGGTTAGTAGCCATTGATATCCTTATCCTCCATGTATTTGTCTAATCCTCTTGTAAAGCCATCCAAGTTGGGGGTCACCACTTTGAATTCCATAGTTTAGCTATGTGCTGTGGGAAGAAGTACTTTCTTTTCTCTTTCAGCATTCAGCTGTGTTGGATGTCCACAAGCTCTAGTGTTATGAGAAGGGGAAAAGTCATTGCCATCTGTTCTGCAGATAAGGATGGGACCAGCATGGACCTATCTTTCATTGAGAACAGGAGTTTTTTTTAAAAATATAATGGGCAAAATTCAATTTGATTTAGCAGCTTAAAAGCTAGTATAGATTTACATGTGCATCTTGGGATGTGCTGGACAGGACTTCTGCAGATCTTTGAAAATCAAGCTTTTCCAATCCTCTTCAGTTTGTAATAGCTTTTCCCTTGGGAATGGTTTTCTAGAAACATTTTCCTCCTACTAATCCATATTATTAAAGAAGCGGTATAAGTTAGTAGGTAAACATGTAGACTTCAGAAGCCCCTGCCAATGTAAAACCAATCAAGAGATGAAACGGTAAATGTATTACTATCTATCGGGTGTGAAATGAGACCACTACCATTTTGGGAAGAGGAATCTGCCGCTGCTGCTGCTGCTGGACATTGTCTTTTCTGTGAGACTTTTGCTCATCTAACGACCATCTTGTTGCACTAAGTCCCAGGTTTCTAGTCAACCTGCTGTGTTTCACTGTGACTGTGACTGTGACTGTTATTGCCATCTATCCCTCGTGGAGGGTATATAAACAAGCAGGTTGAAATGACCTGGAAACTAGTGGTTGCAAGAAAAAGAGATTATTAGTGCTCAGAGAAGAAGAGCTTACAGCTGCTGTTGCTGCGGGTTTATTATCTCTACCTCTTTCTTTTTTAGGAAGGAATTGTTTTAAAGAGTAGACCTGCCTGAATACCTGCCTGAACGACGGAAGCCTACATTGGGGCATGTGTTTAGGAAGTGATGGGGGAAGGGTGGACGGCCAATATATATCGAGGCTGGGCGGCAGAAGCTGGTGGAAAGCTAGGGACAGGTCAGGTCGGGTAAGAGGAACTAGGGATAGATGCATAATATCTATCCGTCGTTCTGGACCTGTCCAGAGCTGACAGATAACTGGGGGATGCCTAGCTCCACACTCTGACCTTAGGTTGCTGTTGTGTAATGCCAGGTCTGTTGCTCAAAAGACATCTCTCATCCATGATATGATATTGGATGAGAGCGCAGACCTGGCATGCATTACGGAAACTTGGCTGGATGAGGCTGCTGCTCCTATCTTGGCGGCCATGTGCCCAGCTGGGTTCTCGTATGCACAGCAGCCAAGGGTCGGGAGTCGGAGAGGGGGAGTGACGGTTATTTACCGAAGCTCCTTGATTCTCACCAGACCCCCTCTCTGTAAGACCAAGATGGCTGAGTGTATGTACTGGAGGTTGGGCCCAAAGGGCAGTCTAGGGATTCTGCTCGTGTACCGTCCCCCCCGCTGCATGACGGACTCCCTGGCCGAGGTCCTGGGGGTGGTCTCGGATGTGCGAGTGCAGTCCCCAAACCTTTTGGTACTGGGGGAATTCAGTCTGCATTCCGAGACCACCCTCGCTGGAGCACCTCGGGACTTTATGGAAACCATGGCTTCCTGGGAACTGCACCATATTCCAATGGGGCCCACCCATGTAGCCGGTCATGCACTCGACCTAGTATTTGTCTCGGGAGAGGAGGGGAGTGATCTGAAAATTGGGGATATGTCCATCAACCCCTTGTCATGGTCAGATCATTATCTGGTGAAGATTGATATTTCGACGCCACAAACCCTCCTTGGGGGGGGAGGACCCATTAAGATGGTCCGCCCCAGGCGTCTGATGGATCCAAATAGATTCCTGAATGCGCTTGGGGATTCATTGGAGCAGGCACACAACCACTCGGCTGAGGCCCCGGTGGAGGGGTGGAATACCGCAATCACCAGGGCATTAGACCGGGTGGCTCCGAAACGCCCTCTCCCCCTGAAAAGACCTCAGACAGCACTGTGGTTTACCCCACGGTTGCGAACTCTGAGGCGGGAGGTGAGACGTCTAGAGTGCTGGTGGCGGAAGTCTCGCTCTGACGTCGATCAAACACAGGTTAGAGTAGCTGCGGCAACCTACCATGTGGCAATAAGGGCAACAAAAAAAGATTTTTATGCTGCCTCTATTGCATCCGCAGAGTGCTGTCCCAGGAGACTGTTCCAAGTGGTCTGGAGCCTGGTCGGTCCAGTTGCTCCGGAACTGATGGAACATAATAAGGTCTCCTGTGATGAATTTGCAAAACACTTTGCGGAGAAAATCGATCGTATTAAGAGTGCTATTCCGTACGCTGTGGATACAGTGAGTGAGCCAGAGTAGTGCTCCGGTGATGTGGGACCGGTTCCAGCTTCTCCCTTCTGATGAAGTGGACAAGGTGCTTTCAACTCTAAAGCCAACCACCTGCTTACTCGATCCTTGCCCATCGTGGCTCCTTATGAGCTGTAAAGATAGACTGGGTGAGAGGATCAGGATGGTGGTTAACACATCGCTCGAAGAGGGAATAATGCCATCAGCACTTAAGGAGGCAATAATAAAACCTATTTTAAAGAAACCCTCCTTGGATCCTCATGATCTTAACAACTTTCGCCCAGTCTCAAACTTGCCATTCTTAGGCAAGACGATTGAGCGGGTGGTGGCGAAACAGTTGCAAGCACACTTGAAGGAAGCGGATTACCTAGATCCATTTCAATCGGGTTTCAGGCCTGGGCATGGGACTGAAACAGCCTTGGTCGCCTTGGCAGATGATATGAGGAGGGCATGGGAAAGGAACGAAGGTACCTTCCTTGTCCTCCTTGATCTCTCAGCGGCTTTTGATACAGTTGACCACGGTATCCTTTTGGACCACCTGAAGAGGCTGGGCATAGGAGGCACTGTATTACAGTGGTTCCGGTCCTTCCTCTCTGGTAGGTACTAAAGAGTAGCACTGGAGGAGGAGGTTTCAGATCCGTGGCTTCTCACTTGTGGGGTGCCACAGGGTTCTATCCTCTCCCCGATGCTATTCAACATCTATGTAAAGCCGCTGGGAGCAATCATCAGGAGATT
Source organism: Rhineura floridana (assembly GCF_030035675.1). Taxonomy (NCBI): domain Eukaryota; kingdom Metazoa; phylum Chordata; class Lepidosauria; order Squamata; family Rhineuridae; genus Rhineura; species Rhineura floridana. Next base: position 10,006,300 of record NC_084496.1, on the reverse strand, counting down.
TGGGCTGCAGTGTCGTCAATATGCAGATGACACGCAGCTCTATCTCTCATTTAAATCTTCACTGAGGTTGGCTGTAGAAACCATGTCCAAGTGCCTGGACTCGGTGAGTGACTGGATGGGAAGGAACAAGCTGAAGCTGAATCCTGACAAAACTGAGGTACTGTTTGTGGGAGACAAGGGAAGGCTGGGGGATGTGGACCTGATGTTCAATGGGGTACGATTGCCCCTAAAGGACCAGGTCCGCAGCCTGGGGGTCATTCTTGACTCCCAGCTGTCCATGGAGGCTCAAGTCTCGGCTGTGAGCAGGGCAGCGCTGTATCAACTGCATCTGATACGGAGGCTGCGCCCCTACCTTCCCAACCATTTGCTCCCGCCGGTAGTACATGCCCTGGTCACCTCTTGCCTAGACTACTGTAATGTGCTCTATGTGGGGTTACCCTTGAAAACGGTCCGGAAATTGCAACTGGTACAGAATGCGGCGGCTCATATGATCAAAGGTAGCCGCCGACAAGATCATATTACTCCAGTTTTAAAGGAGTTACATTGGTTACCGGTTGTTTACCGGGCCCAGTTCAAGGTGTTGGTTTTGACCTTTAAAACCCTATACGGTTTGGGCCCAGTTTATCTGAAGGAGCGCCTCCAGCACCGTCAGGGATGCCGCTCGACAAGATCAGCCTCTCAAGACCTTCTCTCGATCCCACCGGCTAAATCAGCTAGGCTGGTGAGGACCAGAGAGAGGGCTTTCTCAATATTGGCCCCCACCCTATGGAACTCCCTCCCAAATGATCTCCGACATGCCCCCTCTATGATGAGCTTCCGCCGGACTTTAAAGACTTGGCTCTTCAGGCAGGCTTTTGGGATGGGTTGAAACTTTTACTGTATGTTTTAAAATTTTTAATGCTTATGGTATGCTTAATGTCTAATGTATTATTCTGTTTTGTACGTCGCTGAGAGTAATAAATGGGCGACTAATAAATCCAAGAATAAATAAATAAATAAATAAAATAAAGCAGACAAAAGCAGACCTTTGATGTACTTTCAGAAGTCAATAGCACTGGTTAGGAAGGAGCTATAGATTTCCAAGATGTGAAATACTGGAGTACCACTTTGATTTCTGGTAGATAAGTTCCTGAATTTTCTAAAGATATTTTATCTCCACATTGTCTTTGAAATAGGTCAATTTTCATTATATCTTACTATCATAGCTAGTATGCAAACTTGGAAATGTTTATTCCTCATCTGCGTCTCTGCATTATATAATATTCTTGAATTAAGGACTGTTTTGCCCATTTATGATTTCCTTTTGGTTTTGTTGTAACCTTTATAGTATCCATGAACCTACAAATAATGGCCTAGTTACCGTTGGAAACCCTATTTTTCCTTGGGACTTTTATAAGCTCTACACAATTGCGGGTGGCATTTCCAGTAATCATTCGCATCTCAACCTATTGTTCAGTGTTGTCATGCTGACAAAAGTATTTCAGGGGGCCCACCTTCTTGTTTTGGAATGTTTTAATCTGTTGTATCTCCTGCTTTTAAAACTTGATTGTTGATGGGTTTCCCATATGTAATGTTATGTTGTTGACGAATCCCTGATTCCTCTTGTATCAAACATTTTGGAAGTAAGATCCAGATCAGACTGCCTAACTCCCTCATCAGTATTTCCATGCAATGGGTTCTGATGCTGTTTATTAGTATTAAAACGCTAATATTCTGATGATGCACAGCTCTGTCCCTCCATTCCATCAGAATTAGGAGATGCTGTGAAGGTGTTGGACTGGTGCCTTTAAGCAGGGATTGGATGGGTGCCAATAAACAGAGGATGATAAGACATGCCGTGGGTGGGCAATTTGGAAATTAGGTGGACAGCCTGTTCTGGGAAAGGGTTGCACTGCTACTGAAAGAACAGTAAGGAATACCCTTTGTTTCCAATCTACCCTTGGTTTCTAGTCTGTCAGTGAGTCCCAAGTGGCTTCTGTGGCTAGGAGTGCTTTTGCCCAGCTTAGGCTGGTTTTCCAACTACAGCTGTTTCTGGACCAGGACATCCTGGCCTCAGTTCATGCTCTAGTGACCTCCTGTCTAGACTACTGCAATGTACTTTACATGGGGTTGCCCTGAAGACAATCTGGAAAATGCAGCTAGTGCAGAATGTGCCTGCTAGGTTTCTAAGTGGGGCAGCTTGATGGGATCATGTGTCACTGATCCTGAAAGTGCTGGACTGGTTGCCAGGGAGCTTACTGGGTCAAATTCAAGGTCTTAGTGCTCGTGTTCAAACCCTAAATGGCTTGGGAGACAAGTATCTAAAAGAGCGACTACCCCAGTATCAATAATCTCAGACCTTACAACTGACTGGGGAATTAACCTTATTTTTTATTAATGTATGTTATTTGTCATGCGTTACTGATCAACAGTTGGTCCATCCTCTACTACATCCCTCCTTTATCTGACATTTGGATGTACTTTGCAATATTTCTCCGGATGTGCTCCATTTCTTAGTTACTCTGGCATATTACAAGAAACCGTCAACCTGACAGTATAAGGCATTCAGTTACTGGTGTTTTACTCTTTTGTTGTTTGCTGTCCTTGGCTCTTTTGGAAATAAGGATAGGACAGCAATATTTTTTTACAACTTTTTGCTCTGTTGTACCTTCAGTTAGTTCCCACCCCCATTGTTTTATATTGCTGTCTTATCCTATAAAGTTTTGTGTATCTCCTTAATCTTATTCTATTTTATCTCTTGAATGTCAAGTATATATTGTCATATGATAGAATGTTTTATGGTGTGAACAGCATTGTGGTATTTGAAAGGGAAGGCAAGTAAAAATATTTTAAATAAATAAAGTTAACTGTATTTTGGCAGCATTTCAACAGTAGGAGAAATGAACATCAAAAGCTTGACCAGCACTTCTGCAATAGTTTTCTCTACCTACTGGATAGCTCCAAAATACACACAAAAATGCCCAGAGCAGTTTTGGAAGTGATTTCAAAGGTTGTTGATTTCTTAAAGTACATGAAAGACAGAGCACATCCTCGTATCCCCTCATATAGTGCTTAAAAAAGCAAAACAGAAAACACCACCAGGTTGTATTTCCCTCTGGACAATTCCCTGCCAGTCAATACATTGTGAGTGAAATTGACCGAATGTTGCTTGCAAATCTAGTTTAGTCAGTTTCATGGCTGCCCTTATTACTTTAAAGGAATTTGGGAAGGTGCTGCAATACAATTAGTATTGGAAGCTGTTGAAGTGGAATTAGGTTTGCTTCCAGACAGGTGTTTATTGCAAGGTCAGTGTTTCCCATGCATCCAAGATTTTTGCCACGTCCAGACAACATCATTGCCATCAAAATGCCAGGCCATATTTCCCCCCCATTTAATCTGGATTAACCTTTTCCTGGGGAAATCCAATAAATTAAAAAACAAGCAAACAAACTGTTCCCACTGCAATATCTCAACAACCCATCCACACTTCAAACCATTCTTTGGGGTCAGCCTACCACTCCCAGCAAACAACTTTTCATCAACTGCAGTGTCATTCAGAAGCTAGGGCTGGCCAGTAAGGTATACTTCCCCCATTTTACTTCTTAGAAGATACAGCTGTGCTTTGAGGAGTCACACCCATGTCTTAAGAAGCATGAGAATGCAGTATCAGAAGGGCAATACATTCGTTTATTTTGAAAAGGAGACACTTGCAAGGCAAGCTTCCAGGCATTGTTCCAGAGTTTCGAAATCTTCTCTCTGAAATCCACATGAGTATTTCTCTTTCAACATCTTTCTAGCATTCCTCAAGGCATTCTCTTGGCAGATTAGTTTAAGAAAACTCAATTAGACACAGCCTGAAGAATATTGTCACGAATGAAGACATCATTTCACACAACACTTACTGATCCTCTGTGGGGACAGGCACCATTAGTCCCCCTCAAACATGACATCGGACAGCCACCTTCCTAGTCTAGCTCTGCCTACGGATTGCTGTGATGCTACATCTGTCGGATATGCTTTAACTTGGATTCCTGCATTGAGCAGGGGGTTGGACTCGATGGCCTTATAGGTCTCTTCCAATTCTGCTATTCTGTTATTCCAGTTCTTTTAGTGAACCTTTAGTGAAGGGACCACCTAATTGCTGAATAGCAGAGTGTAATGGGCCAAGTTGACACTCACGTTATAGGCGGTCAGGTTCGGCAATGGTGTTGCTTGTTGAACCACCACTGTAGGAGACAAAGTAAATTGCCTTCTGTGAGCCTTTCTGCTGCAGGCTAATTGTAATTCAAGTGAGTGAATTCTCATTTTAAAGCCCCTTATGTTACCCCAGTGATGTGGGAGCAGCTGCAGCATGGGACATTCTTGTGCCACTACGGTAATATGAGAAGTCCTAGGGCATGTTGGAAGGGCCCATGGTGCAGCCAGCTTCACCCTTCCCAGAAAAGCTGGTGCAACTCTGGCAAGAGCCAGTGTGATGTCATGATTACACTGTTGGGCTAGGATTGGGAAAACCTAGGTTCAAAACCCCGCTCAGCCATTAATTTTACTGGGAGACCTTGGCCCAGGCACTGTCTCTCAACCTAATCCACCTCACAGGGTTGTTGTGAGGAGAAAATGTGGAGGGGGAGAGCCATGTATGCTACTTTGAGTTCCTGGGAGGAAAAGAGGGATACAAATGTACTAATAAAATAAGAGGAGGTGGAGGTGGAGCAGGAGAGGAAGCCCCCACCGCCGAGGAGCGAACCCGGAGCGAAGAGATGCCCCTGTGGTGACAATAGCATGGAGCAACTATGGGGTGGTGGTGGACAAGAATGGAGGGAGAAAGGAGCTGGAGGACACAGAGGCAGCGGCAGAATGGACATGAAGAACTGGAGCGGCAATAAAATCTGCACCAGCAGTTGGAATTTCCAGGCGGCTGGGAAAGAGGGCTTGTCATCACTGCCCTCCTTAGCATTTCCCTGTTGCTGCTGTTGGTCTCTTCTGGAGGAGATAAAAGGCAGCCAACTGTAAGTCATCTAGCTGGTGAGAGGACCCTTCCACTCTGAACTGTATTCAAAACAGGCTGCTGAGGCTCCTTCAAGTGCAGCAAGATGAGGACCTGAAGCTCTATTGCCTGTTAGCTCTCTGTTTGCTTTGTACTTAGGTTTGTCTAGATTATTTCTATCGTAATACTGAATGTTTGCTAAATCGTTTTTGTCCTTTTTGAATGCATTGGTTGCTTTGTAAACTGACTTCTTTCCCCTGCCTCAGTGTTTTGTATTTTGATATTTTGAATGTTTGTTGTAAGCCGCTTTGGGCACAGCACACTGTGGAAAGGCGGCATATAAATACACTCAAACAAACAAACAAACAAACAAACAAACAAACAAACAAGAGGAAGAGCCACAGTGTGAGCTTTTCCTACCTGTGCTATAGTTTTTCATATTTTCAGTGCTGACAACATAACATAACGTTGCATTTTGCCTACTTCCCTCAGCGGTGAGAAATTCGAGAGGTAGCTTGATACGGGTTTTGGTTTCCTTTAGATGAGAGAACACAGGAGACTTAGAGCATCTTTGTAAGGTTTGCTGTATTTTCAAATATACAAAGGGAGCATAAGTGGAGGCAAACAGTTGGCCTTCCCACAAGGCAACAGGTCTGCTACCCCCAGAATCCTGCACCTCCAAGATGCTTTCAGACTTCAGCTAGCTCACTGCTTCTTTCTGCCTCTTTCTGTTTAAACCTTCCAACTGTTATGTCTACACACATGCACACACGCAGAGCTGATTCTCTTTGCTGTACAGTGGTCACCTTTTCTAAGGTCTAATGCCTGTCTCATTCATGCACACAATGATTGCCACTATCTCACAAGCATTAGCCCCCACAGAGGAAACAGCAACCAGCCACTATGGCTGCCAATTAACTACCGTGCTACGTTCAAGTTGTAAAAAGCCCTATACAGCTTGGGACCAGGATACCTGAAAGATCATCTCGTCTCACCCCTTATAAATCCAGTCAGTCACTGTGCTCTGCAGGTAAGAGCCTCCTGCCAATACCATCTCCCTAGGACATGGGTTCTCAACAAGGGGGGAATTCCCCCCTGGGGGGAATTTTAGGGTTCCAGGGGGGGGTAATTGGGACCACTATTCAGCAAAGTGTGATGTCCTGTAGATTATGTACAATCTGTAAAATTGTAGTTTGTTTTTAATTTAATCTGCGACATTCAATAAAATTTATTGAATGTCACAGATTAAAATTGATTCTTGAACATGCAGCATTATTTTCATTTGCAAAATTAAATTATTATTTAAAGACCAGAAAGTGCTCCAAGAAATTCTGTTATAATATAAACTAAGAAATTTTTCTCTCACAAGAAACACCACCGTCACTCGCGAAACGTCAACACGCTATGAGAGACTATCTTGGGAAGGGGGGAATTATATTCTGAACAATGGTGAAAGGGGGGAATGGAGCAAAAAAAGGTTGAGAACCACTGCCCTAGGAGGTCCATTCTGCACAATGTAGGAATCAGGCCTTTAATGCCAACGCACCTACCCTTTGGAATCCCCTCCCCTTAAAAATTGGACACTGAAGACCTTCCTCTTCCAGCAGAACTTTTAAGTAGAGATCTTTCCCAGACTGCATCTTCTTTGGAATTATTTTTAAGATGGTAGTGTTTTAAAGATGTTTTTATTGTTTTGATCGCTTGTTGTTTGCTGCACTGGGTTCCCTTGGGAGGAAGGGTGGGATAGAATTGTAATAAATAAATAAATAATACTGGCCTAACTAAACTATAGGGTGCCAGAAGGTGTAACAGTAAGAAGGGAGCCTTGGATCAGAACTACATGTTAGAGGTAGGGATGTTTGAACAATAGGATTTCTGTGAATTATGTTACAAACTGACCTGATCTGCAACTTCCAGACTTATGTGTGACCAGAATGTAATTTTCCTTTGGATTTTGGACTTCTAAATTTTGTAATATAGTTCTCAACTCAAAAAACCCCCACACCAAATGTACCAAACTGCTGAAGTACCTTGGGCAGCTTCTTGACCTTGGACTAAAACTCAGGGAGGATTCCACTGCCCCAGTGACATGGAGCCACCACCCACCACAGCGCAGAATGCTTGCTTTGTGTGGCAGCTGTGTATCACCCGTAACATCTAATTCCAATTCAAACCTTATCTTGTACAGCAAATGTAGTTCTTATCTAATTAGGCTTGTGCAGCCTCATTCTGTGCATGTTTACATCATAAGTAAAAACACCAATGCATTTATTAGGCTTACTTCCATGGAAATGTGCAAAGGATTGCAACCACAAAGCAGAAATCAATTAGGTCTGGTGGATGGTGCACTCAAGTACCAAAACCATCTCAGATTCTCATTTCCTCCATCATTATCGAAAAGTAGACCATGGCAGGTACAGTTAATTTAATTGTGATGCTTATGAACACAGGCTTTATTTGGTTAAGTTAAATGACATCCCCAGGGACGTTAGTGCTCTGTAAATGTATGACAGTCAGATTAGACAGTATTATGCTGTTTTCTGAAATAATTAAATAAAAATGATCTCATTTAGAAATCTAATTAGGCTAGGGCTTTAACCATACATCTTTATCTTCTTACTTGCTCTTTCAGTGGCTGAAATTGTTTCAAAACTTGAAAACTGAGTGGTGAAGTATTTGCCAAAATGTTACTTTTGGATAGAACTTGTTGGGTTTTTGATACACTCTGTTACTATTTTGAGACAACATGCATTTGTAGAGCAAAATTTGTTTCAAACACCAATTTAGTATGATTGTCAACAGGCCTGTCTGATTGTGACACTTCCCTCTCTTGGCTGCCCCCCTGTATTTGAGCCTCAGAGATACGAATTGGAGAAGTTTGGATTTGTATGTCTTTGTATACCAGTGAGAAGCTGCTCCTGACAATCAAACATGTATCATTTTTTGAAGGGAGAAATTAATTTGCTGAGTTTGGGGTCAGAAGAGTTTGTACGTAAAGTAGATTTCAGCTGCCTTGAAATGTTTGGCTGAAGCTGTACTTGGCAAGGAACTTTGCATTTGTGAAGGGAGGTGATGTTTATTCTTAGCTCTTTTCATGAAGAAGATTGGGAAGCTGTCTCCATGTAGTACAAACAATGTGTTCTGAGAGGGGGGGAAAGTGTGTGTGCGCGTGCACGCACGTGTTATGTGCCTTCAAGTCAGTTACGACTTATGGCAACCCTATGAATCAGCGACCTCCAACAGCATCTGTCATAAACCACCCTGTTCAGATCTTGTGAGTTCATGTCTGTGGCTTCCTTTATGGAATCAATCCATCTCTTGTTTGGTCTTCCTCTTTTTCTACTCCCTTATGTTTTTCCCAGCATTATTGTCTTTTCTAGTGGGCTGTGTTAATTTCTTGCCGTACTGTTATGTACAGGAATGTTGCTTTAGGTCATTTTTGGTAGAAGGAAAGAACAAGGGGAGGATTGTTTAGGTGGCAGTCTTGTGTTTTTCAGTGGCTGAAAGGCTATGATGACTTAATCTCTCTCTCTCTCTCTCTCTCTCTCTCTCATATGCACATGTGTCTACACCCCTCCCCTTAGATGTGCAACTGGAAGAGCTTACATGCAGGGCTAAGCTAGATGAGACACTGGATGTGTTTTTGTAGTTCAGTATAGCTACAGGGGCTCCCAAATCAGATAATGGAAGTGGCATTGTGGGAGGGGGGGTGTTATCCTACCTCCCCCCACTATATTCGTGATCTAAATTGCCCTCCCTCAACTACAGTTTGCCCCATGGAGAAAAACAAAGCTGCGCTGTACACATCGCGTAACTCCCACATACCATGGACACGGAGACATGGATGCTGTGCATAACCCACTCCCCCACCAAAAAAAACCCCACTGCCCAACTTGCATGTTCTAATATTTAGAATAACAATAAGGAGCACGTTGGGAGTTGTTAAGACATCCTTCCTCACCACTGTTCTTTTGAACAGACCAGCATCCCAGATCCTATCAATGGAGACGATTGTGTCTTAAAGTGCCTCAGATTGTTAGGATGTTATAGTGTGGCAGAATCTGTAGGCAACCAGATTTGTTGGACACAATGGCAGATCATATATAAGTCAAGCTGATGTGCTTGAATGTGGGTTTGCATCACTGGGACCCTGTCCGTTTCATCCTTATTGGTCTGGGCTCAAATACTACTGGGGTCTCAAGAATGTAGCCTGCCATCTTAGCTAAACTCTATTTTTGGTATCTTCTGGGTTTTGCCTGGCTGTTTTCCAAGGAGAAATATCAGAGACGTGGCTAGTGAGCCCTGGGATTGTCTGGTTTGCTGCCTCTGTAAACATTTCCCAGTTTCTCATTCCCACACAGAGACATGGCTCCGGCCTTACCCCCCCCCCCATATTTCATAGTTAAAATGTATTTGTGTAAATCATACACTGTGGATAGACAGGTGTTTATATTTAGCGCTCATGGAAGTCACGTAGTCACTCATAGTATTGGGCCACTCCCCTTTTCTAGACATGCTTGACCCTAAGAGCTATAATAAGGAAACAGCTTCATTTCTCCTTGCCTGTCTTTGGGAAACAAGCTTTACATCACTCGCCTCTTTCCTGTGTCTTCGACCTTCCTGAGAATCTTCCAAGTCCCCTGCTTCCGCACCCCTCCTTTAATTTCCTTTCTACCCTTGAAATTGCCACAAGTACTGCTAAGGCGGTAGACTATGCAATGCCTAAATAGGATTCCTTTGTAAGTACAGCCAGTGCCATCTCTCTTTCTGTGTATAGCACTCATCATAATAGTGTCTATGCAACATGGTCCCTGGGCAGCAACAACTCATTCATTAACCACCACAATTGCTGTTGGACAAAGAAACCCACATCTCATTCAAGATCTCCAGTGCCAAGTGCTTTCTAAAAGAAAGAAAGAAAATCTAGTGGGATATAGGTAACTCTTCAGAGTAGGAACAAGGAGTTGTTTGGCACTGGGGACCTTTAACGGGCTGTAGTATTTTGTTAACATTCCAATCCAGAGAAATCATACCAGGCCAAGTTCAAGGTTCTAGTTTTGGTGTACAAAGCCCTATACAGCTTGGGACCAGGATACCTGAAAGACTATCTTACCCCTTATATACCTAGTCACTGCTCTCTGCAGGTGAGGGCCTCCTGCAGATACCATCTTATCAGGAGGTCCATTCCACACAACATAGGAAGTGGACCTTTAGCGTAGTGGCACCTACCCTTTGCAATTCCCTCCCCATAAATATTAGACAGGTGCCGTCTCTGTTATCTTATCGGATAAGAGAAAAATAAACTCATTTGAAATGTGGTGTTGGAGGAGAGCTTTGCACATACCATGGACTGCAAAAAAGACAAATAATTGGGTGTTAGAACAAATTAAACCAGAACTATCACTAGAAGCTAAAATGATGAAACTGAGGTTATCATACTTTGGACACATCATGAGAAGACATGATTCACTAGAAAAGACAAGAATGCTGGGAAAAACAGAAGGGAGTAGAAAAAGAGAAAGGCCAAACAAGAGATGGATTAATTCCATAAAGGAAGTCACAGACCTAAACTTGCAAGATCTGAACAGGGTGGTTCACAACAGATGCTATTGGAGGTCGCTAATTCATAGGGTCACCATAAGTCATAATCGACTTGAAGGCACATAACAACAATAAAATTGTTGTACCACTATATTTTTGACATTTTTGATGGACTGCCTTCAAGTCGATTCCAACTTATGGTGACCCTATGAAGAGGGTTTTCATGGCAAGCGGCATTCAGAGGGGGTTTACCATTGCCTTCCTTTGAGGCCGAGAGGCAGTGACTGGCCCAAGGTCACCCAGTGACCTTAATGGCTATGTGGGGATTCAAACCCTGGTCTCCCAGGTCATAGTCCAACACTCTAACCACTATGCCACACTGGCTCTCTACCACTATATTAGAAAGTTCTTGGTCATTCTGTCCCACAGTGGCACCCAAGGTTGCATACGACATAGATTAACTTGGGTTGCATTTTATTTGGGTTTGCATAATTTGACTGTTTTGTTGCCCAGGTTTTGATTTTCTCTAGCACAAAATAGCTACCGATCAGACTAGAAGTCAATTGTTCGGTTCCTGTACATATTTACACTTGATGAGTGTCAATGTAGAGGTCTATTGAACATGTGTTGTGTGCCAAAGCTTATCAAACCAATCTGCACCACCTCATGGGCTTTTTTTTGCAGCATCTGCTTTTTGACGCATAAGGTTTCTGAGAGTGCTGGGGCAGTGTCAGTGCCAGATCATCTTGCCCACCCTGTTCTAGTTTTCAGATGCAAAAAATGTACTTTGTGATTCCTCCTCCCACTTCCTGCCATACATTAAGTAGCAGACCTGGCTTGGTTGTTGTAGTTTTTGCTCAACATTGGTAGCTGGCACAGTAAATGAAACTGCCCCATTGAAGAGACAGTTAAAATAAGGAAAGGCAAAAGGAAGAATAGGGAAGCTGTGGCCCTCCAGATAGCATTGGACTACATATCATCCGTGACCATTGCCCATGCTTGCTGGGCCTGATGGGAATTGTACTCCAGCAATATCTGGAGGGCCAAAATCCATTTGGGCTTATATAAGTTAGAAAAACCGTGACCCAAGAGGAATATGATAGAACAGGAATGGGGAACCTCAGGCCTGGGGGCCGAATGCAGCCCTCCAAACCTCTCTCTCTGGCCCTCAGAACTCTGCCCAGGCCACACTCCACTGTCCTTGCTTCACACCCAAAGTGTTTTTGTCTTCTTGAATTCTGATAGTGCCTCTTGCTTGTCTGGGTGGAGGACAGAGAGAGGTGTGTGAGTGTATGTAGAAACTGGTCCACTGTACAAAGATAAACTTTACATGCATTGGTCCGCTCACTTTTGCCTCTGTCCCCATCTACCACCGGCATGTGGCCCTCAGAACATTGCTCAGAAGGGAACGGGTCCCTCAGCCTGAGAAAGCTGCTCCACTCCTTTGGTAGAAGCTTTGCATAGTCCCCCGTGGTGTTAGAACTTGTGGTTACTCAGTGAAATTGCTTGGCTGTGGATTCAAAACAGGCAAAAAGAAGGTTTGTCTGCACAAAACACCGAATATAGAATTCACTAGCACAAGATGTGGCGATGGCCGCTGGCTTAGATGACTTTAAAAGGGGATCAGGAAAACTCACTGAAGAAGAGCCTTATTGACAGCTATTAGCCATGATAACTAAATGGAACCTCCAAGTTCAGAGGCAGTTTGCCAGTAAATGCTAGTTGCTGGGAAAATAACAGAGGAGAGGGCTCTTTCCCTCGTCCTGCTTGTGGGCTTCTTAGAGGCATTGGGTTGGCCACTGTGAAAAACAGGATGCTGGATCAGGTAGCCCCTTGATCCAGCAGAGTACCTCATATATTCTTAAAATCATTATGTTCCCTGTTCAGTCCAAGTGCATCAACCCAACCACTTCTTGCCCCAAGCATTTTCATGCTTCAGTTGCTTTGCTCTGTTATTGCAAGAGGAACTGTCTCCTCCAGTTATTTCTTGGGAGTGAAGCTGGGCTGGGTTGGCTGGCTGTAGATGCATTGTATGGCAAAGACACACAAGCTCCCAAACAACAGAGACAATTCTTGAGTTACACTGCAGACGTAGTTTAACACAGGAATTGGAGCATAGCTCTGTGCCAGTTCATCTGCAGATCTTTCTGCAGGAAGCCATGGGTCATGGTTGGATGGCTTTGTTCAAACCTAAAAACCACATCAGCAAAAAAATAGTTACAGTGATGTATGTGTCTCTGCCAGCATAAGAGCTAGAAATGTTATTTCTAAAAAGTATGAAACCCAGACTTCTCAGTATTGTAACAAGAACCTGTGATCATGAGCAACACTGGCCACCTTACCATTGTTCCAGTCTGCACTATACATTTAAAGCAGTATCATACCACTTTAAACAGTTATGGCTTCCCCAAAAGAATCCTGGGAACTGTACTTTTTGCTGAAAGTTGTTAGGAGGCTGCTGTTCCCTTCATAGAGCTACAATCCCCAGAGTTCCCTGGGAAGAAGGGTTGATGGTTAAACCACATTGGCGATTGTATTGTATCTCTGTGAGGGGAATAGGAGGTCTCCTAACAACTCTCAGCACCCTTAACAAACTACATTCCACAGGATAATTAAATGTATAGGGCAGATGGGACTTAGGACCACTAAGCTGATGGCGTTTAACTCACTGCATTATGATTGGCAACTGCTCATGGGAGTGTTCTTCTATGAGATGAGAATCTTGTATACAGCCTCTTCATCTTGGGCTAAAATATAACCTGGGCCAGGCAAAGCTGTTGTGAGAATCAGCCAAGGCTGGTGACAGCATCTACTTTGTCACAAACAAGCAGATGTTGGGGCAGTGCCTGTTCAGAGGAGGGGAAAGAAGTTATCCCAGGGCAAGTCTCTGGATGCTCTGCAGCTGATAGACTCCCATGCTATTTGCATTTTTCCTCTGCAACCCGTTGTGTTGTCAAAGAAACAAAGCACGTTTTATCCAGTCCACCCCACTGGCTTAACCATTCAGTAAGATTTACATGAACAAAACAGAAATGGAACATGAGTCAGATGCAGCGTTTCACTTTTTTAGCAATTCCACAATCACATCTCACAAGTTGGATTTGGGCACAGAATTCAGCATCTTAAGAATGAGAGCTTTCTTTCTATTGATACTTGCAGTGCATGAGGGGTTGTCATCAAGATCACAGCTAGGAAGGGAAGAATGCTGCTGCCCCAATGGAAATCACCCTTGCACCTTGACTTTTATTTTTTTAGTCATCTTCAGTGGCAGCAAGCCATTCAATTAACATAATGTATAGTTAGAAACTTAGTTTTTTTTCTGTTTTTTTTTCTTTTGAAAAATAAGTTTCTAGTCCTTACAGGTTATTTGTAGGAAATATCTGATCAAATCTCAAAAACTGGGGGCAGGTGGGTGCTGGGCCAGTTTTCCAGTACTCGGGCAGAAATGCATGCAGACTTGTATAACTTATTCTAATCATAGCATTCAGCTTTTCCTGGGACAGAATTTGCAGTTATTTTGATGCAGAGTTGTGAAAGGGGGAGGGAGGGAGAAAGAGAGTGCAGTGTGAGCACGAGTTTGTTTCTTTTTCACAGCCTGCTGCATTGAATTTGCTTACTTTCCATTTGCCCTACTCTGAATGTCGAGGCACAGTGAAGCATACATGATCCTGAGCAGCGTCACTTTCTCAAAAACACTTTGGGTGATACACAACTGAATCAATGATTTATGGCTTGTTTTTCTCACACTTTTACATTTTGGAATAAATTCTGACTCATATGAGCACCAATACGTGGCAGCAATTGAAACAGAGCTCAACTGGCAAGAGTGAAATCTGTGTAAATTGGTTGGGTTGTATCAGATAAGGGCTCCTCTAGATGAGCAATTTATTGTGGATTCATCCTGATTTGTTTCTCCAAAGCTTACGTGAAGGATAAATTATGTCCGACCATTCATTTGGATTTGTTTGTGGGGAGGTTACATGACAATGAGCAGTCACCCTGCATTCATGCTGGTTTGTCTGCAGGGTGTTTATACATCTTCCCATTAATCATTCCTTCATCCCAACACTTTTCAATGCATTTCCATGTCACTTTCCAAACTGCAGTAGGACTTTTTCTTTTTCAAAAGTGGACTTGTTGCAGTAGGGCAATGGCTATTTGAGAAGAGACCACAGCTCAGAGGTAGAGACGGGGGAGAAATTCGATTCAGTTAGCGTTTAAAGACAAGTCTGCCAGGTTCATACTTTCCAAAATATCATGTGAACCAAAACATAGCTGCTCTTTGAAATTTGCTTATCCAGATTTTGTGATGCAGTTCTCCAACCAACCAACGTTACGACAATGCTTATGTTAGGGAAAATACATAAAAATGAATCTGTTAGTGAAAATAACATACACAAGTCCATATACTATTTGCAAAAGATGTGTAAATTAGCCAAAAATGCATACAAGAATGTGTTTATTGGAAGAAATTCACCTAAAATGTTGATGAATTTTTCATTTTTTAAAAATCGCAGGTTAGTGTGGAAATGTGCAGAAATGAATTTAATTAAGATTGGAACAATGAAAAACTGGGAGAACCCGAAACTGACCACTCCTTCCATCCCCACTCAGAGGTAGAGCTCATGCTTTTCATGCGGAAGATCCCAGGTGCTTTCCTTGGCATTGCCAGTTAAAAGGATTTGGTAGGAGGTAATGGGGAAATCCCTCTGCCTGGGACCTTGGAGAGCCGCTGCTAATCAGAGCAGACAGTACTCAGCTAGATGGACAAACAGCCTGGCCTGGTATAAGGCAGGTTCTTGCTCCATTTGATTTGGCCCGGCCATAAGACTTTTTTAGCCGGATCATCTTGCACCCTCTCTGAATGCTTGCTTATCCCTCTCCACACCTTGCAAAGTATTGCCACCTAGTGAACTGGAAATAACACGACAAAGGGTAAAATAGCATATGACACAGCGTGTGGTTTTGCTCCATCTTCCTTTTTTAAAAGAAATAAGCTGCAACCATTGAGGCTGCAATCTGCAGCAGAAGACCCACGCACAGGGAGAAAGGGGCTGCTGCTTAACCCTTTCCCTTCTGACAGCTTTTCTACTGAAATTGTCCCCCTTAGCTGTGCTTTTCTCCAGAGGGGAAAACATATAACATGCAGGTGGGCAGGAAGCCTTCTGTCACATTGATGATACTGCTGGTGCCTTATCCCTAGCTCAAGGTTGAGGGTGGGGCCTGCAGCCTAAGGGGTTTTTTTGCCTCTGTGCTATCCTCTTACCCATGCCATTCCTGCCTTTTACATCAGCCAGCCTAGTTGAAGCAGTTAGCAGCAAAGACATGAAAGAGAGCTTCTGGTCAAATTGGAGTTGTGCCTGTTCACCAGGGTGCATGCTTTGGACTGGGTTTAGACTTGATTTTGACTTTCATGCTGTCTCCCAAAATTCCCAATTGGTGCCTCCCCCTTCTCCCCAGAGATGGTGTGTAATTGTTCTGACCCAAACCAGCTATTTTTTCCCTAGTCTTTTGTTTTTTAACTTAATTGGGTTCTGAGCCTCAATAGATACTGAAAATCCACAGGCTCTCTGAGATGCACAGCCCTTTCCAGGTAAAGCCATGAGATGGCAAGTGCCTCAGAGTCGGGTTTCACCATGAGTCAAGTGACACATCAACATCTCTATGTAACACAAGATAGACAGTGATGATGAGAATCAAGACTTACGTTTCACAGTGCTACGAGATTCTTGGAACCCAGCTGGCTCCGAACCCCAGCCCAAGGATTCACATTCACGCTCCGCCCCTTGCCCATGCCTGGCACCTGTGCCCATACCTCCTCTTCCCTTCTCTGCCAGCCAGCACATCTTCCACAACCCCACACTGCGTTTACGCCCGTCCTCCAAGGTCTGATACACCCAGTTGGGGGTAAAGGCAGCGGCGTTGTTGAGAATAAGTGAGACCAGAGCTACCAACACAGCTGTGGCTACCAGTTTCTGGACAGTCATATCTGACTGTCATCAACTGCTGGCAGCCTCTCTTTGTAGAAGATCCAAGAGTCCCAGTCAGCTACAGTACATTGAATTAAGACTGCAGATGGAAGGCAGGCACAGGATGATGTTATGAATGGCTAGAGAACATCACCATTCATTCTCAAAGTCAGTTGCTCGGGTGTTTCTGATCGCATAAAGAATGGCTAGGCAGAAAGAAGGAGAAATCCATAGAAAAAGTGTGGAAGCAAGGGTTCCAGAATGCTGTCTTTTCCAAGTGGCGCCTTATCCACCTTCTTGCACTTTGAGCAGAGCCAAGCTGGTGAAGAGCTGAAAGACAAGGAGGTTCATTCTTTTTGCCAACTCTGCAAAAAGTTGCGTTCTTGGACAGCGGAGGCTAAAATGCCTGCAAATGGTTCCTCTTGCCTCAACCTTCTGGAGCACAGCTGTGAGAGGAGACTGAGATCTGCATAGGAGTCAGGCAGCAAGCGCTCTCAAATTGGTTTATAGCCGCCCAAATTCAGAACATCCCACAAATGCAGTAGAATTTCATTCTGGACGCCAAGACAAATTCTGAGCAAAAATGCACACTTATCCCCAAGGAGCCCTGGAAGGCTAGTGTATTCCAAGGAAATCTGTTCTGCTGCCCCTGTTCTTCTACAAATGTCAGAGACGTGCAAGGCAGAAGCAGGAAAGCAGAACCTCTGCTGCAAGGAAGTTTTTTCCTCCTATCTCTCAATAGAGAGGAAATGGATGTTTTTGTGGCTGTTTTTGGTGAGCCTCAGGGCGTAGCCGACTGCAACAAACAGAGCCACTGCCACCGTAGTCAGATGTGAACAGGATGTGTTTCCTGAAAGGAAAAGACTAAGGGAGACTTCTAAAGTCCCAGTCTCTCTCTCTCTCTCTCTCTCTCTCTCCCCCCACTCTCCCCTGCCTCCCACCTCATTCCAGTGTCCTCCTCCCTCTCTGCTTCCCAGAAAAATGTAACCAATTCCATGATATTGTATTAGGAGGATTATTTTATACAAGTATTACATGACAGGGCTGCCTTTATGTGCCAGATTCAGTTGTGATGGGGCTTGCGCCAAACATGAATCTCAATTGGAAAAAGCAGGGCTTTTCAAGGACCAAAGGTATCCAGACCTCTTCCCTACAAAAAATCAAACTCTCAGATCCTGGCTAGTGAAAGCAAGAAGTTTGGAGAGGCTTTTAAAAATCTTGTTTGTTGATAGGGAAAACAATCAGAATTACTTGGGCAAAATTTGTCACTTGGTGGTTGCTCATGTAGTGCCTGTCTTCCAAAGACAATTTTAACATCACACCATTCTGATGTGCACATTATAAAAGGCAATCATTCCATGTTTAGGACAATGACTGACCATGTTGATGTTAAAGATAATCAAGCAACTCTCTCCCCATTCTGTATATTCTTTTAATACTACAGCTCCTGCCTTTATTTGTAAAGATTTATTTTATTTTAAATTATAGCTTGCCTTTGAAGATGGCTAATGACCAAAATTTGAAATTATCCAATCAAAGCATAACAGTAAAACTAAGTAAAAAGCCATAAAATAGTCATAAAAACAGACCGCGGGGATTAAAAGAATAAAAGCAGAAACATATATAAAGCAAAATTAAAACAGTGATAGAGGCATCCAGTAAAACCTGAGCAATTAGAGCAACAAATAAATCAAGACTCAACAAGTGCTCCCTGTTCTTTGTCAGATCTGCTCTGTACATAGTACCTAATACACTGGTAGCACTTAATCAGTGATAGAGAATCTGTTGCCCTCCAATAGTTGTTAGACTCTAACTTCCATCAGCCCCAGCCACTGTGGCTAGTATTCAGGATGATATGGGTTGTAGCTAGGGATGGACAAATTTGTCAATTTTGGTTTCCCTCTGTTCCTTTTTTCAGTTCTCCACATTTCTGCATGAGTTTTTGATTTGTTTTTTAAAAAATAAGTCCTTATGGAAATTCACCAAGCATTTTAGTGCAAATTTCTCCAAATATGCACATTTTTGTATGCAATGTAGCCTGATATACACATTTTCGCGGACAACGTCTCCTAATGCATTTTATATGTTATTTTCACAAATATATTCATTTTTATGCACAATTTTGACTAAGATAAACATTTTTGTACACATTATTTGGTTGGAGAACTACATCACAAAATTCAGAGCAGTGCGAATTTCAAAGGATAGCTATGTTTTTGGTTCGCATATTGTTTTGGAAAGTGCAAATTAGGTTGACTTTTGAACTGAACCTAATTTTTCCCCATTTCTAATTGTAGCCAAGCTACATCTGGAGGGCCACAGGTTCCCCACCACTGCCGTATATAAATGTTAAAATAAGAATATGCAGCTTGAAATCACCAAGTTCAGCTTTTATGATTTTTAAGTTCAGTGTCTTTCTTCCGTTTTTGTATTTTTTTTTGTTTTAGTGTGTGTTACAGTAAATCCAAACAGATGTGATAAATACCTTTTTTTAAAAAAACTTGTAGATGTTTTCAGTTTTCCTTGGGAAACAATACCACCTAATGTACATCCTTTTCCTTTATAAAAATCACACCAAAAAAGAGCATACTGTCCGTAGGCAGTGGACTGGGCTTGGAAAGGGGTGAAGTTTCTGCAGTGGCCAGGGGGGCTTTTGCACATTTGAGATTAGTGCGCCAACTGCGCCCGTTCCTTGACCTGTCCGATCTGGCCACGGTGACACATGCCTTAGTCACATCCCGTTTAGATTACTGTAACGCGCTCTACGTGGGGCTGCCTCTGAAGACTGCTCGGAAACTTCAGCTGGTACAACGTGCTGCAGCCAGAATGTTAACTGGGGCTGATTACAGGGACCATACAACTCCCCTGTTAAAAAAGCTCCACTGGCTGCCAGTTTGTTTCCAGACACAATTCAAAGTGCTGGTGCTGACCTATAAAGCCCTACATGACTTGGGTCCAGGCTATTTGTCAGACTGCATTGCCCTCTATGTGCCTGCCCGGGCCCTGAGATCCTCAGGAGAGGCCCGTCTTTCAATACCTTCATCCGCACAAGTACAACTAGTGAGGATACGAGATAGGGCCTTCTCGGTGGCTGCCCCTAGGCTTTGGAATTCCCTCCCTAAGGAGATAAGAATGGCCTCTTCCCTGCAGTCCTTTCGTCAACAGGTAAAAACTTTCTTATTTCAGCAAGCCTTTGATTCCGAAGGCGGCTAAGGATAGGCCCAAAAGGAGGTTATATTGTTCTGGCTTGTTTATTTTTTAATTATTCTGATTTTATGAGTATAGTTTTTAATTATCAGAAACAGTTTAATGCTATTTTAAATTAGAGTTCATTTTTTAATTATATCTGTCTATATTTATTTATTTATGTATTATATGCTTTTAACTTTGGTAGGTTTTAATTGTATCTGTTTTTTATCTGGAAGCCGCCGTGAGTTCCAATTTGGAAAAACAGCGAGGTATAAATAAAGTTAATAATAATAATAATAATAATAAGTC
The DNA here is from genome assembly GCF_030035675.1 of Rhineura floridana. Classification (NCBI taxonomy): domain Eukaryota; kingdom Metazoa; phylum Chordata; class Lepidosauria; order Squamata; family Rhineuridae; genus Rhineura; species Rhineura floridana. The sequence goes on along the minus strand of NC_084496.1, from coordinate 9,986,329 downwards.
TATGCCACACAACTGTCGTGGCTGGTGCCTGTTTAGGACTGGTGGGGCAGATGGCAGGGAGCCCAAACAGTAGGTGGAGTCAGAGCCAATGACAGGCAGAGCCAACCAATTCTGGTTTTTCCCCATCGTCTTTTGTTCTCAGCTCTACAAGGGCAACACTGAGCGTAAGGAGGAGGAAGCTGATAGCCAGGACCACCCCCTAGACTACATGTAAGTAAGAAGGCAGGCAGGTGCTGGTTGGGTGAGGGCAGATTGAGGTTGGTGGGGCAGTGCCCTGCTAGCCCCAGTGGGCAGCCTCCACTGGTGCCATGATAGTTAAACTGGCATGAAACCGATACAACTTTGTGACATTGATACAGCCTAGTCTGCCTCTATCTGCTTTGAACCTGCAGCACTAAAAGGGTGAACAGCAAAAAAACCTGTTATAAGACCTGTCTTTTTCCATATGTACAATCTATGAGAATCATTACCTATTCTTGTGGGTGTTTTTAGAGACTTTACTCCATTAAGTTGATTGAGACCACCAGGTGCCACAGAACTGTGATGACATTTGCAAGAGGTGGAAGCAAGCTCCTGCACATAATTTCCGGCAGTCGTTCATGTGCTCCAAGCAGACCATAGCAACCCACAGTGGAAGGTGCTTAGTAGGGACTTGGGCATCCCTTCCGCTTCTACTTTTGAAAGCGTAAGCAGGAGGGAGAAGGGGCCAGCTGGGAACAGTGCTTACCCTCTTCCAGGCCCCATATTTTGCGTTGTTTCTGTTTCTGTTTTTGTTTTTTAATTCAGGAAACCTTAAGGTCCATTTCAGTTATATAGTCCTTCAGTATGGCTCCCATCCTGCTGGGGACCTGACAGGATGAGACTTTTCCTTCTCTAGTTCCTGTCTCCTCCTGTGGAGGGAAACAGGTGGGGTGGAGTGGACCACGTTGTTTGTACTGTTCCACTTTAGAGCTCTTTACACATTTAGTGGTGTTTTTTTTAATGCACACACTGAAATTAGTCATCAGGCCTTTCTGGATGCTGTGATTTACCTGGGGGTGGGGGCTGTTTGCAACCATTACTCAGGCACGGCCAGACCAGCAAGTGCTCCCAATGCACGGGGAAACTGTTCATCACCATTCAAACGACTAACTGAGCTTGCTGGTAAATGACAATCCTTGGCTTGTTCCTTTTACCAGTTGGCAAGCATTGGCCCAGTTGATGCTTTCCATGACATCACTATCAAGCATGTCACAAGGCTATCCACAGTTTACCCACAACATATTTTTAATACCCCTCCAGTTTCCAATGGTCTCTGCCTCCCCTTTTTTTACTATTATGTTTTCTTATAGATTTGGAGGCTGTGCGCTAACCTGTTTAGTGTTGGAACATACGTCTTCCTCAAAAGCTCAGTTCTCCTCTTCCCCATCTCCCATCTGTGCAGGAAGGCAATGAAGCTATCCGCGTTCATTTTAATTCAATGGGAAGTGACATTTGCAGGTGCTATCATGGGCTTGTTGCCTTCCATGGAGAAGGTGTCTTTGCTCTGAAAGATCCATAGTTACACATGCAAGAAAGGTTGTAGTTTCAGTGGTGGAGCTAGGTGACCAATGGCTTGACTTAGTATAAGCCAACAACATATGTTCATATATGAACAGCTCAAGATTTTTTTGAGTTAAAGAAAGGAACATTGAACATAGCCCTTGCTAAATTAAGTTATAGTCTTTAGTTTTCACATCCAGTACATACCTTGTTTTTATGACTCTTGAGTCTCTAAAGTACTGCAGTGTACCCAGTGTTAGATATCTTCTGCACCTGATGAGAGCTGCCATTCCAGAATGTAATTCAGCACGCCCCCTTTTCTTCAGTCTTTAGTCCACTTTCCATTCTAAAAAGCATCTCCATTATGTCAGTGAGAGAGCCAGTGTGGCGTAGTGGTTAAAGTGTTGGAATACAACCTGGGAGACCAGGGTTTGAACCCCCACACAGCCATGAAGCTCAGTGGGTGACATTGGGCCAGTCACTGCCTCTCAGCCTCAGAGGAAGGCAATGGTAAAACACCTCTGAATAGCGCTTACCATGAAAACACTATTCATAGGGTCGCCATAAGCCAGAATCAACTTGAAGGCAGTCCATTTCCATTTCATTATGTCAGTGGGATATTTTGTGGACAAAGTGCACAATCTCCCTCACTTCTAGGTGATAGGCTCCTTCAGGAGGAAAGTGGGATATAAATTCTAATTCTAATAATCTGTCATTTTGATCTGAATGGATGAAATACAAAAAAAAGAGAAAAAGCAAATGAGAAGAAATATGCTAAATCTGAAATTGTCATAGTTGCATCCATAATTTCATAGTGCTTTTTAAAGGAGTGTTTTGTTTTATCCTCACAACTTTATGAAGTGGGCAACTTGTGTTCCGATTTTACAGAAGGGAAACTGAGGCTGAGTAATTTTATAAATGGATAAGCATGTGCCCCTTTAAATGAGGGAAGAAAGATTGCAATCCATCACTTCTCCCCTTGCTGCATCTGGTCTTTGTTAGAACTGCTTGCTGTAGCTGATGAAGTGCAGATGTGAGGTAGTGTTGCAAAGATAAACTCAGGAAATTCTCCGAGTCTGTTGTGGGGGTCAAGTTAGTTGTTATTTGACTTTTGCTTTGTTTTGTTTGGGGCACTGAGCTTAATATTCAGCAGGGAAAGAAACAGCCTTTGGTAGACCACTGTGACAAAAGCAGAAGTCTTCAGGAGAGAGATACGGTGAGACATTTTTAAAGATAACAGGTCTACTGTCCATTAACATTCCTCCTAATTCCTTTAAGTTGCCGTCAAAGCACATTTACTAAAAGGTAGAGATGCTCAAGGATTTCATTAAATCTGCATTTTAAGTAAGTTCTTGTTTGTCACTTGTTACCAAGGTCTCCAAACGACATTTAAAAATATAAATACAGTATACCATTAAAAATTCATATAAAACATTAACATTCTCATACAAGCACCTACAGTTCATATTCCCACACATACATAGATATAGCCCCTCCATAACAGCCACAGGGAGCTTCGGCAGCAGAACACTAAAGTGAACCAACCTGATTCGCCCTTCCGGAATGAATACACAGATTGGAACACAGTTATCCTTTGGCTTTTGCAGTACAGTTCTTGGCATAAAAAATGAATCACAGGGCATAAACAAAGGTGCATTATAGGGTAAAATACATGCAAAAATGTATATGTTGTGAAAATAGGTACACAAATGAGGCAAACTTTCAACATACCGGCAGACTTTTGTTCAAGTGGCAGATGGTAGAAAAGTAGCAAGGACCACAACATGTGGGTTAGCACGTCAGGCAAATATTGTGAATTGACTGTCCATTATTTCACCACAGTCAAATGTTTCATAAAGCCAAAAATGTCATTGTGTAGACGGCTGCTCTCTTTAAAAAAGTAAAATAAAATCATTATGGTGTAATTTGTCAGCAAAAGCCAGGAGTGACGGCTGCTTGTCCTGAAACCCCGCAGCTCTTAGGAGCAACCTGACAGCATAACAAAGCACCCCCTATTGACTATCTGCTGAAACTGTAGCAGGAACACAAGCAATCATCAGTGGCCAATGCCACAGTTCTAATTACATTTATGGGGTGACCGTGGTATTCGAGGACAAAAACTAAAGTGATTAATTCACTTTTGAACAAACCCTTACCTAAATTTGTTAAGCGTTCTAAATATTCTTCTTAAAAATTAATATTGTTTCACAGTTAACTTATTTGTTTTTGTAAGTAGCATACCTGTGGATAATTAAAATATACTTTTATCCTAATGAAGTTAATGCTTTCAAAATACTTGATCACTATTTGAACAATGTTTGACCTGCCAAATGCCCAGTTTAACCAATATTTCTGCCTAATTAGCCATAGTGTCAACTAATCCAGAACCTCTGGAAATGATCTTGTTTTCCAGCATGCTGAGTCCATAATCTTCAAACTGTTCAGCGGAGTCACCAGGAGTGGCAGGGTTTAGATTTTAGAGTATCATGTTGACTGCACCAGGATATTTTCTTCTTCCTAGAATCTGGGCATTTGGGGATTTGTTGCATGTTCATTTGTCTCAAAAAAACAGGCTTGACTAATGTGTGGCACAGATAGGCTGAGCCCATGCATGAGACATAACAAGCTGCTTTATATGCAGGTCAGAAAATTTGCCCATGTACCCCAATATTATCTCCTTTGGCTGGCAATGGCTGTTCTACATCTCAGACAGATGAATGTTCCCTGTTATCTGTTACCTGATCCTTTTGAACTGGAGATGACGGGTATTGAACCGGAGTCCTTTGGTATTAGGGATGAGGGAGAATATCTGACAAAATCGAACCTGGTACCGGATCCCGACTAAATTTGCTAGTTCGCTATCCCTTCAGAGTGACACCGATCTCTTGTGGTGGGCTGCGGCTGTAATCGACATGGATTTTGCGGTCACGACTGCAATCGGCAAGATCCTTTTTTAAAAAATCCTCTCACCTTTTTACATATTTTTTTCGTAATTATTTTTCGCAATGTTTTTCCCCTCTGCCAAAAAATCACGTGGAATATTGTGATCATTCACGTAAGCGATCTAAAAATTACACAGTGTTTTTCTCCGCCGCCAAAGAACTAGATGGAATGGAATCATTTACATAAGTACAAAAACAATTACATAATTTTTGCAACCCGGAAAAACAACCCCTGTGAATTGAATCACCCAAAAACGCATGCAGCAGATTGAATCGGCAATCGCCATAGAAAGCAGAAACAAAAAAAGGACAGACCAGTAAAGAAACAACAAACTATCAAAATGCATGCGGATCAGCACCATGCAGCGAACCCCATCCCTATTTGTTAGGCAAAGAAATGTGCTGTGCCACTGAACGGTGGTCCTTCGCCTAAAAATCGTCTAGGAAGCACATACGAAGCTGCCACCTAGCCCACTGTTGCCTATCCCAGGTGTTGCTGAACTACAACTTCCATCATCCCTGGTCATTGACTGTGCTTGCTGAGGCTGATGGGAGTTGTAGTTCAGCAACATCTGGAAGGCCAAAGATTCCCCGCACCAGGGTCTTAAGGAGAGGTTTTTGTTATCGCTGGCTTCCTCGTCCATTTAAAGAGAAACAGCAGGGATTGAACCTAGGACTTTCTGGATACAAAACGTGCTCTGCCACTGAGCTATAGTCCCTTCTGAGACAATTGGATTCCTTGTTCATCTCTGTTGCTGTGAATGCAAACAGTTATCCTGTGATGGAAAAAAGCAACCATGTGAATCTACTGAGCGTCTTGTTTAAGGAGTGAAATGGAGGTTGTCCCTCTAGCTCAGCAGCTGCAGCCTAAGGTCGTGTTCACACAGCCATATTTTACATGGTGGTTCCACATAATTGCCATCACAAATTGACTGGAGGGAGTGTGTTCTCTTGTCATAACCTGGTCTTTAGATGCATGACAAACTGATGCCATGTCCTAGAAAATTCCTGAAACTACACATTAAGCAAGGATCACACCTATCTCACCACTGACACAGGATGTAGCATTTCCAAGATTGGTTCATCCTGTACAAAATATGAGAACCAGTGTAGTGTAGTGGTTAGAGTGTTGGACTAGGACCTGGGAGACCAGGCTTTGAATCCCCACACAGCCATAAAGCTCACTGGGTGACCTTGGGCCAGTCACTGCCTCTCAGCCTCAGAGAAAGGCAATGGTAAACCCCCTCTGAATACTGCTTACCATGAAAACCCTATTCATAGGGTCGCCATAAGTCAGGATCGACTTGAAGGCAGTCCATTTCCATTTTCATACAAAATCCACTCTCCCCATCTCACCCTTCTTGTTCCTTGCAGTGAAGCCGTCTGGGAGAACATGGCCCGCATGTGTGTGAAGACGCAGAGGCTGGATGTTGCCAGAGTTTGCCTGGGGAACATGGGTCACGCTCGAGGAGCCAAGGCGTTACGGGAGGCTGAGCAGGAGCCAGAGCAGGAAGCCAGGGTGGCCATGTTGGCAATTCAGTTGGGCATGCTGGTAGGTAGGATGCCTTTTCTCCAAGCACCCCCTCTTTGTTTCATGTTAAGCAATTGGAAGAGCCTAGGTTCCCAAAATTTGTTCGTGAGGTCCTCCCTAACAGTAGGAAAGAAAGACTTTGCAAGTATGACCTAGGCAAGTATGACACACACCCGTTTACTCCACATCCAGTATGCTCCCACCATTGGTTTTGGAAATGGTGTGCACACAGCATTAGCCAGAGTCCACATCTATTCTGTCGTTTCTTCCAAAATATTTTATTATAAGAACATAAGAAGAGCCTGCTGGATCAGGCCAGTGGCCCATCTAGTCCAGCATCCTGTTCTCACAGTGGCCAACCAGGTGCCTGGGGGAAGCCCGCAAGCGAGTGCAAGAACACTCTCCCCTCCTGAGGCTTCCAGCAACTGGTTTTCAGAAGCATGATGCCTCTGACTAGGGTGGCAGAGCACAGTCATCATGGCTAGTAGCCATTGATAGCCCTGTCCTCCATGAATTTGTCTAATCTTCTTTTAAAGCCATCCAAGCTGGTGGCCATCACTGCGTCTTGTGGGAGCAAATTCCATAGTTTAACTATGCGCTGAGTAAAGAAGTACTTCCTTTTGTCTTCCAACATTCAGCTTCTTTGAATGTCCACGAGTTCTAGTATTATGAGAGAGGGAGAAAAACTTTTCTCTATCCACTTTCTCAATGCCATGCATAATTTTATACACTTCTGTCATGTCTCCTCTGACCCGCCTTTGCTCTAAACTAAAAAGCCCCAAATGCTGCAACCTTTCCTCATAAGGGAGTCGCTCCATCCCCTTGATCATTCTGGTTGCCCTCTTCTGAACCTTTTCCAACTCTATAATATCCTTTTTGAGATGAGGCGACCAGAACTGTACACAGTATTCCAGATGCGTCCGCACCACAGATTTATACAACGGCATTATGATATCAGCTGTTTTATTTTCAAACCTTTCCTAATTATCGCTAGCATGGCATTTGCCTTTTTCACAGCTGCCGCACACTGGGTCAACATTTTCATCGTGCTGTCCATTACAACCCCGAGGTCTCTCTCCTGGTCGGTCACCGCCAGTTCAGACCCCATGAGCGTATATGTGAAATTAAGATTTTTTGTTCTAATATGCATAATTTTACATTTGTTTATATTGAATTGCATTTGCCATTTTTCCGCCCATTCACTCAGTTTGGAGAGGTCTTTTTGGAGCTCTTCGCAATCCCTTTTTGTTTTAACAACCGTGAACAATTTAGTATCGTCAGCAAAGTTGGCCACTTAACTGCTCACTCCTAATTCTAGGTCATTAATGAACAAGTTGAAAAGTACAGGTCCCAATACTGATCCTTGAGGGACTCCACTTTCTACAGCCCTCCATTGGGAGAACTGTCCATTTATTCCTACTCTCTGCTTTCTGCTTCTTAACCAATTCCTTATCCACAAGAGGACCTCTCCTCTTATTCCATAACTGCTAAGCTTCCTCAGAAGGTACCTTGAGGTACCTTGTCAAACGCTTTTTGAAAGTCTAAGTACACTATGTCCACTGGATCACTTCTGTCTATATGCTTGTTGACACTCTCAAAGAATTCTAATAGGTTACTGAGACAGGACTTTCCCTTGCAGAAGCCATGCTGGCTCTGCTTCAGCAAGGCTTGTTCTTCTATGTGCTTAGTTAATCTAGCTTTAATAATGCTTTCTACCAGTTTTCCAGGGACAGAAGTTAAGCTAACTGGCCTGTAATTTCTGGGATCCCCCCGGATCCCTTTTTGAAGATTGGCATTACATTTGCCACTTTCCAGTCCTCAGGCACGGAGGAGGACCTGAGGGACAAGTTACGTATTTTAGTTAGCAGATCAGCAATTTCACATTTGAGTTCTTTGAGAACTCTCGGGTGGATGCTATCTGGGCCCGGTGATTTGTCAGTTTTTATATTGTCTATTAAGCCTAGAACTTCCTCTCTCGTTACCACTATTTGTCTCAGTTCCTCAGAATCCCTTCCTGCAAATGTTAGTTCAGGTTCAGGGATCTGCCCTATATCTTCCACTGTGAAGACAGATGCAAAGAATTCATTTAGCTTCTCTGTAATCTCCTTATCGTTCTTTAGTACACCTTTGACTCCCTTATCATCCAAGGGTCCAATCGCCTCCCTAGATGGTCTCCTGCTTTGAATGTATTTATAGAATTTTTTGTTGTTGGTTTTTATGTTCTTAGCAATGTGCTCCTCCAATTCTTTTTTAGCATCCCTTATTGTCTTCTTGCATTTCTTTTGCCAGAGTTTGTGTTCCCTTTTATTTTCTTCATTCGGACAAGACTTCCATTTTCTGAAGGAAGATTTTTTGCCTCTGAGAGCTTCCTTGACTTTGCTCGTTAACCATGCTGGCATCTTCTTGGCCCTGGTGATACCTTTTCTGATCTGCGGTATGCACTCCAGTTGAGCTTCTAATGTAGTGTTTTTAAACAACTTCCAAGCATTTTCGAGTGATGTGACCCTCTGGACTTTGTTTTTCAGCTTTCTTTTTACCAATCCCCTCATTTTTGTGAAGTTTCCTCTTTTGAAGTCAAATGTGACCGTGTTGGATTTTCTTGGCAATTGGCCATTTACATGTATGTTTAATTTAATAGCACTTTGGTCACTGCTCCCAATCGGTTCAACAACACTTACATCTCGCACCAAGTCCCGGTCCCCACTGAGGATTAAGTCCAGGGTTGCCGTCCCTCTGGTCGGTTCCATGACCAACTGGTCTAGGGCATAGTCATTTAGAAGATCTAGAAATTTTGCTTCTTTGTCGTGACTGGAACACATATGCGGCCAGTCTGTGTCCGGGTAGTTGAAGTCGCCCATTACTACCACATTTCCTAGTTTGGATGCTTCCTCAATTTTGTATCTCATCTCCAGGTCTCCCTGAGCATTTTGATCAGAGGGACGATAGATCGTTCCCAGTATTAAATCCCTCCTGGGGCATGGTATCAGCACCCACAACGATTCTGTGGAGGAGTCCACCTCTTTTGGGGTTTCGAGCTTGCTGGATTCAATGCCTTCTTTCACGTATAGAGCGACTCCGCCACCAATACGTCCTTCCCTGTCCTTCCGATATAGTTTATATCCAGGGATAACTGTATCCCACTGGTTTTCTCCATTCCACCAGGTCTCCGTTAAGCTCACTATATCAATGCTCTCCTCTAAGACCAAGCACTCCAGTTCTCCCATCTTGGTTCGGAGGTTCCTAGCATTAGCGTACAGACACTTGTAAGCAGTGTCTCTCTTCAAGAGTCTTTGGCACTTTTGGTTTGGCCTGTGGTAATTTTGCTCTTCTGAATTGATATCCTGTGCCCCTGCTCTCACAATGCCTACTTCTAGGCCTACCCCTTTTAAAATTTCATCATTTCTTTGGTCTTTATCCCAGGGGGGAGGTTTATTCCGAACCAGACCTTTCTTAGCTCCTGTCAGGTTTCCCCCTCAATCAGTTTAAAAGCTGCTCTGCCACCTTTTTAATTTTAAGTGCCAGCAGTCTGGTTCCATTCTGGTTCAAGTGGAGCCCGTCCCTTTTGTACAGGCCCGGCTTGTCCCAAAATGTTCCCCAGTGCCTAACAAATCCAAACCCCTCCTCCCTACACCATTGTCTCATCCACGCATTGAGACTGCAAAGCTGTACCTGTCTGACTGGTCCTGCACGTGGAACCGGTAGCATTTCAGAGAAAACCACCTTGTAGGTCCTGGCTTTCAGCATCCTGCCTAGCAACCTAAATTTTGCTTCCAGGACCTCACGGCTGCATTTCCCCATGTCGTTGGTGCCAACGTGCACCACGACCACTGACTCCTCCCCAGCACTGTCTACCAAACTATCTAAATGACGGGCGATATCCGCAACCTTCGCACCAGGCAGGCAAATGGTCTGCACGCCCATCACACACCCCACTGTCTATGTTCCTAATGATCGAATCGCCCACTACAAGGATCCCTCCACCCCCTGGAGATATATCCTCGGCACAAGAGGATAGCTGCTCATCCCCCAAGGAATGGGTCCCTTCTAAGGGATCATTTTCCTCTTCCTCGGCTGGATGCTCTCCTTCCCTGAGACCATCATTCTCCATGTTAGCAGGAGAGCTATCATCTCTGGAGTGGGACGCAGCTATAACATCCCTGAAGGCCTCCTCCACACACCTCTCTGCCTCTCTCAGCTTTTCCAGGTCAGCCACCTTGGCCTCAAGGAAATGACGTCGTTCCTGGAGAGCCAGGAGCTCATTGCACTGAGAGCACACCCACGACTTCTGTCCAACAGGCAGATAGTCGTACATGCTGCAGGCAGTGCAAAACACTGGAAAGCTCCCGCACCCCTGCTGGCTTTTTACTTGCATAGTTTTGTTTAAGGTTTATTAAGTTAATGGGTTGGAAACTGTTGTATAGTTGAGGTCAGGGAACAGACAGGCAGAGTGGGGGGGCCTGGCCTCTTCGCCCTGCTGCCGAACTCGCTCTGCATTTTCCCTCAAAACCAGCTTCGATTCTCATTCAGAAAAAGAACAACTTAGCTAAATTTGAAGCTGGAAGGAACACGGGAAGCTGCCTTATACTGAGTCAAACCATTGGTCTATCTAGCTCAGTATGGTCTACACTGACTGGCAGTGCCTGTCCAGGATTCTAGACTGGATACTTTCGCTGTCCACATGGAGGTGCCAGGAATTGAACCTGGGACCTTCTGCATGCAAAGCAGATGCTCAGTCACTGAGCTACAACCCTAGCACCTTGTACACAGCCTAAGAGCGCTTCCACACTCCCACTATTTTTGGGTGGGATCCACCCACATCCCGGTAAGTTAAAGCTGCACAGTTAAAGCCGATTTGGAGGTTTTCTGAAACAAACGCCCTTCCCTGAAATATCAGACTTTTTAGGGTAAAGAAAAATGATAGGAAAATGCACTGGAAAGTGTGGGACAACACTTCCTTGATGCAACGCTGTCCAATCTCCCCACAAACAAATCAGGATGAGCGCTCATTAAATAGTCTGCATCCTCTAATCTCTCCGTAAACAAAAATCAGGCTGAACACTCATTAACACTCATTAAACAGGCCGTCTGGAAGAGTGACCTAAGGCTTATTAAAGATGCTTCCCCTAGCTGTGCTCACTCTTGCCCTGGAACTGAAAGGCAAGCCCATGGAAAGGGAAAGGTGAGGGCCATGTGGATTCCCAGGCAGCTTTAACGCCCCTGGGAAATGTACACTCTCCAATAATTGGAGTCCGGGGAAGGTCTTGTAATGAGGTCTTGTAATAAGGCGTAATGTTACGCCTTACTGAGTCCAGAACCCACAGGTGTCAGATTTCAGGAGATGCTTCCAGAAAGCCCCCAAATCAGATAGGAAGGCTATAGCCCTCCCCCACTGTTTGTCCCCCAGAAACTGGCGTCCAGAGGCACAGTGTTTCTAAGCCTGCGATAGGGTTCCAGTATTTCCCAAGCCCCAGTTTGTTTCTGCTGGGGAATGGCGTCAACGCAACGACGTTTTTCAGCCTGTCGGACTGGAGCAGTTTCCTAGAGCAACAGGCCTCCCCTGCGGAGGCCGCCTCCCTCTTGAAGTGACCTCGAGGTCAGAGTGCTTAGTGCTTTCCTTATTTTTATTTAAACATCCTGTCTTGGTCAGAATGCTTCTATTCTGGGCTTTGTGGGCTCAATTAGGTCTTCAAATTCCAGTTTTAATTAACCCTTGCTACTACGCAATACAAAGCAATATTGGAATGCATGATTGCTGGTCTCGAAAAATGCACATTGTCACTTCTTTTGAAGGTCTACAGTTAAGCCCAACTGTCTTCGGGGCAGCAGCACATCAACCATTTCTCCCTTTAACACCAATTGAATAAAGGTCATTTTTTCTGGATCACAGGGAAATCTTTCGTTATACCTCAGAATAGTTTGGATAGTGACAAACTCCCTTTGCATGCAGTGGCTTGGACAATACACCTAGAAAATGGCATTGGCAAAAATAAGACTGGTCTTAAATCTAGCTATTTCCATCTGCCGACAGTTAATGAGAAACAAAATGATACAATACAAAACTCCTTCGTAATTGGTATGTGAGACACTCATTCAACTGCATTATAGATTTTGTTGTTGGAAAGTGGAGTGCTTTTCATCCCTTATGATGTGGGGATACCCAGTAACATTTATTGACTTAAAACTTTTCTGTACCTCCTTTCATTATCTAAATTCCAGGTAGCTTCACAATGCTAAACATTGCAGCATTGCCTTTTATGAACTGTGGTTCTCATTTTTTAACTCTGAAACTCAAAAAGATGATACATATGCTCTTGATAGAGCTAAATGTATTACTTTGTATTGGACTCCTCCTGAACTAACGGTTAGTGTTGTTATTATTGTGTTTTTAACACTTAAGTTTTTATTAGTTAAAAACTCATTGCTTTCTTCCCCTCCACATTCATTTAGTATTTAATTTGTTTGGGCTGCATCCAGTGCTAGGCCTACTTGGAATAGACCCACTGAAATGAATGGACATGATTAACTTAGTTTCATTAATTTCATTAGGTTTACTCTGAGTAGGACTAGCATTGGCTACCACCCATGATTATTATTATATTGTTTATTCAGTGTTTTTCTTCTTTATTTTGAATGTCTTACCTGATGTTTGCCCAGATCTTGTTTAATTGACTTCTTATTGTTGCATATTTGTCTCGGGTTCCTGTTTTCTTTACTTTTTTGTGCAAAGATTTCTTCAAAGAAAAATGTTGTGTATATAAAAATCTGCATAATTCACAAAGCCCTCTTCACACCTGTCTGCCTGATCCCCATTCCAGGAAGATGCTGAGCATTTGTACAAACAGTGCAAGCGTTACGACCTTCTGAACAAATTCTACCAGGCCTCAGACCAGTGGGAGCAAGCTATAGAAGTAGCTGAGGCTCATGACCGCGTCCACCTGCGCACCACCTACTACAATTACGCAAAGCATTTGGAAGCCACAGGCGAGCGCAATCTTGCACTCACCTAGTAAGTTTTAGCTTGAGTCCAGACCCAGTCCTATGGGTGTCTGCAAAGGATTGTGTTCGTCAGCATCCTATTCCTTAGTCATGATTGTGTCATGATTGTGTTAAGTTTTTTGGGGGGATATCAACCCCGGTAGCTAACTTTTTCAGTTAATACTAGAGATGTCATGGAACTCTCTCCCCACTGAAGTGCGTCTTGCAACCTCATTGTAGAGCTTTAGGCGAATGCTAAAGACACATCTCTTTACCCTGGCCTTTGATACCTGAGGTATATATGTTTAGGACCCACCCTATTTTGAGATTTTGGTTGTTTTTAATTCTTTTCAGCTCTCTATTTTGGGGGTGTTGCAACCCGCCCTGGGACATCTGGGTGAAGAGTGGGCAATAAATGCTGCTGTTACTGCAGCTGATGATGATAATGATGTGAAGGCCCGGGGGGGGTGGGGGAAATGGAAAAATTCAGGAAAAAAACCTGGGTTTTTTCCCCCCTTTATTCCCAAATGTTTCTGTTTGTTTTTTCCCCCTCGTTTTTTGGGCGTTCACATCTCTAGTTAATACACCTGTTTTGTGATCCTGCCATTGGGTAAGGCTGTGTACACACTATATATTTAAAGCACATGACTTTCCCCAAGAAACCCTGGGAACTGTAGTTTACCCTTCACAGAGCTACAGTTACCAGCAGCCTTAATAAACTACAGTTCCCAGGATTCTTTGGGAGGAGCCATGTGCTTTAAATGTATGGGGTGTGTACACAGCCCCAGTGTAAGGGAGTCCCTTTGATATAAATAGGATGGTGCTTAGTGGCGCCTCATTCCCACTCTCATTTCCCTGTCTAGGCGCTGAGAAGCTAACTAAAGCATACTATTTCCCTGCACAGCTACGAGAAGTCAGACACACACAAGTTTGAGGTACCTCGAATGCTTTCAGAAGACCTGCAGGCCTTGGAGTCTTATGTCAACAAGATGAAAGACAAGTGAGTGTTTGCTTGGTCCCTCCATGCCAGAATGAACACCACTGCAGCTGCCAGTTGCCCTGTGACTGCAACAGAAATGACAAGATCTCTCTGGCCTTGTTCGCTGGCCAGGCAATGAAGATCTGTTGCTAGTTTTGCCATCTCCTTCCCAACAAGGGAAGACCACCCTGGCCCCAGTTGGATATAAACATCTCTTCATAGTTCAACACTTTGTCCTGGAATCATCAGACCAAAGTTCCTCCTCCTCTGCTTTTCCTTCCACTCCTTCCCTTATGTGTTCTTTGCTTTAGATTGTAAACTTCAGGGCAGAGCCTATGTCTTATTCTCATTTATATACAGCACCTGCGAGCCACTTTGGGAGGCAAATTTTTGGTCTGAAAGTAGATTAATTTCTGAAAAGCTTGAGGCTCTGATTCACTGATCACAGACAGAAAAACGACCAAGTGGGCTGCTGATCTCCCATACCACATGGAGTGCCAGACGCCTGCTGTTTCAGAGGCTCTGGTCATAAATCACATGTACTTAGCTAGCCTTATCGCACTGGAGTGTTAGAGTGGTTATATCTCAGGTGAAGCATCCCTACAGCTCATTTTCAGGCCTCAACATCTCCACCCAGTCTTTGTCCATCACCTCTATAGATTGCCCGCCCTCTCTGCAGAAGCCCTGGCATGTCTGTGCTGTTACAGAGCTAGTTGCTGTAGCTCTGTTGTGTACAGCATCTAGCAGTGCAAAATGTAGGCACTAAAATGTTAAGTGTTAGAAGTACCAGAATATTAAGCAGGCTCTCAAAGTTGTTATATTGGTGTTCTCTTGTAGAGTCCTGAAGCCCTCCTCCCTTTAACTGTAGATGTATCTCAGCTTCAGAATTTGTTGGTGCACAGACAGACAGATTCTTTAACCACTGAGGGTGAGCAGTTTACATATCTAGCAGCTGTTACACAAAGTAGCCCATTGCTATCAGTAGATCTGAAGTGTCCCAATTTGCATTGAGATTGCTTGTTTGGATCCAGTTGAAAATACCCAGAGACAGGCTGTCCCTTCTCCGTGTTGAGGCCAATGTGTTTAAGATCACAGCCAGCAGGATCCATGGAGAACAGCTGTCAAATGCTGGGAATCTATAGGTGGAAATGAAAGCGCATGAAGTAGGAGGAAGCACTGCTATAGACAGTCCAAAATGGAGGTATGCAGATGACACACAGCGCTTGCGCGCTCTCCCTCTCTCTCTCTCTGGATCGATGAGGGAAGACAAGCTGAAATTTAACCCAGATAAAGCGGAATTACAGGTGGCTTGGGATGAGCAGGAACCTGAAGGAGGAATACGGCCTATGTTGTGTGGGATGCACCCTCCCTTCAGGATCAGGTTCACAGCGTGGGTGTGCTCTTGGATCCGGCACTGGTCCTGGATGTGGAGTAAGTGGCCAAGAGTGTTTTTCCCCAGCTCAATACATCACTTGTGATCTTTCCTAGATAGGAATGACCTAGCCATGGTAATCTATGCTGTGGCCATACAAGGATTAGATGACACTAATATATTTTATGTGAGGCTGCCTTTGAAAAGTGCCTGGAAACTGCAGCTATTCCAAAATGCCGCTGCCAGGATGTCAATTGGTTAGGACAGGCTGCATGGCGCATATAGTTCTAGATTTATAACACTGGCTCCCAGATGATTTCCAATTCCAATTCCAATCCTATGCATGTCTGTTCAGAAGTTAACTCCATGTAGCTCAATGGGAAAGTCAATTAGACCTTAGTCCTTTAAAGCCCTAAATGGTCTGGGCTCAGGATACATCAGATCACCTTCGATCAAACAAGTCTGCCCATTCACTAAGACCTTGGAGGCCCTGCTTCCTGCTCCCCCAAGATCTGAAATATATCAGGAGACTTATCAGAAGTGGCACTGAAATGATAGAACTCCCTTCCAATGAAAGTTCACTCTGCGTCTTCCTTGGTTGGTATTTTGATGCCAGGCAAAGGAGCTTTTCTTTCAGTGAGCGTTTGAGGGTATTTAAGTTAATTTGGGTTCAATGGCTCTACTAGTTTCCTGTTGCTTAATTCGCTAACTTTTGGCTTGTTTGTTAATATTTTTCCTTGCAAATGTTATAACTGTTTAAATGTATACTGTGGATTTTTACATTACTTTGTGTGTCATCTTGGGGGTTTTTATTGAAGAGTTTTATTGAACTATATTTAATCAATCAATTGAGCCGCCCTCTTTTCATGTTCCAGGGGCTTGTGGAAGTGGTGGGCCCAGTACCTGGAAGGCCAGGCAGACATGGAGGCGGCTTTGAAATATTACGAACTGGCTCAGGATTACTTTTCCATGGTCCGTATTCACTGTTTCCTGGGTAA
Organism: Rhineura floridana; assembly: GCF_030035675.1. Classification (NCBI taxonomy): domain Eukaryota; kingdom Metazoa; phylum Chordata; class Lepidosauria; order Squamata; family Rhineuridae; genus Rhineura; species Rhineura floridana. The sequence continues at coordinate 9,970,011 of NC_084496.1, read as the reverse complement.
CACCCAGAAGGTAAGCTTGAACCGCCTTGGTGTTTCTTCTCAAAATGAAACGCGGTATATAAATTCTTATCATCATCATCATAAGAGAGAGGTTGCTTTCCACGAGTTTCCTAGCAGAGGCAGCCATTTTATGGTGTAACAAGGGGAACAGGTATCATGATGTGCTTTTCCCTCCTTTCATTTCAGGCAGCTGAAATAGCAAACGCAACAGGGAACTGGGCCGCTTCGTATCACGTCGCCCGTCATTATGAGAGTAATGATGACATCAATCAGGCTGTGCACTTCTACACCAGAGCTCAAGCATTTAACAACGCCATTCGACTGTGCAAGGTACAGGCAGCATTCACGCTCCGTCACATCACTAAGCTGCACGCTTTGACTCATAAGCCACCACAACAATGGGGAAAACTGACCACCAGAGGGGGGGAAAACTCCGGGGTCCTCAGCAGCAAGCCCAAATCCCTCCTTGTGGCTGACCTCTTGTTGTGGATACTATTTGACATGATCAGCCTGAGGAGCTAGTGTAAGTTCTTGGAAATGTCATGTAATCAGCATAATTACACACTCCTTTGATTAAAATATCAGTAGCACGAGCAGACAGAAGAATTGCCTTTTCCCCAGCAACCACAGTGTTGACGTTTGTGTGCTCAGCAAAGGCAATTTTCTGGCAGTGGAAGTGCAACCTGGAAGAAAGATGTCTGTATCCTTTACATCCAAAGGGTTACAAGTATGCTTTATCACCCTGAAAATGAATTGTCTGGTGCAAGCTAAACCTGTTGCTTTTATAACCTGTGCATGGTCTGAAGGCACTTGCTGAAACTAAGCAGGCCTGGGTCAAGTCAGTGCCTAGATAGGAAGCCACCTGGGAACCTCTGTGTGGGTTCCTTTCACAGAAGAAAGATGGGATTGCAGTGGAATAAATAAATATTAATTGCAATTTCTTCACCCCCTGTCCGCTCAAGTGCCCAGGACACGAAGGACACCACTCTCCCACTTATATTGCCAGGACTGGCAGTTGAATCTTACTTCAGCAGTGGTGACAGGACAGCATCCTTCACTATACCTGAGACAGAGGACCACAGAGGAGACTAGCTGGGAGTTCAGGGGCACTGCTGCTGCTGCTGCCCCTAAGCATATGCTGCCTGAGGCAGTTGCCTCATTCTGCCTAATGGTAGGGCCAGCCATAACTAATACAGTAAATATTTTTGGAGTAGGAGAACAATCTGGACGACCAGCTGATGAACCTGGCTCTTCTCAGTTCACCAGAAGACATGATAGAAGCAGCCCGCTATTACGAAGGGAAGGGGGAACAAATGGACAGGGCAGTGATGCTGTACCACAAGGTAAGCACTCTTTTCTCTGTGGCACAGAGATTTAAATGGGAGCAAGTCCTTTGGTTAGGGGTGCATCAAATTAAATGAAGAGGACTGGGGAAGGCATTGTGACTGATTGGCAGGCTTCTGTACTACAGTGGCCATGTGGACTAGTTTTTAAGTGGGCCTTGAAAACATGTTTTCTGATGATTTTTTGGAATGATCTTAACTGGTGGCTTGTGGGGTTGTTTTTATTCTGATGACGGCGATGATGATGAATCATTATATTACATTACATTACACCCTTCCTCCCAAAAGAGCCCAGGGCAGCGCATATGCTGTGTTTATAGTTGCCCTGTCTGCTGATTGTTTTAATTTGCTGGCTATTTTAACATCAGCAAATGCTGTACATTTTAAAGCTATGTCTCTATATTGCTGCCCTGGGGACCTTTGAGAGGAAGGGTGGAGTGGCAATGTAATAAATAAAAATATTTTTGCATGCTCAGTTTCTATATTTGTGTTTGCCACCCTGTGAAGAAATCTTTCTGAAAAGAAAGGGTTATAAATAAAAAAAAACCTACACAAATCTGGAAGCTAAAGCCTCCATTCGATTTTTCCAGGCAGGGCACTTGTCCAAGGCTCTGGAATTGGCCTTTGCCACCCAACAGTTTGCAGCCCTTCAGCTCATTGCTGACGATTTGGATGAGAAGTCTGACCCAGCCCTCCTGGCTCGTTGTTCTGACTTCTTCATTGAGCACACCCAGTACCAGAAGGCGGTTGAACTCTTGCTAGCTGCCAAAAAGGTATATTGATCACATTTCAGCAAATGACAAGCTGTTCTCCCATGCCCCCACTTCTTGTCCTGACAGTTGATATTTCTCAGAATCCTGTATTGATACTTGCTTTTGTTCTTGGTTAATTAGCCTTGATTCTGGTCACAATCAGCAACACAGAGCAGAATCACTTTGAATACCTTGTGGAGCTGGACAGGGGAAATCCATTTTTCTTCCATTTTCTTACAGAAGAGACGAGGACCCAAAAGGTGTTCAAAATGTGCCAGATGGAATCTCATCATTATGAAGAAGTCTTGTGGATTTCCCTTTAGATTGCAAGTTGCCTAGAACAGTGTTCTTCAACTTTCGGTCCCGAGATTTTGTTGGACTGTAACTGCCATTGTCCCTGATTGCTGGCTAAGCTGGCTGGGGATCAATTATGGGGGGTTGAAGTCCAACAATGACTGAGGATCCAAGATTGACAAACACTGGCCTAGAAGATCCACTTTGGTGTCAGGATAAAGGGCAAACTGCAGTGTCCAATTTTTGGCTAAAGCAGCTTCTCTCCCACACCCCTTTACATAATTTAAAAGCGACTCCACTCTATCTGTTCTTAGTGTAGATGGTGCAGTAGATGGACTCTAACCAGTGAAGGATGAAGACGAACCACTGTCCTCAGACACCTTCTTTGGAAGCACATCCTTGTCTCATATTGTAGCTTAAAACTAGGGAGGGTTGGTTTTCTCCCCCCCCCATTGTGCCTTCCTAACACCTTTGTTTCTTTTTACCCTGAAGCTCATAATAACTTGAACCCCTCAGCTCCTCTTTCAGCGATATCTGATTTTCCTGTGTGGCTGGGGGCACCATACATACCAAAAAGCTCTGCTTCAGAGGTAGAAAATGCTCTTCAAAAGGTGCTCTCATTCTGGGCCTTGGACTTAGCAAGCTGTGTTATCCTGGTTTCTTCTGCTCCTTTCTTCTTTACCCCACCTCCATTCAGCTCCCAAGAGCTTATTTTGCTTGCCGTCTCACTCTCTCTCTCTCTGTTGCAGTACCATGATGCTCTGCAGCTTTGCCTGACACAGAACCTGACCATCACCGAGGAGATGGCCGAGAAGATGACCATTTCGAAGGACTCCAAGGAGCTCTCGGAGGACTCCCGTCGGCAGCTCCTGGAGCAAATTGCTGATTGCTGCATGCGGCAGGGCAACTATCACATGGCCACTAAGAAGTACACTCAAGCGGGAAACAAGCTCAAGGCAAGTGGTGCTTAGAGGGCTCAGGCAGTGAAATGCATGTAAGCATACAGTTGCTAGTCAAGAGCTTCTGAAGTCGTGTTGGCGGCCACCTTTTATTAGCTTTTATTAGCTGGATCTAGCAACACTGGTCAAGTAGGTGCCTTTGGGAATCCCACAAACATGGGGCATAAAGATTACTGTCTTCCGCTGTTCCTTCTCAGCAACTGTTACTGCCCTGGACTATCATTCATGCTCTCATAAGTGCACTGTAATGTACCAAAGATACAGCCAGTGCAGAATGCTACGGTCTGTCACCTTACAGGATTCTTGATCTTCTGCACTGACTTCCTGTTAGTTTCTGGGCCTGATTGAAGGTACTGTTTGTCACTAATAAAAACCCGGGAACAGACTGTTGCCAACACATAACTCTGCTGCTCAAAAGCTTGCACTGGTTGCCTGTACACTACTGGGCCAGGTTCAAGGTTCTCATGTTAATTTACACAGCCTTAACAACTTGGGTCCAGGATACCCTCAAGGCCTTACTGACTCCTTGTATTCCTACCTGATCAGTGAGGTCTTCAGGGGAGTCATTGTTTCTGGTTCCCCATGGCTCACTGCACATCTGAGCCATATAGGACCACAAATAGTGACTCCCCTGAAGTCCTGTGATCAGGTAGGAATATAAGGAGTCAGGCAGTCCTTGACCCAAGTTGTTAAGAGCTGTATAAATTAATGCATGGCTCATTTGCACCAGGGGTCATGCATTCTGTACAGTAGACCCATTTTTATGGAACTCCCAGTTGAGGTCAGCCAGGTCCCCTCCCTGCTGAACTTCCAGTAGCTACTTGAAAACATTTTTATCCCATTTTAACTGAATTCTGATTTTACAGTTTTAACTGATTTTTATCTTTATTGTAATTATAGAGACTATTGTAATTAAGCAGTATATAAGTTGTGGAAATAAATACTGATTGTCTACAGCCTAAGAATCTGGGGACAGGAAATTCTTGCTAGAAGACAATATTGAACTCTACACATTAGACTAAACCACGTGTAATTCTGCAGATCTGTCTTTCCTCTCTCTGCCGGGTTTGCTGTTGTTTGCATTTGCCTGGGGTGAACAACAGCATCAGCTCTGCCCCTTTGTTTTCAGGCAATGAGAGCCTTGCTCAAGTCAGGAGATACAGAGAAGATTGTGTTCTTTGCCGGAGTCTCAAGACAGAGAGAGATTTACATAATGGCTGCCAACTATCTCCAGTCCCTGGACTGGCGCAAGGACCCAGAGATCATGAAGAACATCATCAGCTTCTACACCAAAGGGAGGGCTCTCGACCTCTTAGCTGGCTTTTACGATGCTTGTGCTCAGGTACGTAAGTGGTCTGTGGGTCCTCAGGTTGGGCCACGTGAGAGCAAGCAGATGCTCATCACATTTCCCTTCCCTGCAGGTAGAGGTGGATGAGTACCAGAACTATGAGAAGGCACTGGGAGCCTTGACGGAGGCATATAAATGCCTGTCAAAGGCAAAGACACGGAGCCCTGTCGAGCAAGAGAGCAAACTTGCACTCTTACACAGCAAGATGGCACTGGTGAAGAGATTTATTCAGGCCCGGAGGTGAGAGAAGCAACTACGGCTTCTTTGTATTGAGAGTGCTGCATTTTCCCTTGTTATAAGCATCCTGGGGCGCTTCCAGACTGCCACTATTGTCGGGATTCAGTTACATACTGGCATATTTTGCACAATTACAGTTCTTTCCTCTCCTTGCAATTCCCCTTCTGCTGTTCAGCTGACTGAGGAACGGCTGGTGAAAAGGCTTCTGGAGCCCCCCTCCCTTCCTTCAGCTTGGCTGATCAGCAGGAGGGTATGTTGTGGGCTATGTAAGAGTAGGCAGTGGGCCAGAAGCAGCCTGGGGAGTGACGATTGCATATTTCTGTGTTGCAATATTGGGGGGGAGGGAATCTTCCAAGCACAAGAGTACCAATAGAAACTAAGATAATGGTTCTTGTACCTACAAGCCCAGTCCCAATATTTTATGTATTTGGTTGTAGTAGTGGCGACTATAGGGATTGTAATACCATGGGTCCCTTTTATACTCCTACCTCCTACTACCACCCCCTGCATCCATTCCATATCCTTCCTCCTTAAAACCCAGCAAAAGCAGGAATCCGGAGCAAAGGTGATTGTTCCAAAGAAGAATTTTATTGATAACAGGAAACAGAAGCAAACACACTCTCCACACTCTTAGCAAGCAAAGTAAACAATACTCACAAACACTAAAAGACATCAAGGATCCTTGGACCACTTCTTTCCCCGACTGGACAACACACATCTCTGGGTTTCAGAGTAGGCTAACGGCCCTGAGCTGCCCCTGAGTTCCCACTTAAATACTCTTCCCCTGCCCCATTTCCAGTAAACACCTGCCCTACTAATTAACTATTAATTTTATGACAATCTTCCAACGTTGATTGGGTCTTACTCCCCTTAGAACATACCCCTCTTCCAAGAAGGATCTGCCCATCTACATAGATTGTTTATCCCAAACTGCACCAATGTTCCCCTTTTTGGGGTGAATCCTGTGGTTTTTACCTTCTCTCACTTATTTTCAGGGGAGAAGATGACCTCCTTTATTAAAGCCTTATCTAATGCTTTATCTTTTATTATTATGATTACCTATAATCTATATCCATATAAACCTTGTATCAATGATTTTATCTAAACTATACCTTATGTTATCTTTAGTTTTGGCATTTTATAGCCTGTCATTCATTTCAGCTTGCTAGGGGCAACAACAGGACATTCTTGCAATTTTCAAATGTTACAGTTAATATTGCTCTTCTGTTGAGGTCTCTTGCTTATGCTTTATTTACAAGTACCCACAATCTCTGATCTCCCCTCTAAAATATTTAAACTAAAATCTTATATCACCCAATTCCTTTATCATTAAAATGGAATAGATTACACTTAACTATCTAGATCACACTTAAACTTCTAATACATCTCAGGCTCTTCACCCTCCTGGAGACCCTCTTGAATGTAATATATGAAAACCTAGAAACTTATTATTCAAATTGTACATCACTGACACCAATAGATGGGAGTAAAGCTCACATTCGCCTTGATCTTAAGAATCCATTTACCACACTCTTCAGACAATCTGTGTTAGTTTCCTGTTCTTGTGGTGAGCACAGGATGCCATGTGGTTTTGTGACCATTTCCCCCAACAATGGCACTCTCTTACAAATCTTACTAAGGGGGTGAGTTTTCCTAACTCCTCATATCAAACCAAAGTTCCCCAAAGACTCGTTATGCACCCCAAAGTTTCCAATCTTCTAGACTGCTAGACTCCAATCTTCTAGAACCAAAAATGGGGGAGAGGCATTTTTTGAGACTATGTACCGACTGGAGATCATGTATATTGAGCAGGAATTGTGCACAATTCTTTCTTCATGGAAAGATTATGTGCACATTCTCCATGAAGCCTGATGAATGTGCACAATGGCCAGTTATTATGTAATTAACTGTTCAGCTTACGTTCCCCTTAACATATACATGCAAGGCCTTAAACGGTTTTTCCACTAAGAGACAAGTGATGGTAACAAATGCTTTTGTCCTGCAGAAATTAGTGTCTGATATGTTTCCCTTCCTAGGCTTTATTCAGAGGACCCCAAGGAGGCAGCAAGGCAATGTGAGTTGCTCTTGGGTGAGCCAGACCTCGATAATGCCATCCGCCTAGGGGATGTCCTAGGTTTCCTAGTAGAGCATCACCTACAGGTGCAAGAATTTCAGATGGTGAGCGGCCCTTTCAGTGCTCATTCAGCAGAGATGAGCTACCTTGTTAAATACATAGTTTTAGACGCACTGAAAACATTCAGCATTGTACGCAGCATTCTCCTTGTGATATTTTGTGTGTGAGAGTGTGTGTGTGTGTGTGAGAGAGAGAGAGAGAGAGGGCAGTTGCATAACTGAATGCTTCCTCACATTATTAAAAAACCCTCTGTACACATAGAAAGCTAGAATGTCAGGGACCAGCCGTGTCCATGATGTGCTAGCTTTCTACATGTGGGGTTGGGAGTATTCAAACATGCAAATCTCCCATCTACACTTTGACAGTTCTTTTCTCAGTGGGTAGGTCAGCAGTCAGAAGCACAAATGAACAATAACCCACCAGTAATATAATGTCTAAATAAGTTCTGAATAAGTGTATTATACAGTTGAATGGCAGGAGGAGGTAGTTCCAAATATAATTTGTAGTCATTATAATTAGGGAATATTGTGCTGCCTCTTACCAGCACCTGGTGCAGGGCAGGGGAGGGAAGAGCAAAGCAGAGGAAACAATTGTGTTGAGCCATCTGGAGATGCAGTGATTCACTTGCTAAGAGCAGGAAGTGTCAACATGACCCAGTGTAAAACAGGGAAGGCAGCATTGCTGGCCCTGGGCACAAAGGAACTGCTGCTCTGGAACAGCCATGTGCTCTCCTGTCACGTGGAATTTAAGCCAAAAATGGGCTGCATTGAAAGATGCTGTCTGACAGCAAATCTGGTCTTCTAACAGATCGCAAATGACTATTAGCAATACTAATAATCCCCATCAGTATTGCTCACAGTCCTGTAACATCAGCCTGCACACCTCTTTCTTTAAAGTCAGCCTTTTAGCCTCTTTTCAGTGAGTCTCGCACAGGATGAAATTACAGTAGTAACGTTTTGAATGTCTAAGTTCTGTCTCTTGGCTTTCAGCCTCTTAATGCTAATTCTAGCCATTTTAACAGGAAAGAATAGGAGTCCTATAGATTATGTAGCCTGGAAATGCACTCTTACAGCTAAAGGAGACGCAGCATCTCACCACCCTTTGCATAGCTATTGGGAAGCTCCTTTGTCAAATACTGAAAACCGGTGGATATGGTTTCCCAACAACTCTTCATATAATTGTTATGATTGTTCTATTCCACTGTAAGCAAGCCATGGGTTAAAGTCAGAGTTTGAAATAGCTCATCAGGGCCACAGCCTCCTGAGGTAGATCTTTGGGTTCATTTTTCTGTTCTGTTCAACTGGGACTCGTAGAGCAGCCTTCGACTATGACATGCTTTTGTTCTCCCTAGGCCTATCGCTACCTAGAGGAATTGCGGGGGAAAATTCCCTGTGTAAACCTCAATTACTATGTGAGCCAACAGACTGTGGAGGCAGTTCACAGAGGCCTGGGCATTCCTCTGAGCCGAAACCCTGCCCCAGAGAGAGTTCGCCACAACAGCATAGAGGACAAAGGTGTGGAAGAGGAAGTGGCAGATGAAGTGGAGGCTTCCTAACTGAAGTCCCAGCTGGGACTCTGTCAGATGGTAACTTCTGTTCCTGTACTTCTAGAAGAAGGCTAGAGGATTCCCTTGCCTCATTTTACTAGGGGAAAAGACGCTAGCTGTAAAGCCAGCTTTTGATCTATATTGTTTGCTTGGTTTTCCCCCCCCCCAAGATGTTTGTTATGGTTTGAATGCACAAGACAAAATGCTAAGGTTTTGTGCATCTCTTAGCAACTTAAGACGTGGATAGATACATATGGTTTTAGATAGCAATTGTTTTTTTTAAAAAAAAATCCATGTTCAGCTATTTTAGTATTAAGCAATTTTATACACCATAAAAGATGAGACAGCAGGATGGTTTTGGCAAAGATAGATTTTGATGAAGGCATCGTTATACATAGTCTAAAAAGCCAAAGTAATTACATTACTACAGCAGAGTATAAGAATGGCTTCCTTTCTCCCCTTCTCCCTTGGTCACTTTGTAGAGAATGGGTCATCAAATTCATTTAGCACAAGTAGTGTGTGTTGAAGGGTGTCATGGGAGATCACATCTTCTGCTCATGGCAGATGAGTCACATGACCTGTACACCAGTTCACAGTTAGAACATCTTCCACAGTACTTTCAAGTAATTTTACTGGACCTGCTCAGACATTGAGTCCTGCTGTGTGGCTGTTAGCAACTGCAGTCCTGCACAAAGCTCATCAGAAGCTAACCCACGATACCCAAAAGGGACCCAAAGACAGAAAGAATCTGCTCTCTATCCTCAGCTCAGATGAGAGTGATCATGCACAGCTTCTAGGAACTGGCCTAGAGTTGCTCCTCTGAAGCTAAAGGGCAATTTACGCTGAGCTGTCATATTTCGTGCTCTATACTGTACACATGCTACCCTGGTAGAATCATCTGAATGTCCTGAAGCTAGATTGCCTGGTATTGGACGGCTTTCCTAACACTAAGCCAAATGCTAAAATTAAGTTGGAAGAGTTCAGGAATAAAAGTTATGCCTATAGCAAGACTGTAATTTTTTACATTGACATCATGGGCCCTGGCTTCACCAATGTTCACCCACTGTGAAGATACTCAGAGAAGTATCCAAGAACAAATGTCCCTTGCTTCACTATTGAGCAGCACCTTTAAAAATGGTGCTGTTTCATGTATACCGTCTACACTGCAGAGTGTAATTTAAAAAATTAGCATTCTTCTTCTACAGAGAGAGCATCTCTAGTGTGGTTTGATAGTTGTAGAACCATTATATTCTACAGCAGTCTGTCAAAGAAAGCCCACAAACAAATTGTTGCAAGCCACTCGTTTTAACCTAGCTTAAGCCCTCTGGGCAAACAGACTTTACTCTTGGTTGCCAGGGCAGGAGCTGTATGAGTCTATGTACGCATAAATGCAGCACTAGAAAAGATGCAACACACTCCCTGTAGACCAATAGCAACTGCATACGCAGCTGGCCTCTGTCAAGCCACATTCTCTGGCTTGCACCCCAATATCTTCCTTTCCTTTCCTCCAAGCAGTGATGGGCAGATTCTGACCTACCAGCGGGACAGAGGAGATAAAGGGCATCGCCATTGTCAAGCCCTCCTTTGCTAGAACCGTTCAAGTTTTTTCTTCTTCAGGCTTTCCATCAATAGCAGATTTTGCAGCGCCAAACTTCTGCAGTTGCCATCTGGGTCCTTTTCTGCAACATCTGCAGAAAATAGGAAGAGACAGACAAGAGGAGAGGAAAAAATGGCTCAAGGAAATCCCTGTAAAGCGCTAGTGGAGCTGTCAAGTGTGCTTTAGTAAAGGGACAATAAAAGGAAGTTATCCCCTCCCCAGCTCTCCCAATATCCAGCTTGTTTGATTTTAGACCAAACTTTATTTAGCAACATTTCTTTTTTACACAGTGTAACCAAAATATCTCAGCAGTAGGAGCAAGCAAGATGAATTGGAGCAGCCCTCTGCTTTCTCTAAGCACATGCCCAAGTAAAGATGGGAGGAATTCTAGCACTAAGTGATTGAGGGGCACTGGAAACTGCTGATCTTTAGGCTCAGGATTTCAGACCTGGTTCTCAGACATAGTTTTCTGAAGCAGAAACTTTCATTTTCCATAGGCCAATACTAAATGATGAACAAAGCCTTCCCCCTACACACACACACACACTTAGGCACGAGGGAAATTTCTGCCATCCATCACCCAGAGGTATACTTCCAACTACACAAATACATTAGCAACAAGAGCCTAAAAGCAGCTTTGCTACTGTTTGGCAAGTTATGAAACCAGATATGCACTTCCTTGCACGGCAAAGGCCAAATGGACCTCACAAGCATACAGGAAAGTCTGCCTACTCTGATGTGGCAGTTAGGTTACTCATTGATTTAAGCACTGTCTTATGCAGCCATCTGAGGCACATAGCCTGGTTTGCCAGCTTTGCTCTGGCAAGGTTTCTGCACGTTAAGCAGCTATATAGTAAGAAAAGAGAAATGCAACAGTTGAATTCCCACCACCACCCCAGGACGCAGATGCCATGACAGAATAAATCTCACCTGCCTGATTTCTGCTTGTCAGGCTGCTGTTAACAGGAGCTGTACTGACAAGGGTTTGGGGGGGTGGGGGGGGGGAGGGGGAAGGCTGGCAACTCTATTCGGAACAGTCTTGCAAAGTGGAAATCAGGATGTCAGGGCAGAGGAATCTGAAAGAACGGTGAGTCTCTGGGAGGATATCCCGTGCGCATAAGCTAAGCCCTTGAAGCCCAGCACCAGGTCAGTCTGGGTACATGACTCACTCAGAGAGCCCTGCTCTATTTATAAAATGACAGAATGGAACACGGTGCTAAGTGCAGCCAATAGCCCACAACACTCAACATCACCAGTTGCCCCAATGTGACAAAGGCTCCCAAAAAAACCAAGAGTGTTGTGGAAGCGGTTGGATAGCCCAGTAGAAGAAATAAAAAGTTAAACCCTCTGTACAATCTGATTTTCTAAGTCAAAAGGGGACTGGCTCTTGCCTCCTCTTTCCACAAGGCTACTTTGTCTTGAAGCCTCTTGTTAGAAACCAGATTATTACTATTCATAGCAGTAGTAGATCACAACAATTTAAAAGACAACATTAAAAACAGTTCAAAACAAATTAAAATCACCAGCACAGGATGGGGTCCGAAAAATATACACCTCAAGTGTCAAAGACCAGGGTAAAGAGGTGCAAAAACTACAGTGAAGGTGCCAGACGCACCTCTGTGGGGAGGGGATTCCACAACGTAGGGGCTACCACAGAGAAGGCCCTCTCCCACGCCACCCACTGTGAGCTTCTGAGAGCAGAGGAACTATCGAGCCCCCACACCCCTGCTGACCTTAACACCTGAGAGGGTCTGTAGAGGAGGTGGCCTTTCAGATATTTGGGGCCTGAGTCATTTAGGGCTTTAAACATTAAAGTGAGCACTTGAGTTGGGCCCAGAAACAAACTGGCAACCAATGCAACTGTTTTACAACAGGGCTTACAGGAGCTCTAAAATCAATCCCAGCCAAGAATCCAGCCGCTGCATTTTGGACCAGTTGAAGTTTCCAAGTCATTCTCAAGAGCAGCCTCATGTAGAGCAAAGTCATCATGGTTGCAGAAGTGTTTTAATATGTGACAACAACTTTAATATCCAAATGATGTAGCCTCTGATGAGAAAAAATTGTCCCTCCGCATATGCAAATCTTACAAGTATTCACATTGCACAATACTTTCCAGCTGTGCCTACCAGGACATGGGATTCTAGCACTAACCACACAGGAAGACTTCTCCGCATATCACCTCCAATGTTAAATAGGGTTGCACCGAACATTTTCAGACAAAAGCCATGCAGCTCCTCTCCTTTTCACCCAGTCCCATAGGCATTAAGAGACTGCCAAACAGGCTACACTTGAGCCTGTTCCTCCAGTCACATGATGGCAGAGGAAACAGGGAAATCGGTGGCCTCCATAGCAGTTCGTTTCCCTTTGAAGGGTACAAGACTGTTAGCTGCCAAGGCAGGGATCAAAGGCTGGCTGTGTTGGTGTCACTTCCTCTCCAGCTTCCGCGGGAAGCTCACCTCTCATATCAGAATGGTGAAGGAATGGTGAACCGAGGGAAGCAATGGACCGGCACCTGAACCTACTGAGGACACATAATCCTGTCTGTTCTGCAGATTCCTTGGATTAGTGGAATTCAACACTTCCATCCATCCCTCAGGAAGAGAGGCCCTTGCATGTGGCCTAATTGGCACACTGGGAACAATAATTGCAGCACGCAATGAAGCTTCTCTGTCTCTCACCAGTATTGAAGGAACACCTGGCAAAAATGCAGGAAGGTGTCAGTTGCTGCATACCCCCCCCCCAAGCTTTGGAACGCCCTGCCAAGGGAGATCTGCCTGGCCTTCTGCTGAATGGGCAAAGCTTCTTCTGTGCCGGGCAGACTTCTGCCAGGTTGATCCTTCTCCTGTCCTGAAAGCTGGTTTTATTTCTGTATTGCTCTTAGTTTTTCAGATGGCTGCTGATTTTACTGTCTCTTTGATTCATTGGTTGTACATGCTATTTTTATAAAAAAAATTGTTATTTTTCACCACATTATTATTCATTTCCTTTTGAGGAAAAAGCAGGAAATATATATGTATTTATTTCTAATCAAAATAACATAGTTACACCTTAAAGCGTAAAAAAAGATGTATTATTTTTTATATTTATCTGTCATCTTTTCTTCCAAGGAGCTCAAGGTGGCATTCCCCCCCATTTTATCCTCACAGCAACCCTGTGCAGTAGATTAAGCTGAGAGACAGCAACAGGCCCAAGGTCACCCAGTGAGCTTCAAGGCTGAGTAGGGATTTGAACCCTGGCCTGCCAGGTCCTAGTCCAGCACTTTAACCACTGCACCACGCTGGCTCTCCAGTGCAATCCATGCTTTGCACTCCATTTTGTTGCTGCGCATGAAGCTGCTCTGGGATGCTCTTACCAGACTACCTTCTGTCATGGCTTGCAGCAGACAAGAATCATCTAGGCTGTTTCACATAGGGTTAGCCCTAAGAGTTAGGTGGTGCATGAGAGAAGGCTTGGCCTCAACACACAGAAATTCGCAATATAACCCTTGCCAATGCTATGTTACCAGTGTCTTCTCACCTGCCAGCCAGGCCTGGGTCTCTAAAAGCTCCTCCGTCATCTCCTCCAGAAGGCACTCAGCTGAGATACTCAGGAGCGTGGAAGAGACAGAGGACAAAAGACCCTGGCGCACATACCTGCAGGGAAAAGAAATGCCCTTGTGAAAGCTGGCAGGAAGTAATCTCATTCCTACCCAATTTATAGTCCACAATCTTTATGCTGCCTTCTGTTTTGCTAAATTTGTTTTACTGTCACCAAACGAATCCCGTAACTTGCATTGAGGATTACATGGAGCCCAGCTCAAGAGATTTCTGTCCCACTCCACATCTAGCAGAAAAGACTACACCAAAAAGGCTGCAATAAGGTCACTTTCATGTGTGATGCTGAAGACATATTTACCCTGGGATTATGTCAGTTGTGCATTCAAACTACAGACGCTGGAAATGCAAACAAAGCATTTAAGTATTGCTTATGAAAACGGCTGACTTGTCCAAGACCTAGAGGAGGGCAGTGTGATTTGACCTTTGCCTATGTTGTACTCAAACTGGCTTTCCATTCTTAAAGGCCATTTCTGTTTCCTACCCCTCAGCATCCTTTGCCATCTTGATACTTCTGGTGGGAATGGAATAAAGAGAACAAACTCATTCCCTCACTCGACTGGGCTCCCCAGCCTTGACCACAGAGGTGCCCACCTAGATGCTCACAGGAACTCACGTGTCTGTGTGGAAGCGCAGGGTCCAGACAAAGTCGAGCAGTGCCTTCCCCATTGCAGCCGCAACCTGGAGGAGACACAAACACACAAATCAGGATCTGTGGAAGATGCGTTACATGGAAAGCCTCAGGCAGGGATGGCCTGAGACGTTTTGCTTTCTGAGGCGGAAAATCCAACTGGTAAAAACAATAAACTAAGGCTGCAATGTCGTGGTCACTTTCCTTGGAGTAAGCGCCACTTAACACAGTGGGACATTTGCTTCTGAGTTAACATGTGTAGAACTGCACTGTAAAGCACTGACAATTTGCTGCCCTTTACTAGTACTGCAGTCTGTTGCCCAAGGTGAGCTGCCTCTACTCTCCCTAATGGAAGGCCTTCCCTGGCTTCAGGCATTAGCCACCAATGAACAAAAACATTGGCTCAACCACAACAGAAGGCACTACTAACTCAACAAGCTGAGGATGAACTCCAGAAGGTGAAGGAGGCAAAAACACGTATGTGACAAAAACTTGGCATGTATCGATTTAAGAAACATAAGCATCCATTTTAAACTAGCGAGCATAACATTTAAAGATTAAATAAATAATATGCATTTTCCCAGATGTCAAATTGCATTTTATTTTATTTTGGGGGGATATTTATATCTCTCTTGAATGAATGATCAAACTGGCTTGCATGGCCAAGGAATATGGAATTATTTATCACCAAGTGACCCAATCAAGAATAAAAGAGTCCGTCTTGGGAGGCTTTCAGGTATGTCAGTGCCTAACAAGGGGGGAAGGGAACAGTGACTGAGAGCTGTGTTGAGAGCAAAAGAAACACCCACCCCGGACGTTAGAACTGCTGGCTCTTGCTGCTGTGCTGAAACCTGGGAGCTTATGTGGAATCCAGACAGCACCTGGTCTTTCGAGATGGGGTAGAGAAGCTACAGCCCTCCAGATGTTGTTGCACTCCAACTTCCATCTGCCCCAGTCAGCATGGCCAAGAGTCAGGGAAGATGGGAACTGTAATCCAGTAACATCTGGAGGACCACAGATTTCCCCAACCTGGAAAGAAGGAAGCACATTCCCAGGACCAGTGGCTGCAGAGAAGAGCATGGGCAAAGGCGCTGCAGGGCCTCTGCTAATTCAGAGCACAAAGCAGTCAAACTCCCTGCATGTGCCACATGGAGATTCTCAGCCCCTTATGTCCCATCTGCTGAAGCAAGTGTTCACTGGCTCCCTTTGGCAGAAAGTGGAATGCCACGGCTCGCTGAAAGCCAAGCACAGGCAACTGCGCGCTCCTGAGGCACTTTTGAAGGCCCTCCCCCTTAGCTCCTTACCACAGTGTTAACAGCGAAATACATTAGAATAGCCAAGGTGTGTGTCATCCGTCCCAGTACCAGGTGATCATCTCCCAAAAGGTCAAAGGTGGTCAGTGGCCTGGAAGGCAGAGGGGGAGAACGTCTGGATGGGTGAAGCAAGCCTCAGAGTCTCAGCTTGGTTTTCACCAGCTGGGAATGGTTCTTCCCCATCCAGCTGGCCTCTGTTATGCCTGAAGAGAGCCCAACCCAGAAGCCAAGACAGAGCCTTCTTATTCAGAAATAGAATAAGAGGAGAAAGGTGGCAATTCCAAAAGGAGCCAAGTACCTGGGCACAAAGGGGCTCTTTGCACATTGTTGCTGTAGCAGGTCCTACAAATGAAAAGCTAAACTACAGTGCAGTCCTTATAAACAGCTTGGACTGTTCTGGCTCTCAGAGCTGATGGAGTTCTCCTAAACATTTGTATTCTAATTGTTCATTTGTTTAAATCATAGCATTTGCCTGGAGCCTCTATTTGTACTGAAAGCACACACACAGCCCAGCATGTGACCGATAACTCCCAAATCTGCACCACAGATCTGGCTGATTACTAGTTCACACTTTCTAAAAGGAGATCAATTCCAGCCCTGAATATGATGGGTGTTGTTGCAGGAGATGGTTAAAATGTATTCCTTGCAAGCCTCTGATGACACAACACAGCCCTGGGGACGTGCAGTTGCAGATGGTCTCACCTGTCAAAGTTCTGAAGCAGCGGAAAGAAGAAATGACCGGCAACTGGACCAAATCTGTTGGGGGCAGATGGTGGCTCTGGTTGAGAGTGGCCCTGTTCCAAACAAAGAGAAAGATCAGCCAGGAAAACAGCCAGCAGCAAGAGAGACTTGACTAAGAGTCCAGAAAAGAAGCTTCACAGATGTAACATTTTGTTCCACCCTCCCAAAACAGACTGCCCCTGTAGGAATTTCAGAGATGCCTATCCAGATGCATAGCATTGCTTTGAGTGCTTGGATATGTTTATAGGGTTAGCATAAGTTTTAAAGATCACAGGTGTCAGGAATATGATATCTGATGAGATTTTTCAGCAAACAAGAAAGAGGAAGTTCTTTTGAAATGCTCAAGTACCTTTGCGGTTGGCACTGGAATAGCTTATAAACAAGTTGGAGGGACAGTATACTTATTTCTGAATTTCAGGTGATTAGCTAAACTTAAAAACCAGTGACGTGGGGATGTCAGGAAGGGGGATGACTTCTGTAAATTATATTGTATTACATGATGTTAAGACGTTTTGTTTTAATATGTTTTAAAGTGTTTTGTTTTTAAGATGTTTTAAAGTGCTTTTAGTGTTTTTGTTTGCCACCCTCGGCTCCTTCTGGGAGGAAGGGCAGGATATAAATTTAATAAATAAAATAAATAAGAAGGAGAGCCTCAAGCCCTTGGATACACGAACAGTTCCCTCTGGCTGTCTTGATGTATCCCTGCTGCAACTAGCTGTCTGGCTTGAGGCACAGAAGGGCCATATTGGATTTCACAGCCTCACCTTTGCAAACCTTCGAGTCTTGCTTTTGATCCTTTCATCCACCACTTTTTGCCAATCCGGAGAAGATGTGTTGCTCGACAGGATCTGGATGCTGGGATGTTTTGGACTCGGAAGCTGTTTTGGTTTAGGAGAAAAGGGTCGAGAGAGTTCCTGGGCTGCCATGGCCAGGACCTGAGTGAATGGACAAGAGGCTGTTAGGTGCAGCTAGTCTAGAGATGCAGCGCATACCATGTGCAGGGTTGCCCTGTCAGTCTAGTTCTATTTGAACACTGGACGCTTGTAAGCCAGGGGGCAAGCAGGAAACGACACAAGGAGTGGAGAGTCAGACATCCAGGTAAACATATGCCAGGATCCCCCTTGAATTTCCTTTCCCTCATGAGGAAGGGAAGCAAAGGGGAACAGCCAGCATCTATATCCAAACTTTCCTTCCAAAGTAGCCAACATCACTGGTGGTACTATTAAAGCTAGTTACAAAGTGGGCCAAAAAAGCATATTCTGGGCATTTCTCCTCTTGGTTCAACAACATCATCGTCATGAACATTTGAGTGTTCAAAGCACTTATTTATACTCTACTTTTTTTAAAAAATAACATTTTCCAAAACAGCTTGCAAAACAAAAACAAATAAATTCAAAACAATATAGTTTTAAAAGATCAAGTACAACAAAATATAAAACACAAAGCATTGTTAAAACTAGAAGAAACCATTTAAAAATAGCAAAATATGGGGGAAGTACACATACATCCTCTTGTTATTAACCTTATAATAACCCTGCAAGGTAGGCCAGTATGATTATACCCACATTGAAAATGGAGGAGGGCAGCAGGGAGCGAGAAAGAACATCTTATCTAAGACAGTCTAACAAGTTTGTAGCAGAACCAGAGACTGTCTGACAGGTAGTTCAGCCACAGGCAACACTAGCTCTTGTAAAGCTTACTTATTATATGCTGGAAAGGGATGTGTGGAGGCATGTAAGAGGCACTTACATCCAGGATGTCCATGCGCTGGCGGAGACTGTAGTTCAGGGAGTAGAACTCAGAGGTCAGATACTGGGCCACCTAGATAACAGGAAACGAATGCTAGATTAGAAGCCTCCCATGGCTCTTTCGTCCTCCAAGCTGCTCCATCAATCTGGCCTCCCCAAACCAAGGGAAGAGCAAAGGCAGGAGTGGCCCCATCAGCACCCAAGAAACTACTCCTCACACTCCAGTGTTTCATCCCCAGGCTCGCTGGCGCCTTCCTCACAGGATGCTTTCCCTGCCCATCTAGTACAGGCTGACCAATCTTCTCACCTTACCCGCTCCTTCGTTAGCTCCTGCAGCGGCCCTTTGCCAGGTTGGTAAGAAAGCCTAGCTGCAGTCAGCACTAAAAACAGTACCAGGACTCACTGGGATTGGGTCTGTGACAGCAATGGCCACCAAAGCGCTTTGCCGAAGCCCCACAAAGCCTTCTATGTAGCTCTTCTCTTCCAGATGCAGCAGTACTTTTGCCACTTCCACACTCACCTGCGCAAAAACACCAAAGGTGACGTGAACCTGGAGTTAGCTGCAGAGCACAGAGTGGCTGACACCTCAGGGGAACAGCTCCAGAGTGCTGAGGCCCTGGGCAGGTTGCACCATCAGCACCAAATGCCACCCCCCCCCCGAGTGCAGGCAGACACTCCGGCTACCCAGTGACAGCCGTGCTGCTGCACAGCACTCCCTTTTCTCCAAGCAGCCTTACCCAATGAGAGTGTAACTTGTAACTCTGCCCTCCTAGGAGGATTAGGAACACAGTAAACTGCTTATACTGAATCAGACCTCTTGGTCCATCTAGCTCAGTACTGTCTACGCTGACTGGCAGTGGCTCTTTAGGGTTTCAGGCAGGAGTCTCTCCCAGCTCTACCTGGAGATGCCAGGGATTGAACCTGGGATCGTCTGCATGCAAAACAGATGCTCTCCCACTGAGTGATGTCCCTTCCCCTCTGCTCCTGTTTAGCATATACAGTTGGTAAATACATCAGGCCAGTTTAGGCATCACAGTAACCATAGTTCGTGAGGGAACACGCCCCAGCAAGCCTTTGGCTCACACGCTTCCCCTACTTTTCCTCTGATAGGGTCTCAGGAAGACTGCCAGTTTTGTTTCCATTTTTTATTAACTACACTTTAGCATATGCCTGATCCCTAAGCTGTAGATAATCTTTACTATGGTTTGTTGAAACAATCCAGCTTCATAGCCCGTTTTGAAGGTGCCTTCTTTCAAACAAACCATAGTTAAGATTAACTACAGTTTATCGAGTGCAGACAAAACAACATAGTTCATCTAAAATGGAAGCATAAGCTACTCCAGGGGTGGAGGGTGGGAGGCACAAACCCAAGTCTCAGTGAGACTTGTACTTATTATCATTAACCAGTTACTCCAACTGTTGCCAGGTGCCCTAATGTTGCCACCACCAGAGTCACAGACAACCATCATTCCCTTCCAAAAGCAAAGGGTTCTTCTGTCCTCTGCTCCTCACCAGGGGATACAAGGCTAGCTTGAAAAATCTCATTGTCCGAGAGCAAGTCCCTGAGGTTCTCACTGGTTCTTTCTAAAGGAAAATCAAGGCTGAACCAAGAGGCACAGGTTGCATTTACTTCTTGCGCAGCTGCTGCATTCCTTCGGATCAAACTCTCCAGGATGCTCATTGTGGCTTCATACTTGTCTGGATCTTCAGGCCCAGTCAGGACTGAGGGAAAGAGAAGGAAGGTTACATTTTGCCGCCCGTAAGGTGTTGGCCAGTCAAGCCATGTGCTACGTCAAATTCTACACTCGGAACAAATGACATCTACTCCCTGAGTTCATGCAATATGGTCCAACTGCAAGATTCAGGTTTGCAAATAATTCTGGCAATTGTACAAAGTTCTGGGGCAGGAGTAGCCAATGTGGTGCCCTCCAAAGGTTGTTGAACTCCAACTCCCATCATCATCAGCCAACATGGCCAATGGTGAGGGATGATGGGAAATGGAGTCTGGCAACATCCGGAGGGCACCCCTAGCCCTGGTCTAGGAGACAGAAGATAGCAAAAAAGCCCAGTAGGCTCAAATAATGCATAGAAAGTATCAGCACAAGAGAAAAGCCAGAGGATGTTTCACAGGCAATAACTGTGGTTCTTTCAACCAAAAAACACAACACACATTGAGCGCCAGTGTGGTGTAGCATTACTGATTCAGACCAGGACGGGGGAGACCCAGATTCAAATCACCACTTGGGATGTAAAAATCAGCAGGTGACCTTGGGCCAGTCATTATCTCTTAGCCTAACCTACCCACAGGGTTGTTGTGAGAGTAAAATGGGTGGGGGGAATGATATATGCTATCCTCAGCTTCTTGGAGGAAAGGTGAGACAAACAACAGGAGCATCACAAAAAGGCCATTCACACGTCACACTAAACTGAACAAGCATGATAGAGCCGGACAAGCTCAAGCTTGTACCCCCCCCCTTCGCTCTCTTCCTCCAGCAGGACTAGGAGGAGTAAACGCCAGCTTCAGTAGCGCTCGCTCTCTCTCTCTCTCTCTCTCTCTCTCTCTCTCTCCCTCTCTCGTGTGAGAGAGTGAGACAGAGAAAGAAATCCTTTCTGCCAGCCACCTGAGGACAGCGGAAGAATCAGCTTGTACGTCCACGTGGCTCATTCCTGCTTGTTCACATCATGCTGCCTGTGGTTTAAGCAAAACATATAAATGCTGCCATTAGCTTCATACACTCTTATCCCTATTCTCTTACTTTCAATACAGTCTCGGATGTAGGTGGGAGCCTTGATCTTCTTCAGTTCTTTGTCCTCTGACATGTCATATGGAACAAGGTCATCATCACTTATAAAAAGAAATAAATTTAAGTTCTTCCTCAGTCAGTGCTTCAATTCACACACACAGTGCAAAGATTCCACAGTGTATTTTATTGCTTGGCAAAGCCATTTTCACCACATACCTATCCAGCTCAGAGTCACCCCCCTGATCCAGTCCTTCAGAGGCACCTGGGTGTGGTTTCACACTGGGTTTCAGAACAGCATTCGGTGTAATGGCTAGTCTACTGTTCCTGCAGCGGGGGGGGGGGGAAGTGTTTAACATTTTAAGAAGCTGCCATGTCACAAATTCTCACATGCACAAGAGGTTACACTGGAGCAGAAGATACTACAGAATGACTACCTTGCTGTATCTGTGCTCACTGTGATCTCCCTTTCTGCACAATATTTTCCCCCCACACATCTGTTTCCCATCAGGATGGTGAGGGCTGGATAACCATGCAAATGATGCAGAAAAGATGTCCTGGCAGCCTGGTCAGCCAGTTCATAGCTATTAATCTGGTCCTGAAAGGGTTAACTCATATGACCACCTGATTCCAAAATGGACAAATAGTTCAACTGATATATTCTGAGGAGATTCCAGAATTGCATTCCTGAAAAGACGCTTGGCTCATATTTAAGTCCCCCCAACTTAAAGACGGGCATATCTCACACACTAATTGAGGGGAAAGTCTTGCTTAGCAGTCTTGCAAATGGCATCTGCGCTGGTAACAGGGATGAGGATGTCCTTTCTTGGTGGTAGCACCACGTGTGAAAACATAACTATTAGACAAATGTGACACGAATTAACTTGTGTCCTAAGATGGTCAGAAGTTTAAGGGCGATGTACTGAGAAAGAACATTTAATCACAGGATGTCCAGCAACCCAACAAAGACATAAGAAAACTTTTTTAACAGTTCTGTAGACTAAAAGAACCCATTTGCACGTAACAGTAACCAGCAACACTGAAACATCTAGTGCTACATGAGCATGCAGCAGCAAGCTTCAAGCTCTTCTCCTCTAGTGTGGCCGTGAGAAAGAGACTGGGAACATCTACTTCCTATTTTAAACAAACACAGTTTATCGTTACGTCTGAAAGGGACAAACTGTGGTTAATTTAAACTATGGTTTGTTGAAACAAGCTAAGATCAAACCACAGTTTATGATCTTAGCTTGTTCAACAAACACTATATTAGCACTACACAGACTAACACAGATTAGTTTTGACTGTGGTTTATCATTATGTACTAACCAGACCAAAGGATCCAACAGGAAAAAAACGATACAAAAAAAGCAGCAGCATAAGCTGAAGCGGAATGAGTCTAAGGCTACAACTTACCCAGAACTTGGAGGATCACTGACAGGCATCTGCTCAGGTCTCTGAATCAGCAAGCTCTTTAGTTCTCTGATCTCATCATCTTCTTCATACTAACACAACATGAAAATAAAACACAGCATTAAAATATGCTAAGGAGACTATTACACAGGCTGGCTCTTGGGATGATGATTAATGTTTTACTACAGAAAAGGCCTGAAACAGGTTCACCTGCAAGGCTTGCAACCATAGCCATATGCCTGCTTAAAAGCTAGTCCAGACTTGACTATGCTTTGGTCAGGTTCAGACTTAAAGGGAAATTATAGTTTTCTGTTAGATGAGTGAGCCTGCACAAGCCTTGCACCTGCGTACTTCCCCTCCCCTCCTCTTGTGCAGCCACAAGAAGCTTTTGCTTCCATTTTCAAAATAAGCCACAGTTTCCTGTTACATTCAAATATGAAGGACTGTGGATTCAGAAAAAGCCAGGATCTGAAATTACAGTTTGATCCTGGCTTATTGTAACAAACCAGTTCCTCAACTTCAGACATAACAAGGAGATGTTGCCTTTCTAAAAGCAGAAGCAGAAGTTTCTACTCCCCTCATGATAGCCAGGGCACATGTGCCCAAGGCCCCTGCAGGCTTGTTCACATAGTAGGACTCCATGGTTTCGCATTATATCTAAACAGGCCCATTCTCTCTGTCCAATTTCAAATGGCAGAACCTGGGATGCAGTAGCAAAGGTATCTTCCATCAGGAAGCTGAAGGGAAATTTTCTTCCACAACAGAACATGGCAAAAACCTCAATCTGCTGGCTTACCTGAAATTTCAAGGCAGGCCCTTCAGGTGTTACCCTGGCACTGACACACTCTGCCACAACCATCCCCATATGACGGATCCGTGGCAAGTTGCTGTCCAGATGGCACTTCATCCCTTCCATCATGCTTGTGAGCAGCTCTGGGAGGACAAACAGAAGGCAGGCAAGCAAGTTCACCACAAGGCACAGCAGCCAGTGAGGACATATTGAAAACCTGATGAGCAGGTGATGGTACTTTCCACAGAGGACCCAATAATGTTTTTCAGACTCTTCTGAATGATCAGCCATGACTTTCCAATGCAAGCAGAAGAAACTACTGATCTTTCTTAGCAAGTGTTCTCCCAACCTCAGTTTGTTAATGCCAGCATTAATGGAGGTGGAAAGTTACTTTGTTGGACTGCCAGAAAGTCCAACAAAGAATTACTTCTCTTGCCTGTAGGCGAGGTACACAAAGGCCACATCAGACAGAGCCCTGCAGATTGTGCGGATGTAAAGCTATCTGCACTGTACATTTAAAACACTATACCGCTCTAAACAGGCATGGCTTCTCCTAAAGAATCCTGGGAACTAGTTTGTGAAGGGTGCTGAGAGTTATTCAGAGACCCTCTATCCTCCACACAGAGCTACAATTCCCAGAGTTCCCTGCCCTTGGAAGAAGGGTTGATTGTTAAACCACTCTGAGAACTGCAGCTCTGATAAGGGCATAAGGGTCTCCTAACAACTCTCAGTGTCCTTAACAAAAGACATTTCCCAGTATTCTTTGGGGAAGCCATGACTGTTTAAAGTGCTATAATAGTGCTTTAAATGTATAGTGCAGATGGAGCCTGGATTGCACTCAGTTTCAAAAGAGTCCTTCGTGTTAATATGAGAGCCCAGCTGGATACATATTGATCCACAGTAGTTGAGGTGCACATTGATCCATAGAGAAAGTTCCATTAGATGTTTGCCCATGGGTTGGAATTAAAATCCTCAACAGGCCTGCAAACATCCAGCATAATTAACTTACTGCAAGCAACGCTGACCATCCCGTGTCAGCCTTCAACAACCAGCTACTCGCCCAGATGTTTTGGATTACGTCTTCAATAAGTTCCAGCCAACACTGACATGCAAGGTGGGGCAAATGTGAACTGCAGTCCAAAATATCTGGAGGACACCAGGTTAGGGAAGCCTTCCACCAGGCTGCTAGCCCTCATCACCACTGGCAAGACATGCTACTGGTCCTGCCACATCTCAATAAACAGCTGTTTTATGGCATACGTATAAAGACAGAGAATCATAGAATAGTAGAGTTGGAAGGGGCCTATAACGCCATCAAGTCCAACCCCCTGTGCAATGCAGGAATCCAAATCAAAGCATTCCCGACAGATGGCTGTCCAGCTGCCTCTTGAATGCCTCCAGTATTGGAGAGCCCACTACCGCTCTAGGTAATTGGTTCCATTGTCGTATGGCTCTAACAGTTAGGAAGTTTTTCCTTATGTCCAGTCGAAATCTGGCTTCCTGCAACTTGAGCCCATTATTCTGTGTCCTGCACTCTGGGATAATTGAGAAGAGATCCCGGCCCTCCTCTATGTGACAACCTTTCATGTACTTGAAGAGTGCTATCATATCTCCCCTCAGTCTTCTCCAGGCTAAACATGCCCAGTTCTTTCAGTCTCTCCTCACAGGGCTTCGTTTCTAGTCCCCTGATCATCCTTGTTGCCCTCCTCTGAACCTGTTCCAGTTTGTCTGCATCCTTCTTAAAGTGTGGAGACCAGAACTGGACACAGTATTCAAGATGAGGCCTAACCAGTGCTGAATAGAGGGGAACTAATACTTCACGCGATTTGGAAACTATACTTCTGTTAATGCAGCCTGATATAGCATTTGCCTTTTTTGCAGCCACATCACACTGTTGACTCATATTCAGCTTGTGATCAACAACAATTCCAATATCCTTCTCACATGTCGTATGGCTGAGCCAAGTATCCCCCATCTTATAACTGTGCATTTGGTTTCTTTTTCCTAAGTGTAGAACTTTGCATTTATTCCTGTTGAATTTCATTATGTTGTTTTCAGCCCAATGCTCCAGCCCATCAAGGTCCCTTTGAATTTTCTTTCTGTCTTCCACGGTATTAGCTATGCCCCCAAATTTTGTATCATCTGCAGATTTGATAAGCATGCTCTGTACTTCCTCATCCAAGTCATTAATAAAAATGTTGAAGAGGACCGAGCCCTGTGGTACCCCACTCGTTACTTCCACCCAGTTTGAGAAGGAACTATTGATAAGCACTCTTTGAGTACGATTCTGGAGCCAGCTGTGGATCCACCTGATAGTTGTTCCATCCAGCCCACATTTAGCTAGCTTGTTAATCAGAATATCATGGGGCACTTTGTTAAAAGCTTTGCTGAAGTCGAGATATATTATGTCCACAGCATTCCCACAGTCTACAAGGGAGGTTACCCGATCAAAAAATGAGATAAGAATAAGGATAAGATAAGAACATAGTCTCAGCCACCCCTACGGCCACTTCCCAGGAAGTCGCCCAGATTCTACCATGAAGACTTTTGTATGGAAAAATAACTTTCCCACAAGGATCAGATGGAGATTTAAAGAGGTTTTTTCAGGAACAGCCCAGTTCCAATTAATTCCATACACAGTATTTTTAACCTGTGTGGGAGATTTCAGAATTCAGTGTCACAGAACAGCAGCTGCTCCCAGTGCTGGATTATAGGATGGATGTATACAAGTCCCCAGCTTGCATAGGCCTGCCTTTTGGAGTGATGGGGAAGAGCCACTTCAGGAACAGAGGGCCGGCAACACAAGAAGTCAGCTCAGTGCTTTTCTCTATCCCATCCCTTCCTGCCTGCCTTACCTTGCCTGTCACCCATTATTTCTGCTTCTTTCAGATGCGAGAGGCAGATGAGAATGGCCTTGCTGATGTATAGCTGCTGCTCCGCAGGGGAGTGCTTCACAGCAGTGCTGCTTCCCCAGGTCTCCAGCAGCTCTTTCAAAACCTGCATTAGAAACTGAAGTGTCAGGTTCCACAAGTCATCCTGCCCTTGCCCCACAAGTTAAGAACACTGGACTTAACAATGAAACACGCAATTCCAGTCTTTTCAGCACACAGTCTTATCCTTCCATGGCTTGTTCTTCTTACTTGCTCCAAAAGACAGGGCTATGCAAGTTAAACTTGTAAACTTCTATCCTGTTCTTCACCATACAGGTGGCCAGTGGAGGGAAGGAGCAGCTAGACTGCTATCTGTATGGAACCTAGAAAGTTGCCTTACACTGAGGAAGACGGCCACTGGTCCATGTAGCTCAGTATTGACTACACTGACAGGCAAGAGTTCTCGAGGATTTAGGCAGAGTTCTCTGCCAGCCCTGTCTGGAGATGAGGAAGTCCTCTGCTGGAGCCAAGCCTATGCCTGTTGAGATCCTTCACCACCACCTTTCTCATCCAGTAGCAAAATTCAGGGTGTAAAGACTCCCCATCAATTATCAACAGCAAGGGCAAAAAGAAGTGAGATGTACAGAACCTTTTAGTCAAGATGTTAACTCACCATCTCAGGATCTTGCCCTGCATATCCAGGTCAAATTGCCCTCTGAGGCCTCCTCTCAAGGCTTGGCCATCGGGGACACAGTCCCGCCACAGCGGCCGAGTTTCTCCTTAGGCTCAGGATGTCTGGGGTGGGGGGGTCTATTTTTGCAACAGTTGCAGCTGTGACCCTCCTCCTCGCCAGACGGAGAAGCCAAAACACAATGTTCTCATCTCCCAGCAGGAAAAAATACATCACTACAACTGACATCCTACCCAAATCTTTTAGTCGGCAAGTGGTCTCAATAGTGGCTGATGCCAACAGATACTCACAGAGGCCTTGTCTAAACTGAAACTTGGTTTTCTTTTTTTACTTCTTCATCAACTCCCTACCCTAGCAAGCTAATCCAGAGGAGATGGGCATAGAAAAGCTAACCTGCTTCTGAGTGCAATGGTGCTCCATCAATGCCCTGTATGCCCCATGGCAGAGCAGGCCCAGAACTAAAAAGGGCTCTCTCCCACAGGATAGCAATGCAGATTCACACAGGAGCAAGTGGGAGAAGCAACCCATGCAAAGACATCTTCCTCCACTGAAGGACGATGGCCATTCTGAGATAACCACCTCTTTATCACACTTTAACCTTTCATTTGTTAGGACATTGGGACAGGATGAAACAAACTGGCTCTGGGTTAACTTCTCTTTTATCGTAAGTTAGTTCTGATTACATTGCACAGGGCAGCAAGGATGGGAAAGTGCTCAGGACTATGAGCTCTACCACAGTTGCACATGATCTGCCTGTCTCTCATATACAGAAATATATTTTGCTAACAGCCACCCCACTTACCTTAGTCAGAAAGGAACGCCCCATGCTATCCAGGGCCAGGTATCCAAGGAGGTTCTGCAGCACCACAGTCTGTATTAATGAAACCACAGAACACAGACATTTGGCATACGATGGAAATCGCAGCAGCACTTGCAAGGAAGGAACAAGATTTTCTTATGAGCGATGAACTGTAAACCAAGCCTGGTGACCTGCTGTTCAGATTATATATGGAAATGTGAGCTTGACGAAGAATGTTTACAGTGGAGCACACTGTTGCAATTATGACATTTACGAATATGTTCAGCTGGGAAAAAACTTAAAACATAGCAGAGCATCAGGCATCAGAGACCAGAGAGACCTTCCCTCTCCCCATTGCTTACTATCAGCTATACCAGCCCAGCAAGTGGGATGGAGGAAGAGAGGCTTTAGAGGGGATTTGGTGAGGAATTCTCCTCCAGTTTAGATCTAATATCCAAGATGTAGGAGTCGTCCATCTGAAGGAGCCCCTGAAACTTGTACTTCCATGCCCACGAGCACAAGCTTGGCAACATCACAACTTGGAAAAACACAAGTCATCAATCTTATCCAAAGCTTTCACCTCCACCCCAACACCCATGCTTGCCTCCCCATCAATGACACTCAAGGAATCTCACCGGATAGCTATACTGAAGCAGCAGCATTTTCTGGGTCATCACAAATTGAGCCTTCTTGCTTTTGACAACCAAATTTCCCAACAATTGTGACAACACAGCAGGCCTAGCAATAGACAAAACAACATTTCAACAATTTATGTCCTTCTCTTGAATTTGTGCTGTTCAAATTACCATTGGGCTCTGTGAGTAGAGAATTCCCAAACAAAAGTGGCAGATCAGGGCATGGGCAGTGACAGCCGTATCACAGCTGGATGAGACCACGACAACAGCAGGAGACAGAAGGTAAACCAGGATCTATGGGGACACTGATGGAAAATTTGCAATAGCTCAGCAAAGGCTTCCCAATAGTTTAACACTAGCAAGGGGGGGGAATCTCTGCCATGGCTGCCATTGTCCTAATCTCATACCTCCAAGTCTCAGCTTTCCTCTTCTGTAAAAAATGAGTATTAACTGGTTGCCTTTGATGAGGTTTCTGTGCAATTCAGCTGGTCAGATTTAAGGAGTTATATTTGAATCCCTGATCTGCAGTAACTCAGATGTACAGTTGAACTTGTATATGGAGGTCATCCGAGTGGGGTGTAATTCCACCTCGAGCCACAATTTCAAATCTGGCATTAACCCCCCCAGCCACCAGCTTTCTGTACTTTGGAGCTCTGTTGATGTGCCTCAGAATTCTATCCTGAAGTCAATCTCTGAAGTCTTGCTTTACAAGAATATCTGCATGGCAGTGACATACAGTAGTAGACAGAATGACTTGAACAGAGTTAAGCTCTAGTGCAGTCTTAACCCTTTTTGGATCATAGACCCCTTTGAGAATCTGATGAAAGCTATGGACCCTGATAAATAAATAAATTTCATTGCATTGCATTGGAAATAAGATTTTTTTGCACCTGGTTCATGAACCCTGAAGCCCATCCATGGTCCACAGGTTAAGAACCCCTGGTCTAGTGCTTATCACCAGAAGGCCCTGCAAATAATGCCAAAAGATACAGTGGCTCTCAGTCTGCCTTAGGAAAATGGTGTATCTACAGTCCACATTTCAACAAGTTTGAAACTAGCTGAGTCATCATGATTTCCTCCAAAGAACACCGGGAATCGTAGTTCTGTAAGGATCCTTCCTTCATTCTGAACTACAGTAACTAAACAGGTGGGAGAGTAGATTTAATTTATAGTGCAGACATGCTCTTAGAGCAATTATTTCTAAGCACTGCAGGGACACAGTGCCTGCTGTTCCACACTGAAGCTTGACTGCTTACCCTGTTGCTGCCTGAACAAAGCCACAGATCACTGCTTCTATCCAGCGATCTGGGACACTCTCCAACAGTCGCCAGCATATCCTCTGCCAAATGCAATCAGACTGGGTTCGATCTGTTAGGTGGGGCACCAACGCATTCAAGATTTCTTCTGTTGCACAAAAGAAAAAAAGGAATTGCTAAGAAAAAAAATGCCCTCTTTTTCTTGGCCAAGAGTTAAGATAATTGGGGAGGTGGAATGAAGGTAATGTCTCCTGCTCTCCTTCCAGAAAGTAAGCTTTTAAACATTTCTATCAGAATGCAAGCCCTTGGCACCTAACATACTACTGCTGGTTTGCCACTGTAAATGATGGAAGCGTATGTTCCTTCCACCGTATCCCTCTCTAAAAGACTGCCTCCTAGTGACTAAAAGACAGAGAACACCTGCATTTTCTTAAATATGGCTCAGCCATAAATGGCCCATCATTGCAGGTCATCATTATTTATTTTAATTATTAAAGTGCTTAATATTTTTACATTGCAGACTGATCAGCTACAACTCTATAAATATTCTTTTTTTTAGAGACAGTAAGTCTATAAAATGAATGTTTCTATGATTATTAGTATTTGTGATTTCTCTTACACATCTTTACACACACGCTTTTTAAATCTCCAGTAGACTGTTTTCTATGGGATGAGCTCCGTGGCCACATGGTCAGCTCCTCTGATATGCCAAACTGAGGGGTTCCTGGACTCTGTGGGCCCATAGAACAATGGTGGACCCCATGTTTTGTATTCAGAAGGTCCCAAATTCAATCCCCAGCATCTTCAGTTCAAAGGATCTCAGGTGACAGGGCTGGGAAAAAGCTTCTGCCTGAGACCAGATTACCAGGCTGTCACAACTAGACAGACCAATGGTCCAACTCGGTATAAAGCTGTTTCCTATGTACCTCACTACCCACTGCATTACACTAGCGAACCTACCTAGGAGTTCTTGGAAACACCATTACACCAAGTGCTCCTATGTTGCTCTAGCTTGATTCAACTGGAACGGCAGAGCAGAGGGGAAGCAACTTTAAAAGCAGATGCATCAAATGGACTTAAACAAAGGAAGATGCGGCCAGCTGCAAGGTTTAAAGAGCACTCACTTCGTCTTCCGTGCACGCACACCTTCCCCAACACCTGAGACACAAAGGAGATCGAACAATCCAAGCCGCCTAGAATACAAGAAAAGCCACATTAGTGAACGAATCAGTCAGATCACAGAACAGACTGAAGCCCAATCTGCAACTAGGACCACAAAGATGAATGAAGCACATGCACAGAACTCCTCTGGGAAGTTAAGAACTTGTAGCTTTGTATGTTAGTGAGGAAAATGAAAAGCTGATCCTTACAAGAGTGAGAATGACAAAGTGTTTAAGAAAAAACAAATTTCACCATCATGCAGTCTGCACCATGAAAGCCACTAGTATAAGGTTTTGAGAGAAGCACAAAGCAGAAAGGAACAGACTCCCTTTCATGGCTAGAAAGACAAATCCATTTCTGTGAAATGATGAATGACAGTCCCAGCTATGACCCACCCTCTCCAGGGGGAGGGTTTGCTGGGAAAGACCCCCATTAGACACCCTGGAGAGCCACTGCCAGTCAGTGTACACTGAGCTCTCTATAAAACACCATATGCATCACTGGCATTATTTCGATAAAGAAATAATTATTGTTGTTATATGCTTTCAAGTCGATTCCAACTTATAGCAACCCTATGAATCCTCTTTTTGGTTGTATTCATAGGGTGTTCACGGTAAGCGGTATTCAGAGGAGGTTTACCATGGCCCCCCTCTGAGGCTAGTCCTCCCCAGCTGGCTAGGGCCTGCTCAGCTTGCCACAGCTGCACAATAGCCCCTTCCTTGTCTGCAACTGCTAGCTGGAGGGCAACTGGGCTCCTTGGGACTATGCAGCTTGCCCACGGCTGCACAGATGGCAGGGCACATCACCCCTGAGCCACTCACTGTGGTGGTGATCTTTAGCTGACCCCTGACACCCAGGAGACACGAGCGGGGATTTGAACTCACAGACTTTGGCCTCCCAGCCAGGCTCTCCTCCCTACTACCTGCAAAACATTTTGGGCATCCTCCAAGTCCAACACTGCTATTGACAACAGTGGGGTTTAAATGTGCTTAATTTTGGCTGGACTGCACACATCCATACACACCCTCATTATTCACATGCACCTAAAGATCTCCAAGTGTCCTTTTTTTTTTTAAAGAACAGAATAATGTCATTTGATAGTTGTGATCCCTGTGTTGTTCCAAGAAATACAGTATACATATATTTTATTGGACCAAGTTTATAAGCTTTGATTTTCACAGAGCTCTCCATCATGCAGCATCATTCTAGACAAACATTCTCCCCAACAAGGAATTCCAAAAAACCCTCAAAAGTATTTGTATGCTCCTACTCCACCGACCTAGGTTGGTGAAATGAAGAGTTATTGTTTTACCCCAGAGGTGGGAAACCTTTGGGCCTCCAGATAGTGCTGAACTACAACCCCCATCAGCCCTAGAAAGCATGGCCAAAGATCAGGGATGATGGGAACTGCAGTTCAACAACAACTGGAGGACCAAAGGTTCCCCAAATATGTCTTACCCAGTGCTCAAATCACAGACGGGCAGCATTGTAGGAGGGCAGCCCCTCTATCTACTATGTTGCCCCCCCAGCACTGTTTTAAAATGCTCAGGGGGGCATTATTTGGACTCCTACCTCAATTCAAAACCCCCCCCAGCCTAGATCCCTCTGTGATGTTCCTATATTAATGTATATATGGTAAGTGTTGTTGTTTAGAAGATACATGGTAAGTGGAGTGAAAGAGGAGGGGGAGTGAATGGGCAGTAGAATGCTAGATGATTGGCTGAGTGTTTAAAATGGCTGAACGTATAAAAGGAAGAGTGAGAGTGGAATCTGGGAAAAGAAGAGAAAGAGTGGGTTGCTTGGTGGGGTTTGAGAGAGTTGTTTGCCAGGAGAGAGTGGAGAAGGAGGGGGGTGGAGTTCGGATTAGTATTGAGTAAAACTGTATGCTTATGTGCCTTAAGAAGAAATCTTGTTAATCTTGTTAGCTTTGTTATCTTTAATAAATACTTAATTTGGTTTACCAAAGGCCTGATCCTTGGCTGGGGTTTTACAGACCAGAAGGGAGGGTAAGGTAATGACCAAGGCTGAAGGGGAACTGTAACAAATGGTGGCAGCGGTGAAGAGAATAACAATACCAGTATTCAGAGTCTCTGGGAATACTAGTATTAGGACGTGACTGGTGGTTGCCTAGCAGGGGGATCTGTTGAGATCTGTGCTAGAGCAGGGAGAGAAAAAATAAAAAAGGACAGTCCGGACTGGTGGAGTCCCTGGTGGTGCCTAGTGACAGGCAGTAGCCACGCGCAGGTAGGAACCTGACAGGGAGAGCCAGGGAAGGGCGTCACACCCTCCATTTTTTCTCTCTGTGGCTATATACCGGGCTGAAGTAGGCAATTGAGCCTCCAGCTATGCATTGCTTTGCTTTGCTCAGGATGTCAATCTAGATCAACCTATGTAAGCTGCTTTACTTATTAGGAGACCGGGAGAAACAGATTCACTCCATCTTGTGATACCCCCTTAGCTACCATTTTCAAAAGGCTATGGGGAGGCCCGTGATTTGTCTAAACTTGGGAAGAGGCAGGGGTAGGGCTTGCAGATTTCATTAAGAGCCCCCCTACCTTCCCCGCCCCAATAATTTCAGCACTGATTTTATATACTTTGCCTCTCCTAATTATGGTCTGTCAGTGCAGCAGCAGTCCCTGTGCAATCTCACCTCTCAATGAATCAAAGATCCTCTCCAGCACCTGGACAATCTCCACACCAAGGAGCGGAAAATAGTTTTGAGGAAAGAAGACTGGCCGGTTTTCTCCCTGGAGCTTGTTGCCTAAGTGATCAGGGAGGCAAGCCACCTTGTTGAGGATGGCTTCCTGTAGTGCCAGGCAGTCAGCTTGTGTTTGCTGCTTGCAGATCTCCCACATCAACGCAGACAGTCCACTTCTCTGCAGGAATTGCTCCAGGACATCAACGACTTTGTTCAGACGAAAACTGGGTCTGCACGGAAAGGCATTTTCTGCTTTTATTTTAATTCGTGAGGAAAAGGCAACACAACAGGATGCCACCATCGTTTGGCTTGGCCAAGTCCACACAGCGTGGAACATGGCCTTCCTGTAGATTGCAATTATGTTTTAAATAAAAACACTTTTCTAGAATTCCTAGTTGTGGGCAAAGACTTGAAAAATGTGTAGGTAATGCCTGTTGAGGACTTACAGATATCCATCAAGCTGTCCTAGGATCAGGGGACTGCGCAATGGGAATTCTTCCCATTCCTTCCTCATGTGGACCCTCCCCGAATCTGCTTCAGAGGGTTGGGGAAACCCCTAGAACAGTTTTAGAGGGTACAGGAGGGTGGAAGAGGAGAGAATGTTCCATTGTGCAAGGAGAGACTTAGCATACACTGAATTCCACCCTTAGGATAATGTTGTATCTAACTTAGTCACACTTGGAACAGATCCAATGAAATCAATGGACACGACTAACTTACTTGCATTAATTTCAATGGGTCTACTCTGAATAAAACTTAGTTGGCCATAATCCTTAGAGCTGGAAGGGATTTTGGAGGTCACCTAATGCACTTCCCTCTCCGCACAATGCAAGAAGCATATGGCCATTCAGCCTTCATTTAAATACCTCAACACCTCAGTTATTTCCACATTCTCACCCTGTAACTCCAATACATCTCTCACCCACATCTTCTTTCTTTGAGCCTTATGATCAATATGCCTTACCAATATGCCTTACCAAGGAATTTCAAATTCCGTGAAAACCAATCTAAGAATATGCCAATTTAAAATGTTAACTTGAATATTTTGTTCAAGATTTTAGGTTTTCTGTAATGCAGAAATTCTATTTTTGGTACATAACTATGATCAATCATGATCATAACTTTAACAAAGTAATGGATAAGATAAAAGCATATTTGGGTCCTGTTCATGCACTAATAATGTCCAGGTTCTGAAATAACACTAAATCATAGTTTAATATCTATGAAAATAAGTCTTGGGTTCATGCACTCTCTCCTCCCCTCTCCTCCTTGGCATATGTGAGAAGATCAAAAGCTTCTGCTTTTATTTTTTAATTAACCACAGTTCCCTGTTGATTCTTGTTTGTTTAAAGTAACTGCAGTTAGAACCAGTTCCTAAGTTAGGACATACATTGAACTGTGATTAGTTCTAAAGAGAAAGCAGAAGCTTTCAATCTTCTCACACACACTGAAGACAACACCATATGAGCCCAAGTCTCATCCAGGCTCACTCTCATAACTTAAACCATGCTACAATGTTATGTCTGAATGCAGCCAATGACTCAGTTCAGATATAATGCCAAACTATGGTTTAATGCTATGTGAACAACCATGGAATGAGGTTCAGGCTTAGGCACACTCTCGTCCCCTTGGACAATGCAATGCCTTATATCACTGGTTTGTGGCAAACCAGTTTGCCTTTATAATCAAATATGGAAACTATGGTTTGTCCTTGCCTTAAAACATACAATGCCAAAGCACAAGGGAAGGGAAACAGAGAGTGCATGACCCCAAAGCCTATTCCATGCTAGCTCACATAGCACCAAACCATGGATTGTGGCATACATCTGAACTAAACGATGAATGGGATTTTAAAAAAGACACACACAGGCACCCTGTTGCACATGAACTATGACCCTCCTTCCCACTGCAGCCACTACATTCTATCTCCACTCCAAAAAGCTGCTACCAAAAGTTGACTGGCATATTATGAAACATGAAAGGCTCCAATCAGAAATGAAAAGCAGCAGTCCCCCTGTACATGCAGAAATGTTTTTAGAACTGGGTTCTTTGGATTCAGGCCTCTATACTGAGCGCAAAGTAGTTCTAAAATCAGAAATCACAGCACAGTAGCCATGCTTACTCTGTAGAAATTATGGTGTCCAAAAGAACCATAAACGATTGGTCTGCTGGTCCTTCCAAGAAAAAGCAAACCCACAACTCCTTGTCTGATTGGATTTGCTCCAGCCAATCAGGACTCAATTTACTGATAAGACACTGGAGAAAGGTAGTAAAATGATTGCGAATGAATTCTTCCTTCTCTCTCACAGAGAGTGGATTTTCAGTTCCACCCAGGTAACTCCTAATTGTCCACAAAGTCTTAGAGATCTGGGCAGCATCTCTGGAACACAATAAGGTGCCAACTGCTTCTTGTACTATTTGGCGAACGTGAAGCAAGTCAGAATCCATTTCTCCTGGTCACTTCTGGAAAACAGCAAGCAGGTGAATTAGTAATAATATCAAGGTTGGTCAAAGCATAGCTGGTCATTACTGTTCCTTGAACAGAAGGGGAAGGGGTCATGGCTCACTGACACAGCATCTGCTTTGCATGCAGAAGGTCCCAGGTTCAACCCCTGGTATCTCCAGGTAGGGCTGAGAGATTCCCAATGTGAAACCCTAGAGAGTTGCTGCCAGTCAGTGCAGATAATACTGAGCGAGATGGACTAATGGTCTGACCAAAGGCAACTTTCTACATTCCTAACCCAGGCTTGCGTAGCAGAGCCTTTACAATCACTATGACACGGAAGAAACTTGCAAAAAGCAGCTGTCAAGACCCCCAAATATACAGAAGTGTATTAAAGATTCATCAAGGATCAGCACCATACAAAGAACGTCATTTTTTAAATGGTGCAGAGAAGAACATTATTCTAAGAGAGAGAGAAGAGGCAACAGATTGGCATTATATTACCAGGTTACGAATAGGTAGTGAGCTCAGGCAGCTAATGTCTTGAAGAGTGGGTCTTCTTTCCATCCATTTCCCAGGAATTTTTGTATGGACATGCCTTGACTAGCATTGTAACATCAACAATGAATCTTTTGGCACCTTAAAGATTTAACAAATTTAACTGCAAGCTTCAACATGATGAATGAGTGGTATAACCATGTTTGGTCCACAGCCGTAGTGTAGGGGTTCCCAAACTGTAGTCCATGGCTCTCCAGTGGTCTGTGAGCTTCATTCAGGTGGTCCATGGCATGCCACCATTAAATATTCTTATTGATTTTTAATTGAATTTTATTGCTTTATTTCTTATATTGTATTTTATAGAATTAAAATTTGAATTCTTTGGAATGTAAATTATAATACTATAATTACAATATATATAAAAAATTAAAATACAATTAAAATCATACAGCACCTAGCACCATGCGTTACAATTGCTACAACAAGAAGAAAAATAATTAAGTGGTCTGCTAAAACCATCAGCAATTTTCAGGTGGCCCTTATGGGAAAGTCAGCAAAAAAGGTTAAAAAGAAGAAATAATTAAAGTACTGGAGACCTATTCCATGGATACTGGTTTAGCTTTATTTCATATTTACCCCATAAAGTTTATGACTGGAATGCCCCCTCAACATAGAAAACTTTATGGAGGAATCTCTGGGGTAAATTCTATACCATATTACCTTATTACCTTATGAACCTATGCCTAGTTTACTTTATATCACAACTGGCACTTTATTTTTACTATTCTACACAACTGGACCAATGATATTTGTCGTGGAATTTACGACTGGGTTCACACCTCATATTCATAATTGATAAGGGGCATGAATTGTAAAACTCCTCAGCATTGTATTGTTGTATTTTGTGCTGATATTTAATGCTATTTTAAAAACTGAAACAAAAACATTTACTTAAAAAAAATTAACAAATTTACTATAGCGTGACCTTTGAAGTCCACTTCATCAGGAGGACTGCAGCCCCGAAAAGTATGTGTTAAGATAAATGCGTTAGTCTTTAAAGGTACCACAAGACTCTGTTTTGTTTGTTTTGCTACAAAAGACTAACAGGGGTGAACAATTGTGACCCACTACATGCCTACTCAGAAGTAATCCTAACTGATTTTGATGGGGCTTCCCCCTATGTCAATGCGCACACAAAAGTCTGAGGAGTAAGCGAGGAAGCAACGCCTCTAACCCCGTCTTCCTGCTT
Source organism: Rhineura floridana (assembly GCF_030035675.1). Classification (NCBI taxonomy): domain Eukaryota; kingdom Metazoa; phylum Chordata; class Lepidosauria; order Squamata; family Rhineuridae; genus Rhineura; species Rhineura floridana. The sequence goes on along the minus strand of NC_084496.1, from coordinate 9,932,534 downwards.
TTAGTCGCCCCTTCTCCCGGTCACGAGAGGCCTCGCCAGCGACCGACAGGATGCCACGGGAGACCCCACAAGACCTTCGCCCCACACCGGCGATAAACCGACCTAAGCCTGCGAACCTTCTGAGGCGCCACCGGAAGTTCAGGCTGGCTGTGAAGCTCTAGTTTTTCTCTATGGCGCCTATAAAAGAATCATGGCCCAACCAATTTGGACTTTTTCTCCGCTTCTAACCGGAAGTTCAAGTTGGTATGCCGCGCTACCTTGTCTTTTTCGTACTCTATAGTCTCCAACCGCTATGTTTACCTTAACAGAAGCCGTTCGCCGATTCGATTCTCCCCGTTGCGGCTGACCGTCTCGAGCCGAGTCTGTCGAATCTGTTTGTCCTTTGCGACTTTTCCCTCCGCCCGTTCTCGTCGTAAAGAGACAGTGGCGATATTCTCCCAGCCGAGAGCATCGAAGAGAGCCTAGTTTTGAGAAGGGGGGTTACACCAGACTTCCTGGAAGGAGTGCTGGCTGGTGGTTGTCTCTGAGGGAGCTCTGCCTCAGAGGAAGCTTTTTTCAGGTTAAAAGCCAGCCAAGAGGAAACTTTGACTGGCTTAAATGTTCTCCAAGGTATAGGAGAACCGATCAGATTTTCCACAAGACTTCGTTGAGCTGTCGGCGGCTGGAATTGATCAGGAAATCCCTGAGATAAGAGGGCATGCCGATCGGCTGAAGACGGAGTCAGGATTTCCATGCAAGCTGTACTGGAAAAAAGCGAAGCTTTTTTTTCTTCTTAAAAAAAGTCTTTAACCAGCGAGCCTACTTCTGTCTAAATCTTATCATTCGGCTTAAATTACTACAATAAAAGGGATTTGTTTACGAATCAGCAACTGAGAAACCTGGGTGAGTCATACTTTTTCTCTTTTAAATATAATTAAGGAAGAAAGAAAATGTAAACAACTTATATACTTTTTTTACGACAAAAAGCTGGCCTGAATTTGGAGTTTTAAAGTTTAAATACGGATGAGAGGTAATTATTATTTGATGGAAATATATTTTGGACTATTTTTCTCTTTGGACTATTTCTTTTTGGACGAATCTGCTGCTCGTATATGTTACTAATTGTTTGGTGTTGGGAACCAGAATTGTTTTGCATTCTTGGATGTAGATAAGAACTGTGCTGTGCTGGCTGGACTACAATAACAGGCCTGGAATATTAACTCTTTTGTTGGTGGAGGAAAAAAAAAAGAAATAGACTGCCTCTAGGTTTTGGAACAGTGATTAATATCAGAAATTAAAGGCTTCTCTTGAAAATGACAACTAGAAAAGCAACTAAGGCCCAGGAGCGAAGAGGTTCTACTGATCCACAGGAAGGGATTATACCCCCAGATACGTTTCAAAAAATAATGGAAGGGATTAATGATATAAAACAGGAAATGAAAACTGAACTGACAGATATAAAAGACTATATTAAAACACAAGTGGATGAGATTAAAGGGACAATTGGGCAAATAAAGGAGGATGCAAAAAAAAACACTAAAGAAAAGGTACAAATCTTGGAGAATAGAACAGATATATTAAATCTGGAATTAGAAAAAAACTTGGACTATATGGCTGTGACTGAACTGAGAAATAAAGAACATTGTTTGAGATTCCGTGCAATTCCTGAGGAAATAGGTGAAGACATCAGAGATAAAATTGTTAATGCTCTAGTAAAATTTCTGGATTTGAATGAAGATCGGATGGAATTTGAAATAGACAAAGTGTATAGAATTAATTCCAGATATGCAACAATGAATAAAATTCCAAGAGATGTGCTTGTTCATTTTATAAAGAAGACGACCAGAGATATGGTATTACAGCAACACTTTAAAAATACCTTTAAAATTGATGGTAAGGAAATACTGGTGATGAAAGAAATTCCTATTAGACTTTTACGTAAGAGAAAAGAATATGCTTTCCTTACAGAGAAACTTAAGCAACGCAAAATTCAATTTAGATGGGATGTTCCAGAAGGAGTGATCTTTACATTCAGACAACAGAAATATAGATTGAATACTGTTCAAAAAGCAAGGGACTTCTTGAGAAAAGCTTCAAAAGATATGGATGAAGATAAACTCAAAGATATGGATATAATTCCTGGGGAACAAAGTCAACAAAGATATGCAGAGGAAGGGAAGGAAGATGATGGATTAAAAGGAGCATCAGGCACATTTTAAAATACACGCTTAAAGATGGATTACAAATATCTAACTTGGAATATAAATGGAGCCAACACGGCGCAGAAGAGAAAGAAAGTGTTTCATTATTTGAAAAAATTAAAATTGGATATAATTTGTTTACAAGAAACTCATATTAAGAAGAAAGATTCCAAATATTTGATTTGTAAAAATTTGGGTGAAGAATTTATTTCGGCTGGACCAAAAAAAAAAAATGGAGTTGTTCTCTACATTAACCCACAATTGCTTCCTAAATTGGTATTACTGGATGATAGTGGTAGATTTGTGGGGGTTGAAATTACTCTACAGGGTACAAACATTTTGATAGTGGGTATCTATGCCCCCAATGAAGATAAAACAAGGTTTTACACAGGACTTATGGAAAAACTGTCAGAGTTTTCATATGACCATTGGTGTGTCATGGGTGACTGGAATGGGGTAATCTCACCAAAAATTGATAGGCTTTCTGAAAAAAATATCAAAGAGACACAGGGTAAATTACCGAAGATTTGCTTTGAACTGATGGAACATTTAGAATTGGTGGATACCTGGAGATATATAAATGATAATGCAAAGGAATTTACTTATTTCTCAGAAAGACACAAAACATTCTCGAGGATTGATATGATTTGGATGTCTAAAATTTTAGCGAAGGATACTTTTAAAATGGATATATTACCAAAAACTTTTTCGGATCATAACCCTGTGATATTAACTTTAAAAAAGAAAAATCTTGGATTTAGATGGAGACTAAATGAATCTTTATTACAGAATGACAAAGTAGTACAAGAATGTAAGAAGAAATTAAAAGAGTTTTTTGAACATAATTTACATAAAGGAACAAGTGAAAATATCGTTTGGGATACAAGTAAGGCATTTATGAGGGGATATTTTATTAAATGTAACTCTGAATTAAAAAAAAGAAACAACAGAAAATGCAATTAATTTTGGAAGAAATAAAACAAAAAGAGGAAGAATTGAAAAAGAATCCAACTAAAGTTTCTATTGTAAATCAAATTAAAATGTTACAGAAGCAAGTATCAATGCTGACAGTTAGAGAAATTGAAAGAAAACTAAATTTTGCTAAACAAAGGACTTTTGAATTTGCAAATAAACCTGGGAAATGGTTAGCATATAAATTAAGAAAAGAACGTCAAAAAATATTATTTTAAAGATACAAGAAGGAGATGAGACGTTGACAGATAATGTAAAAATCAAAAAGATTTTTCATCAACATTATTCAACATTGTACAAATGTCAGGAAATTCCATCTGAAAAAATAGAAGAGTATATATCTAAACAGAATTTGCCTAAAATTACAGACTTTCAGAGACAAGCTATTAATGGCCCTATTACGTCAAGAGAGATATCTGAAGCTATAAACAAAATTAAATTAGGAAAGGCACCAGGACCAGATGGGTTATCTGCAATGTATTATAAATGTTTGGAGAAAGAACTCTTACTACCTTTACAGTCTACAATGAATCTTATTCTGCAAGAGGGAGAGATACGGGATAGTTGGAAAAATGCTAATATAACATTAATACCTAAAGAGGAGCAAGATTTAACTAAAACAAAAAATTATCGACCAATATCTCTATTGAATAATGACTATAAAATTTTTACAATGATCTTGGCAGAAAGATTGAAAATAATATTGCAACAATTTATTCAGGAAGATCAATCAGGGTTTTTACCTAAAAGACAATTACGTGACAACGTCAGGAATGTCTTGAATGTCTTGGAATATTTAGAACAACGAAATGATAAACAAGCAGCTTTGATTTTTTTAGATGCTGAAAAAGCATTTGATAATTTGAATTGGAAATTTATGTTTCAGGTTTTGGAGCAAATGGATTTTGGAGACAATTTTATAAAATGGATTAGATCGATTTATACATCTCAGAAGGCTCAGATAATTGTTAACGGAGATTTAACGGATTCATGTGAAATACAAAAGGGTACAAGACAGGGATGTCCTTTATCTCCCCTTTTATTTATTCTGGTCTTAGAAGTGCTGCTTAGAGATATAAGGCAAGATAAAAGAATTTCGGGATTAAAGATAAAAAAAGAAGAATATAAATTGAGAGCATTTGCTGATGATTTGATAATTGTACTAGAAAACCCTGTGGAAGGAATTAATGTATTGATGGACAAATTAAAAGAATTTGGACCGTTAGCAGGATTTAAGATCAACAATCAAAAAACAAAGATGTTGGTGAAAAATTTAACTTTAAGGGAACAGAAAGAGTTAATGGACAAGACAGATTTTACAATAGAGAAAAAGTTGAAATATTTAGGTATCACTATGACAAATAAAAACTCAAAGTTGTTTCATAATAATTATGAAAAATTATGGACAGAGATTAAGAAAGACTTGCTAAGATGGGATAAACTACAACTGTCATTAATGGGTAGAATATCTGTGATAAAAATGAATGTATTACCGAGAATGATGTTTTTGTTTCAAACAATACCTGTAATATCCTCTGATTTACCTTTTAAACAATGGCAAAAAGATATCTCTAAATTTGTATGGCAAGGAAAAAAACCAAGAGTTAAATTTAAATTACTACAAGATGCCAAAGAAAGAGGAGGACTGGGATTACCAAATCTGAGACTTTATTTTGCTGCCTGCTGTCTAGTCTGGATAAAGGAATGGATCTTATTGAGGAATAACAGACTATTGGATTTGGAGGGCCATAATTTGAAGTGGGGATGGCATGGATATCTATGGTATGACAAAGTAAAAGTAAATGTAGACTTTAACAATCATTTTATAAGACGTCCTCTGTTGAAAATATGGAATAGATATAAACCAAGGTTTTATTCGAAAATACCATTATGTGTCTCAAGTCAAGAAGCGTTTTATAGAAGAGAAATGGCTGGAAAAGAGAAATGGTTAACTTATCAAGAACTATTAGAAAATGTACATGGAGAATATATAATGAAAGAGAGAGAACAACTGACAAAGGAAGGATATAGTTTTCAATGGTTTGCCTATTTACAATTGTTAGAAAGATATAAAATGGACAAGAAAATGTTTGGGTTTGAAATAAGTAAATCTGATTTTGAAATAAGATTGTGTACAAATGATGAAAATATAATTGCGAAAATGTATAAACTCTTATTGAAAATGGATATGGAGGAAGAACAAGTAAAAGAGTGTATGGTAAAGTGGGCAAAAAATTTTGGTTATAACATACAAATGGATCAATGGGAAAATATGTGGAAAAAAGGCTTGAAATTTACACTATGCTATAATCTTAAAGAAAATTTTTATAAAATGATGTACCGTTGGTACATGACTCCAGAAAAGTTGTCAAAAATGTATAGTAATGTTTCTAATGTTTGTTGGAAATGTAAACAACAAGAAGGATCATTTTATCATATGTGGTGGTTGTGTAAAAAGGCAAAATCATTTTGGGCACAGATAGGTAGGAAGATGCAAAAAATTCTAAAGATAAATATTCAGTCAAAACCAGAATTTTTTTTATTGGGTTTTATGGATAAACAAATAGAAAAGAAATATGGAAGAATAATATTATATATGATTACGGCAGCAAGATTATTATATGCACAAAAGTGGAAAATGGAATCAACACCAACAATGGAAGAATGGCTATTGAAATTAATGGACTTAGTAGAAATGGATAAATTGACATGTTTACTTAGAGAAAAATCGACAGATACATTTCTTAAGGAATGGAAGCCTCTCTTAGACTTTTTGTTGAAAGATCAAAATAAAATGATGACACTGGGATTTGACGATTAATTAAGACAGCCTATGGAGAAAAGGGATTCTGTATGTATACATTAAGGGACAGGTTTGATGTATATTATATACTTATAGCTGATCTGCGACAAATCGGAAGTCAACTATTTTATTTTTATTTTTTGTTTTTGTATTGTTATGTTTTTTTGACTTTGTTTTGTTTGTTTTTGGAAAAATTTGAATAAAAATTATTAAAAAAAAAAAAGAGAAGGGGGGTTACACCCTGAACTTATATTCACAGTTGGGGCTGGATTTTATCTATTTATTTATTACATTCTTCTCCCACTTCTTCTCCCAAGTAGCTTAAGTTGATATATGTGGTTCTCCCCATTTTTCATCCTCACAACAAACCTGTGAGGTAGGTTAAGGAGTAGCCCAAGATGACTCAAGTGGGCTTCGGGGCCAAGCAGGAACAGGAAACCTGCTTTACCATATCCTACCTAATCTAATCCAGGTGTGGGGAACCTTCGACCCTCCAGATGTTGCTGAACCACAACTTCCATCAGCCTTAGCAAGCATAGCCAATAGCCAGGGATTATGGGAGTTGTCATTTATCCGCATTTGGAGGTTGTAACTATGAACTTTCTCTTGCTGATGATCTGCGCTTTGACTGAAGCTGCCCTATGAGCCCACTTAATACAACCTGGGTAATCGGGTGGAGGGGCCTGTGACGATCCCACCAGCTGGCTCTACCTGTGATACTCTCACCAGGGCACCACCTGTCAGGATCACAGTTTTTATTTGTTCTCTCACATGCTCTAGCACAGATCTCACAAGTTCCCACTGCTAGGCAGCACCACCAGCCACTTCCTGTAAACAATACTGCCCGAGACTTCGCCTTTAGTCTCCTTCTGGCTTCTTGTTACTATGTGTCTGAGTGCCCTTGCCGTCCACAACCCCCCTGTACTTTGTCTATAAAGTATACAGCCCTGGGTTGCTCTATATGCTTGACGATGTTACAATATCTCTCTCTTCACCACTGCCACCATTTGATACTGTTTCTCTGCCTTTGGTATTACCCTGCCCACCCTTCTGGTCTATATCAACCCCAGCCAAGGATCAGGCTTTTGGTAAACCAATAAAAGTATTTATTTGATAACACCAGGAAATAACAAGATTACTTTAGGAATGTTCAACAAGCATATGGTTTCATATAGTGTCACTCTTTATATGTTTCCAGTCTTATATATTCTGCCTAAATACCAGCCAAATATAATCCAAATCTCCCTCAGAACTCTGCCAATCACTCCTCTCAACAACTCCCCCCCGACTCAACTGTCATCCTCACATTTATACCTTCAGCCATTCACTCAGCCAATCATCATCCAACATTCTCCAGCATTCTAGCCCATGTACTCCCCCTCTCACTCAGTCACTTACTATATATCGCTTAATAAACCTGCACTTACCATATTTACAGATATTAAAATACAGGGACATCACAGGGCCTCCCGTATCCAAAGTGGAAGAGGATAGGGCGGTGAAGGACTTCAGCATGAAATGTTGACCTGCTTAGCACAGGAACAAAGCCAGTTATGGTTGCTGCAGTGGCAGAATGGCTGCTGCTCCCTCTGCTGGGTGAGAGCAATAAAGGTCATAATCTAGGATCCAACATGGTGGTACTGCCTCTGGGCACTCAAGAGTTGATCGGGCCCCTGCGGGATACACTCCTACCCCAATCCATTGACACAGCTGGGCCTCCCAAGGAAACGGACAGGCCCAAAATGAGGCCGGTGGCAGGCATGTGCAGGCTGAGACTGAGATTCGGAAGTTTTAAGAACACCAGAAGCTGCCTTATACCAAGTCAGACCATTGGTTCACTGCCTAGCAGCAGGTCTCCAGGGTTTCAGGAAGAAAACTCTCCCAGCCAGGGATTGGACCCGAGACCTTCTGCATGCAAAGCAGATGCTCTACCAATGAGCTACGGCCTTTCCCTAGTCACATCTCTCTCCCCCTCTGCAGACAACTGACTGGGGACCGCACATCTGGGGATCTGGCTGTGTAGGTTAATGGAGGCTCTGACTACACCCACTTAGCAGGTCTTGTTCTTGTCAAGTTTGGAATAATTCTTCCTCACCAGTGGAGGGGGGCGGGGAGGCATGAGGATGGAAGAAGGTGGTATGGCTTTTTCTTTTTTGAGAAAAGAGAAAAGAGGTTGAAGGCAAAAAGAAGCAGCTGAGAAGACACAAATACATCTTTAGATGCCTCCGTTGAAACTAGGCTGAGAACCCAGCATAGCCATTACATGGTTAAATGGGCAAATTTTATAACACAAGAGACAGCTCAAGTACAAATGAAACAGCACCCATTGATACTCTAAACCTTACTGGTTTATTAAATCTTGTCATTCCACACAGGTACAAACACAACATGACTACAAGAAGCTACAAAGTTATACAAAAATCAAACTTTATAGTACTGACTGTACAACAGGTTGCAAATCTCTTGGCCTTTTGCAAACTGAACTTTAGTTACCCCAATTGGTCTCAGAATACCCCTAGAGGAAGGGTTTGTGTGTGTGTGTGCGCGCGCACAAAATGGCTTTCCTGCCAATTTGTTTCACATCTTCTAAAAGTGAAAGCATTTACATCGGTCCTGGAAGGAATGGGGTATGTAAACAATGTACCAAATGCACTTTGGCAAAGGAAGGGAGGCCTTAAAAAGAAAACTAGTGTTTCCCCCCAAGTTCTTAAGACTGGTTTGAATGCACCAGTAGCAAGAAATATGGAATTAAAATATTTTCCGTGTCTGTGCCAACATCCCTATAGGCAACAACTAACCAGGGCAACGGGGGGGGGGGGGACAGAATCTGTATTGCAATTTGCTGAGGGTTTAATATAAGCCCCACACCCTTTTCTTGCACCGTGTCATTTCTTACTTGCGACAGTATCAGCTTCATTTTTGACGTGTCCTAAAAACGAGAGCTCACTGGACTCTTGATGACAATACTGTATCTAATGAACAAAGTATCTTCTTGAGAACTTCAGAACCAAAGCTCCCTTTAAAAAACAATTTCATTCAATAGAAAGACATTAACCCCACAGCTCACACCCTGCTAGGTCCAAGATGATTGGCTAGTTTTCAGATTCTCAGCTTTCCCCTTGTTCCATTCCCATTCCTGTATTTTTTTTTAAAGTTATGATTTTTAACTGGATGCACTTTTGAGTTTAAAAAACAGAACACAAGAAGCTGCCAAGTCCCATGCTTTATCGGGAAGAGTTGGAACTGGAGCGGCTGCGATGACGCCTCCGGCCTGGAGATCTGGATCTGGATCGCCTGCGCACTGGGGATCTGCGCCTGGGAGACCTGGACCTGCAAGGGCAATGGATGGTTGAGAGGGAGGAAGAGGGCAGAGCTTCAATTAGGAGAAGGGATGAACTCTAGTCCCTTCTTATTCAACAGGATTCAAAGTAGTTTCCATAGCCTAAAAGCAGGTGCGGAAGACCTATGGCCTTCCAGATTTTGCTGAGCTATAACTCCAATTAGTCCCAGCAAGCATGGCCAATGGCCAGAGAATATGGGAGCTGTAGTTCAGCAATACCTGGGAGGGCCAAAGGTTCCCCACACCTGTCCTAAACAGTGACAGCGGTTCAAAGTTGAAACACACTATACATGAACAGGAGAAACATATCCTAACAAGGAAAGTACCACAGCAAGGGTATGCTCATAATAATTTCTGAGCCTCTGCCCCTTGAGGACTTTAAAAAAATCATTTATTTTTGCAAATGTAAGAGTGGTGGGTAGAATGAAAGATTGTCAGCTGATAGTAACAACATAAATATTCCACCAGTCTTGACTTAAACATACAAATTAATATAGGTAGGCCATATATCCAAGTAGGTATCCAAACAAGATTGACAATTATAAGCTTATACACTCAAACTTACAGAGGGCAACAAGATCTTCAGACCACTGCCCACAAAGCACTTGAGAAGGATCTGGAAGGCGGTTCTTGCCCTTTAAATCCTTTGTAGGGGTCGACTTTGCTCCCCACCAGTTGGCAGTGTGGCAAGGAACTCATTCAAAATGCCCACCATTAGTGTGGCTTCAACACGGACATCTTTTTTTTTTTCGTTAAGTTTGCCTACTTGGACAGAGATCCTACCAACGGTAACAGCTAAGGCCCTGTAGCTTACGCAGCTCCATAAAGGCAGCCTACCTTCTCCTCATGCGAGGCGGTGAGCGACGCCACATGGGCGGCGGTGGCAACATCCTCCTTGGAGGGGAGAAACGCCTGGGAGGCAGCCTGGGCCGAGGAGTCAAGACAGCTGTGGCGGTGATCTCCTGGCCATCAATCTGCCCTAATTCAAAGAAAATTAAACTTGTTTCAGCTGGGAGAGGAATTGCTGAAAAGGAGCCGCTACTTTCCTGCTCACTTGGGAAAGGCAAGCTATGGCAGCGACGTGGGAGAGCAGGGAACCTAGGGAGAAGGAGACAGCAACGTACATACAAGGCAGGTAACATGGACACACAGATGGACCCCCAAAAGACCCGGTAGCACCACCACCGCTTGGCAAACCCATGGTATGATCGGGCCCAGCGCCCTGATTGATTCCCTCTATGGGCCAGAAGCCCCCAAGGGGAAAGGGAGGGGAAAAGGTTTGCCACCTCTGACTTATACCATACACTCAAGTCAGAAACTTAAGCCTACGAGTCTGTCTGGGACAAGCCTCAGCTTTGTTTATGAACAAATTACTCTAAGCTCCACCCACAGGTCTGTTGGGGATCCTTTAAGAGAATGCAGTTACCCTCTATGTTAGGGTCATTTAGATTAGGACAGTCCACCCTTTCCACTTTGGGCAAGAAACCAGTATAATGGAGTTGCAAGTTCCTCCACCACCCAATATTCCTGGCAAAGTGGCTAGAAAGTTGATTTTAAAAAAAGGTAATACAGGCAATGTCAAATTCTTCATTAAAGACTCCAAAATTCAGCAGATTACATAACATGGCACTGTCACAGGCCTGAGATAAAAAGGCTAATTTTGACATTTTGTATCCTGCCAAGCTACGCAGAAGGAACAAGAGGACAACTCAATTGCTTGGAAATAACTTTTTATGAAATTGTATAGCAACGGGTCAACTGCAAGCCATAGAAGTCGAATGATGTTTTGGTTCCCTCTTTGCAGAGGCTCCGCCGTGTGGCCTTCAGAGGAGACCAGTTTTGTGATAATGGAGAGAGACTGAAGAAGAGAGAAAAGTTGGAACCGAGCAGGAAGAACATAGGAATTTGGTTTGAACCGGGAGTTAGTGCCTGCCTGCAATTATGGAGCATCAGAGGAGACGGGACTGGCAGATATTTGTATAGAAAGAGAAATGAACTTTTTATAACAGTTGACTTTTGATCTGAAGAACTTTTCCTATCACTTACTGATATATCTTTGTTATATTATTAAAAGGGCAAAACTCAAAGAACCTTGAACCTTTTTTTGTTCAGGTATGCTCTGCAAAGACCCCTTCTAGCTGGGTATAAACCTTATCGCCTCTAGAAATCTGAGATCCTTGCTTTATTGGGGGATCCTCTGAAGTTCCAACATTCACACAGGAAGTCAAACCTCTGACAGCACAGCCCCAGATTTTGTCTAGCTCCTGACACCTACCTCCATCCATGTGCTTCAATGCCTTCTCAGCATCATCTGGATTCTCAAATTCTACATAAGCATAACCCTTGGAGAGGTGTGGATTCAGCCTGTCAACAGGCATGTCAATCATTTTGATCTTTCCGTAAGTGGAAAATATTTCCATGATATGATCCTGGAGGAAGGGGGGGAAAAACCTTCTTAATGACTACAGCAAATGTTCATTTTCTTCAGGTCTTCATAATGGAACATGAAATGGGGTGGGGAGTAAAGAAAGTATGGAAGACTACCCAATTCCGTATTAACATGCATAAACTTTTTAGCTACCCGAGGAATCCAAACTTCACTCTGCTACACCTGAATATATGTACTGTGCATATAGATATCTAGTTATCAATATTAGGTGGACTCCACGGTCACTGGCGCTTCGCACGCAGAAGGGCCTAGATTTGACCCCCAGCAACTCTAAAAAGAATCAGGTAGCAGATGACTGGGAAGTTGTTGCCTGTCACATCAGACAAGACAGACAGTCTTACCTGCTATATGGCAGCTTCCTACATTAGTATTCAACATCTACAACTTTGGCATGAATTGACAAGGCACCGCCCGTTTACCTGTTTTTGGTGCCTCCTGAAACCTTATCTTTTTGTCCAGGCCTTTCCTGGCCCCTGAGATTGGATTTTTGTACCTCTGTTGTTTTTATGCTATGTTTTATTGTATACTACTTAAGATATTGTTTTAATCTTAAACAGATTATTTTCAAATAAATGCATTTCTTTTATCTGTAATTTGACCATGAATACCCACGCATTCATGTTTAATATGAACTTAAATCCCATATGAACACAGGAAGCTGCCTTATACAAAGTCAGAGCATTGCTTACACGGACTGGCAGTGGCTCTCTGGGATTTCAGACAGGGGTCTCTTCCAGCCTTACCTGGAGATGCCAAGGATTGAACCGGGACCTTCCACATGCTCTGCCACTGAGCTTACAGCCCTTCCCAAGCCAAAGGCATTTTGCTTCTTTCCGAGTGCAAGTGAATGGTAGGCTGTTACCTTAGTCACATTTCTGGTGAGTCTCCCAACATGCACTTTAGTAGGTTTGGGTGACGGACTCCTCTTCCTCCGTTCCTTTTCATCTCTCTTGGGCGGTTTAGACCTGGTGGAAATGTGCAAAATGTGTCATTTTTTCTTAAAACATATAGATATGAAACAAAAGCCCATCATCAACAGTCACCAAGGCAGTGTGTCAAAAAAAATATAACAATCCTGTTTCATAGTCCTCACTAAATTTGTTACTTTTTAAAAAAAAAGTATTGGTACAACAGCTACATGCCATTTGTTGTTTGCAAGAAAGAATTATGCTAAAAAGGCTAAGTGAGTCAGAAATCACTTAGGCTTAACTGTGTCCTTTTTAATTTCAACAGGATGAGACTTTGCTAGATATTGTTCACCAAGACTCACATTTAGTTGCATCCTTTTCACATACCACAGGTTCCCAAATATAAGTTTCAAAGGGCAAAAGAGCCCAAAACAGGTCCAATCTATTATTTTGCCCTAAGCAAAGCTTTTAATCCTCAGTGATAGTCCAAGAAAGATTTTGCCTCTGATCCACCTAAACCTGTTTGTAACATGCCAGGAAGCTGTACCAGTTTGTGGATTTGTTAGACAAGCTTAGACCAGAAAACCTGTCTTCAAATAATGCGGTGACATTATCAAAATAGAAGATTTCAGAAGGATGGAGAATGCAAGCTCCTACTTCACCTCCTCCCTTGATGCTCTTCAACATCACTTAAAATCCATGGCCTTTTGACATTCATAAGTAATGGAAGCAGGACATCTTCATAGACTGAGCTTATTAATGAACAGGATCCATATTTATGTTAGAAAAATAAGGAAGCAGCCTTGGAGAGGGATGTGAATGGGCCAAGTTGCCTGCCCCATGTTCATGCCTTCCTGAGAACAGCTAAAGTTTCACTTGACTCAATTTCTTTCATACAAACTGTCTTAGAGATCACAAGCCCTCTCCATTGCCTGAAATGTATTAAAAGGGCAGCATCTAGGATGCGACAGTAATATGAAATATCCTATGCATATTAAGGCACACCTGAGCTTTCAGTTAATAGCAGGCAGAATTTTACAAAAGATCCCAAGTGTTCCAAGTCTTCTCTCTTTGCAGACTAAGACGATTTTGGGGAAGGGGGCAAAGCTCAGGGATAGAGCATGATGCTCTGTATGTAGAAAATCTCAGGTTCAATCCCCAAGACCGCCAGGTAGGATGGGAAAGGCTCCTGCCAGTTGGGGCCTGAGCTACAGAGGCCAATGGTCTGACTCTGTTCAGGTAGTTTCCTTGAAAGGAAATGCCCAACTCCTTCTCACTTCCAGTAGCACGGGATTCTCCCTGCATGCTTTTCCCAGGCCAAGCCCCTCTCCACTCCTGCTCTGCACCCTCTTTGTGCAATTCTGTCTGTCTGGTATGTGTTCTTCGACTCTGGCTGGCCCGGATGGAGGCTAGAGAGGCCTGTGTGTAGAAATGAGCCTACTGTGCAACAGTAAAATTCCCATTTGTTGCGCTGCCCATGTCTGCCTCTGGCCCTACTGATCCCTAGCATGTGCCTGCCCCCGCCCAAAGGTCGCCCAGAAGGAAATGCACCTGCTTGGAAAGAGGTCACTGCTAAGCTTCGTAAGGCATGCTATTCATTCATGACAAACTTCCTGGGTGCTTTTCGAACTCCTCCCCTATCCCACTCCCAGATCCCCCACACTTACTTTGAACGGGAACGCCTCCTGTTGTCGTGCCGATGGCGAGATGGGCTCGGAGAGCCTGAGGAGCTGCTGGAGCTGGAGCTGCGAGATGTGCTGGAACTCCCGGAACGGCTCGACGCGGAGGAGGAACTGGAGCCGCTGCTGGAGCCAGTGCTGGAGCTGGAACCTGAACTGGATGTGGAACTGGACCGAGACCTGGCAGAGAAAGGTCAGACTGGATCATGCAAGAGACAAAAGGGAGCAAGGACCTTCTCCCAGAAGCCCCAAGAAAATAGTGCATGACTCAGTCTTGTCCAGTTCCAACCCCAACCCCAACCTCCTCCCCCCCAATGCTGACTTCAGACAATCCTTTTCAATCGTTTTACCTATTTTTAAAATTGGCAAACTGTTCTTCATCCAAAAACAGATTTCAGAGTGGTATACACAAGTCATTTAAAGATTACAAATATCAAACCAACGGTACAGTAAAATTAAGAATGAATAAAACATTCAGCCAGCTAAAAAATGCCACCATCGAAAGCGCTTGGGCAAACAAAAACGTTTTAACTGGTTCCGAAATGAATACAGCATCAATGCCAGGTGTACCTCCCTCAGGAGGATGTTCTATAACAAAGAAGACCTTCTGTTTTTGTACCCGCAGGGTGCCCTCCTCTTAAAGATGGAACACTGAGAAAGGCTTCCTCTCCAAATAGATAATTTGTGAGCAAGCGGATCCTCTGTGCAAACTCCCAGCACCTCAATCTGCAAAGAGGGCCTGAAGCCAATGCATGTTTTGTGTTATTGCAGACGAGGGGAAACTTTGGCCCTCTGGATGTTGCTGTACTACAGCTCCTATCAGCTCCAGCAGGCATGGCCGATGGCTAGGGGTGATGGGAGTTGTAGTACAGAACCTTCCAGAGGGCCAAAGTCTCTGCAGTATCGCTTCACTCAACTCCTTATGCCCAACTTGCTGGATCAGATCAATGCGCATCTTCCAAGCTCTCAGGTCTCCAATAGCTCTACACTCCTGGGAATCTCACAAGCAGGGCACGGTGGTGATAATCACTCTCCCCACACATATACTGTGAATCTGAAACGCTAACACACTGCTCCATCTGAACATGGCAGCTTCATTTTTAACTGCTGACTAAAAATCCTTGGGAAGGCCTAATCCAGGGATGGGGAAACCTGTGGCCCTCCAGTTGTTGTCGGACTCCAAATCCCGTCAGCCGCAGCCAGCGTAGCCAACGGACAGGGGCAAAAGGATTTATAATCCAGCAACACCTGGAGAGCCACAGGTTCCCCATCTCTGGCCTAATCCTTGCCATGTCCTTTAGCACTCCTAGAATTTCCAATCAGCGCCTTGGCTTACCTGGTGCTACTGCTGCCACTGGAGGCGCTGCGCCTTTTGCGCGTTTTATCACGCCCGCGGTCCTTTTCGCTCGACTCCTTTGCGGCTGGCTTGTCCTTCGACCTGTCCTTGGATTTTTCTTCTGTGCGGTCCTTGCGCTTGGTCGGAGACGGAGCCCTTTTAATGAACAGAGGTTCAGAAACTTAATTTCCCCTCCCCAATTTCAGTTACAACAAAAGCAACAAAATGTCGCTGCTTACAAGGATGCTAAGACGTAAAATGCCCAGCATTCACACTATGGAGCAGCTTCACAAAAGAAAGCCAATGGCGTGAGAGGTATATGGAAATTAGGAAAAAAGGGAAGGGGGGGGAAGATGCATTTCTAATTCCTCATGCTTGATGGGAAAGCCCTAATAGGCTGCACGGACCCAAGAGGGGTGAGGCCTTGAACATTCAGACAATGATTACCTAGTGCTGGACTTTTTATTATTTTCTTTGATTCCTAGCAAACTCTTCTTTTTCATTCCTGACAGCTCCATTTTCCCCTTCCGAGTCCAAAAGCGGCACTTTGGGGGGGGCTCACTTATCTGAAAGCTTACTTCTAACTCCTTGATTCTGAGAAACGATCCCTAAGCGAGTGCAATAAACGCCAAAGAGCAGCCTAGTGACGAGATAAAAGGGTTATGAGACAATTAACACATAGGCAGAAGAAAGTAAAAAACCCTTCACCAGAAAAAAGGCACAATCTACTGAGACATTGTTCATGCAAAGCATTATCACCCACGCATTGTCATGTGGCTTATTTCTCCCTTGGAAAAAAATAGCATCTGCTGAACAACTTCCAGAGTATGTTTTAATGAGAATATTTAAAATCTCGTTCTAATCACCCTTCAAGAGCAGAAATATGTATGCAACTAAGGCAGCAAAGCAGGTTGGGTTTTTCAGTGCAGATTTCTTAGTACGCTTCCCTTAGATACCCAACATCCCAAAAGGCCAAAAGTAGCCGACAGTGCACTTCCAATGTTGGACTCCAGCTTCCATCAGTCCCAGCCAGCACAGCTAACTGTCAAGGACGATGGGAGTTGTAGTCCAGCAATATCTGGAGGGCACCGCATTAGCTACCCCTGCAACAGACAGCAAGATAGGTCATTTTCAAATGTGCACCACATTTCTAGTGGGGGGAGGAATTCACCCCAACGCCATCTCACATTCTACACCTTTGATGCAATAGGATATTGGGGTACAGTAGCAACGAGAAAAAAATGTCACATCCCAGCAAGATTACAGTAGAGCCCCGCTTTGCAGCGTTCCACTAATACGGCGGCTTTCAATTAGAATAAGGCCTCACTGATACAGTGCTTGTTCCACTTTTACAACGTTTTTCGGGCACCGGGCACAATTCTATTGAATGAGTTCTGCTTTTCAGCAGGTTTCGCTTTTGGGGGGGGGGGGTCTGGAACGTAACCCGCCATATGAGTGAGGCCGTACTGTATAGCAGGTCTTTAACGATTGCTACTGCTCTTTTTGAATTCTCAACTTTATTTTGTATTGGCAGAGTTCTGCAGTCACCTTTGCAAAATAGCAATTTCAGCTAAAGCTCCAGGGTGACTCCCAGAGCCTATTCAATGCAAGAGAGCGCAAAGAGAGCTCATAACAATATCTTTAGATCACAGACTAGGGATGGTAAAACCTGCAGTCTTCCTGAGGTTGTTGGACTCCCACCTCCTGTCAGCCCCTGCCAGCATGGCCAATGGTCAGGGACGATGGGAGTTGGGAATCCAACAGCATCTGGAGGGCCACAGATTTCCCATCCGCGGCATATAAAAGAATCTTCAGTAGTATTACTGCTGGCTACTCCCATGTAAGCCACAATAAGTCCTAATGGGTCATATACACATAAGGGTCAAGACGACCTCTACAGCTATGACTTGTTTATTTCACCCCTGAGTATAAAACGCAGGGCATTTTACTGTCATACGTTAAAAGTAAAAAACTTTGGCAGAGTAGAGAGTACAGTATTATACATTTCTCTCTAACTGTTTGCATGTGGCTCTCTAGCAAACTAGTATCAGAACAACCTTTGGAAAAAGGATGGAACCTTCAAAAAGCCAAGGTTTTAATCATTGCCATTCAGTTCCTGTACACTGCTAGGTCCACATAACAGGCACCAAGAGATCAAGACTATTTTGACATACATGGAATGGAAATGGACTGCCTTCAA
This sequence comes from Rhineura floridana, assembly GCF_030035675.1. NCBI lineage: Eukaryota > Metazoa > Chordata > Lepidosauria > Squamata > Rhineuridae > Rhineura > Rhineura floridana. Next base: position 9,914,667 of record NC_084496.1, on the reverse strand, counting down.
GTCAAACCCAATTTATGGCAACCCTATGAATAGGGTTTTCATGATAAGCAGTATTCAGAGGTGGTTTACCATTGCCTTCCTCTGAGGCTGAGAGGCAGTGACTGGCCCAAGGTCACCCAGTGAGCTTCATGGCTGTGTGGGGATTCGAACCCTGGTCTCCCAGGTCGTAGTCTAACACCTTAGGATCTTTAGGATTAACATGCAGAACTTCAACCCTTTTATTCAGCAGTTGGTAACCCAGATTACAATTAAAGATGCAGTTATGTGCTCAGACGTCTCTCAGGCTTGACATATCGCACAAACTGGGTACAAATATACCTAACACAGGTACAAACAACCCTTTGGGCAAAGCTCTTAGCAAGCAAGCTCCACCATTATCCTACGGATATATGTAAATTAAAACTGCAACTGCCTAAATCAGTTTAAAAGAACAGAAAAGCAAAGGCTGTTGTACCCCAGGCTTTGGGGGTAGCAGCAAGCTATTCCTGCAAACTGCTTTCTATTTGAAACTCTGTTCACCTTTAACAAGCACAGTTAAAACAAGAGCTAACTATTTCTGTGTGGCTCATTCAAGAAGGCAGCTCTTCCTTTTGCAGATGTTGTAGAAACAGAAGTGTGTAATGCAGTTCCCTGCCCTGGGGAGAAGAAAAATCCCATTCAGGGAACCTATGTCTAGATATCCCAGATTTCTTGGCAGCTCTGCTTTCAACAACACTGAACGTGGCCCTACATTTTGTAATGGACAGGACCATCTCAGAAGGAGAAACCACAGGATGTACTCCAGTAACATTTTCAATCGTCGAACAAGTTAAATGGGAGTAAAGGTTTTGTTCTAACCATACTCCAGGACCTACTTTGTTTGCTCTCTCAGTTGTAGCAGTACAAAAGCTATCTGAAAGAACCTGTTCCTGTTAAACGAGGCCTCAGATTGACCCGGTGGCTATAGATGGGTCAGTGAACTCTCATTACAAGAGAAGAACTGTGCTGAATATCATAACCCCAATGCTTTAAGAATGTTAAGCCCAAATTAACAGTCAAGATGTCAGAACAGACACACTGTTATGTACAAGCTTCAGTAGCACTTAGAGGAGATTCTATGGGAATCACTGACCTTGTATATTGGCTCTTATTAGTATGTTCACAAAGACAGCAGAATGGCTACTTGTACATCTTACTGTCTTTGGGCAATCTATATATTTTCACTGTGATAAAAAGCCACTAGGTACACTAGGTGTGGGGAGCCTTTGGCCCTGCAGTTATTGCTGAACTACAACTCCCAACAGCCCCAGCAAACATGGCCAATGGGCAGGGATGATGGGAGTCATAGTTTGTCAACATCTGGGTAGCCAAAGGCTCCCCACACCGACGGTACACAATCAAGTGAATATAGTTTGAATGTGATTTTGACAATTTGTCTGGATCATTGCTGATATTATCATAAAACAATTTTCTTGCTAGGCCAAGAAGTAATATTATAATAGTACCTGCCTCACTTTACCAGCTTCCTCACTCCTGTTCTACCCCATCCCACACTCATTTTAATAGACAACCCCCCGTAAGAATTATCACCATCCCTTTTTCTATTTTGCAATTTATATCCCATCTGTCTTCCACGGAGCTAAGAGCAGCATTGTGCTATGCTCATGCAAACTCCACTGAAAAAAAAGTCACAAGAAATAGGGCTTTTTTCCTTGTAGTGGTACCCACACTGTGAAAACGCCTTGCCAAATGAGATCTATTAAGCCCCAATACATTTTTTTATGGGGGAGGCAAAAACCTCATGCTTAAAAAAGGCTTTTGGCTGACTGTTCTTTTCTTGTTCATTTCTTAACACAGATCCAGTTTTGAGTGCTGCTCCCAAAAACAGTTATTGTTATTGGCTTTTTTGCAATAATATTTTGGATTTTATGACTGTTGCAATTAGCAAAGGTGGGTACTCCTGTCTAGCTGAACGGACAAGAAAATGGGACATGAGGCTCAACACAGGCGACTAGAAAGCACAACAGGGCTCTGCCATCACTGACAGAAATCTGAACCAGCAGTGGCTAACAACAGAGATCTTGGGGTGGCCAAAGACAGCTCAATCAAAATATCAACTCAGCATGAGGCAGTTGTGAAAAAGGCATCATTCTTGCTAGGGTTTACAAAGAAGGGGACTGAGGAGAACATTGCCAGTGCAGTAATGCTCTTTGGTACATTTATGGTGCAGCTACATTCGGAATAGCACACAGAGTTCTGATCACCCCATGAGTTCTGATCACTGTAGCGTTCATGCGTTACTTGTGAGACACCACAGAGGATCCAATTTGCCCCTACTGGAAACAGCTAGTTGGATCTTAGCAGGGCTGTTCCTATGTTGCTCAAGAAACTATAAACCCTCTGGATTTTCTCCCCGCCCCCCACTCCAGTCCATCGCTGGTTCCCTCTAACGCATATTAAGAATTGTACTAGTAGCAGCAGCAGCAACGGCATAACCCTGCAACATAAAGCCAGACCTGAGAAGCCAAGCATTAGGGAGCAACCTAGAGATAATGCGAGCCAGTGTGGTGTAACAGTTAGCCTCCGACCGCAAGAAGCAAGAGGGTGAAATCCCCGCTCAGCCAGGAAGCTCAACCGTGCTGCTATGGTTCGTCGTCATCATCTCTCAGACTAACCAAACTCACGGGGTTGTTGTGCGGATAAAACGGGGGGAGAACCATAAATATCACCCTGTCCTCCTTGAAGAGGTTATTTTTTTCTAATGTGAAATATACAATATAATAAGCAAAGAACACAACCTTAATTTACACAGTGCTGGTCAGGCAAAGCAGTGGAAAGGGGGATTCTGGACCCCAGGAAATGAGAGGGAACCTCAAGGGAGAAGGCAGGGGAAGAAAAAGAAGCCAACCCCCTTCTCAATGAGGCCTAGCTTGCGATGGGAGGTTTCATTCCCCAACACAGAGCAAGCGAGCAACGGGAAAGGGGCGGAGCAAATCGACTCTACAGCTCCAGCCGGCCAGCAAACCACACACAGCGCCGCTAAGGACTCTCGACCTCTCTCCAGTCAAGGCCCTCCCCGCTCCTCAAGCTCATCCGCGAGGCCGACCCTCCTCATAAGTCCCCCAGCGGCTTCAAGAACCTCCTCTGGGTACACTCAGACGCAGTCACGGCTCCCTGTCCCCGGACCGGGCCCCGATGGTGACGGATTACCGCCTCTCCCGCTACTTACATCCTCAGAACCCCGACCGTCGCTCTCTCGTCGCGCTCGCAGTGACGCGCGGCTTGCCGCCTTCCACACAGCGGCCAGGAGCCGCTGGGAGGCGCGCGCCGATAACGTCACGGAAAGAGAAAGGAGGGGCGTTAAAACCTCTTGTCTCCATAGTTATTGACCCCTTTTTTTTAAGGGGCAGATCGGCGTTTTTTAGTTTTTAGGGTTTAAGCCTCCTAGAGTTAAATAAGTTTTTTAAAAAAGAGACTTATCTGTAGTTAAAACACGATCATGTAAAGAGGAATTGAAGGGATGAGCTCATGTTGGAGTTTTCCAAGTGCCTAGCACGTTGTACGACGGATAAATATTTTAAGAGAAACAGTAGAAAGGGTGGGATAAAGCCCCTTCGAGTCTGCTCAGTTCAGTTTCGCGTAATGTTATTATTTTTCCTCTAAGGAGCTCAAGGTGGCCTACACTGTTCTCCCCCGGATCATTTTATCCAACAACACCTCTGTGAGGTTGGCTAGGGAGTGTGTTGTGTGCATGGGTGAGTGAGTGACTACACTGTCAGCCTAACCACCACCACCCCACAGAATTGTTGGGTGGATCAAATAGGATACTTCAAGCATTATTTATTATTTAGTTATTTATTAAATTTATATCCCACCCTTCCTCCCAGGAGCCCAGGGTGGCATACCCTGTATCCCTTGGAGGAAGGGTGGGAATAAAAATGTAATCAATAAGCAGCTTATCAGAGACAGGAATTCAGCAACAAAATAAGAGCCTTGCTTCAAAGAGTAACATTTCTTGTAGCATGAGCTTTCACGGTCTAGAATCAACTTAATCGAATGTGTGAAATGCTATCCTCAAGATGGCAGAGAGCTTTAGACCCACACATTTTTATTTAGTGTCTTAGCTTAACATATGTAGTTTCTGACATTTATATCCTACCTTCCTTCTGCCATGGAACCCAAAGTGGCATACGTGTGGCCCTCAGCTTCAGCAAGGTGTGACTGTAGATTCTCAGGATACGGTCTAAAGCAGGTGTGGGGAGCCTTTGGCCCTCCAGATGTTGCTGAACTACAACTTCTGCCAACCCCAGCAAGTATGATCAATGGTCGGTGATTATGGGAGTTGTTGTTCAGCAACATCTCACAGACCAAAGGTTCCCCTCACCTGCTTTAGACCGTATCCTGAGAATCTACAGTCTAACCAGAAACTTGAAGAAAGTATTAGTTGGCCCTAATAAGTTACTACACTTCTCTTACTTTGGGGCTTTTTCTTTATTTGACCAACACAGCTACCTGTAATTTGCACAATTTAAGGATGGCAAGACTGACATCCAATATAATAAAATAAAACTTTTTATGAGCTATAAAACAAAGCGACCATCACAAGCCTCATTACAGGCTGGATCCAGACTGAGTTGAATTTAACAGTGCAATCCTAACCATATCTACTCAGGTCAGTCCTATTTAATTCAATGAGGCTTACTCTCAGATAAATGGGATTAGGACTGCAGCCTAAATTCCCATAGATTTCAGTGAGAAAGTCATAACTTAACTTGCTTGATTGGTTTCACTGTCTGGGACCCAAGTTCAATTAACTTACTCTAGATTGAAACCTACTTCTTTTATTAAAAATCTTGATCACTTTATATTAAAGGGCATCAACCGGCACACTCATACATACAGAGTCTCCTCCTGCAGCTGAAATTAGGTTTGAAAGAAGCAACCCATTGTAGCCAATAGGACAGGCTCCATCTGCACTGTACATTTAAAGCAGTATCATACCACTTTAACCATCATGACTTCCCCCAAAGAATCCCTGGGAATTATAGTTTGTTCAGGGTGCTGGGAGTTGTTAAGAGACTTGCTATTCCTTTCACAGAGCTACAGTTTTCAGAGTAGTTTAACAATTAATCCCTCTTCCCAGGGAACGAAAGTAAAATATATATTCATTGCTCTGCCCACTTTTACCTGTGGCCCTGCCCACCACTGGTATGTGGCCCTTAGAAGGCTATCTAAAAAGGAAAGCGGCCCCCAAGCTGAAACAATGCCCCACTTATGACCTAAATCCTTCATCAAATTTTTAAATTTTAAGTTGTGTTTTAAATTGTTTTTAAAATATGTGTTTTAAATTGTATATTTATTTTAATGTTTTTGGTTGCTGTAAACCGCCCAGAGAGCTTCGGCTATGGGGCGGTATACAAGTGCAATAAATAAATAAGTGTTCATCAGTAGAGACATCATAGTTGACTACACAGGTGTAGGGACCTTTGGCCCTCCAGATGTTGCTGAACTACAACTCCCATCAACCCCAGCAAACATGCATGGCCAATGGTCAGGGATGACAGGAGTTGTTGTAATTCAGCAACATCTGGAGGACCAAAGGTTCCCCACACATGGACTACAACATGCTGCTTCACCACACTACATGACTACAATGTTTGCTCACTGTCATCTCTTTCAAACGGGAGAGCAAGGTTCACAAATTTCCACTCCATGCAAAGCTTACAGAGTAACCTTGAGCCAGCCACCAACTCTCAGTCTAACCTACTTCTTGAGAATGAAATGTGGCCAGGAGGAGCACCATGCACCTTGCCTTGAGCTCCTAGAAGGAAAGGAATGCCATACATTTTTATTTTGTTTAGCAATATTTATATTCTACTTTAAAAAAAAGATCTCTAAGCAATTTACATAAAATGAGATGAAAATATTCATTTTAAAAAGCAATAAAAACAATTATGTGCCTAGACATGAAATTATCAAAATATAGATAAAATCATGTTTTTAGAAAATAAATGCACCTAATACAATTGCGTGTCAGGTAGGCTGGTCTAAAGTAACAAGCTTTCAGCAGGTGCCTCTCATACACCCATGAACCTTAATGCAATGGGTCTTCTGTCCTATGGGCCACTGGTACTGCAAGGGTTAAGCTGCTTCTCCTCTTGACGCCCTCCTTCCCCTGAAAGGGTTACTTCTGGGCTCCTCCCTCTACACAAACCTTGCCCCCAGAAGCCTTTGCGGAGTTTGGCTTTCCCCCAATCAAACAAAGAAGGCTGGCGATTTTCAAACAGCTGCTGATGCCTCGTCAGCAGCGTTAGGTCAGTACAAAGTTGGGCAGGACGGGGTGGTGGTGCTGTTGGCAGAGCCTGCATAAACTAGTAGCTTCATCCCTTGGGGAAGAGAACTGTAGCAAGAAGTATCTGAGTGCGGGAGCTGCTTTTCTTCTCTAAGATGTGAGCACAATTCCTTGTGAAACAGCCCCGAACTGTTTTAAAAAGGAGGCTATGGTGATTGCAGTCCTGAAGCCACGTAAGGAGTAAGCCCTATTGAAGACTGTGGGACTGACTTATGAGTAAACATGCAGAGGATTGCTTTCTGCACCTGGTGGGCATGGAGATCATGCCTTCAGTGAAGATTTTGTGACAGGTACTTTGTTTTCTAGCAGGTAAAGCAGGTTAATTTCATTGCCCTGGTCATTTGGTAGGTGGCATTAAACTGCAAAAATTGCAGGTAGTTGTGTTGGTCCTTTGCAAATGAACAAAAGGAACATTGGGGTAACACTTTACTATGGATAGGGTTGTTATCAATAAAAGTGCACAAACGACCGAGGAAGCTTTTGAATTCATCAGAATCGTTTAGGATGCAGTCTTAGGTTTACTTACCTGGTATAAGCCCCATTGAACTCAGTGGGACTTACCTTTGACAAGGTATGTATAAGATTGTTAATCGTTCTTTGCTTTTTTATTGCTAGTATTGTAAAACTGTCTTGGAAAGATTAGATCTTGAAAGCTGAATATAAATAAAAAAGTAACAATTAAAACTTTTCATCTGGCTAGAAAATAAAAACTCAATCTTATTCATTTTACTTGTATGCCAACTTAGAAAAGTGGGATACACATGTAGTAAATTGTAATCCTATACATGTCTACTTGGAAGTAAGTCCACTAAGTTCAGTGACACTTACCCCAGGTAAAAGGATTGCAGCCTACCGTTTGATTTTGCTTCATGTCCAGCTTGATGAAGAGCTTTGATGAACTCAAAAGCTTGCTCACCTCATCATGACCTTTTAGTTGGCCCTGATTTTTAAAATGTAACCAGGACAAATATCCACCAACTATTATGCAAAGGCTTACTGACCTAAATGCCTTTGCTACATTTGAGCGTATTTCTATAAACACCAACTTTGCTTGGATACATATTTGGACATTTGGATGGTACATATTGATCTATAAGATGGATGTATTGATGTTTAAATGTAGTGAGCTGTCTTAATGTGAGTTGAGCTGATGGGTTGTTTGTTTTGCTTCTCTTTGTTATGGTTTGTTTTTTTTTTGGTTTCTTTCTTAGCTTTATTTTTTCTTTAACGAATTTGCAATTAAAATATCAATTAAAAAAGCACCCGCTGCTTCTTCTGGGATAATGTCACTTGAATTTGCTTTGTCCTGAGAATTTGTTTATTTCGGGGGTGGCTAATCTGTGGCCCTCCAAATGTATTTATTTAGCAAGATTTATATACACTCAGTTTGTTCATAAAAAATCTCTAATAATAATAATAATAAAATTTTATTTGTTAGTCGCCTATCTGTCCGAGCTAACGGACACTCTAGGCGACTTACAGCAATGCAAAATACAATATATAAATCAATATACAGTCAACAAACCATAACATCAATTCATCTAAAACACCTTCAATTAGTACACCATAAAAACTAATCCACCCCAAAAATCCCATAGGCCTGCCTGAATAGCCAGGTCTTTAAGGCTCGGCGAAAGCCCATCAGGAAGGAGGCTTGTCGAATGTCCAAAGGGAGCGAGTTCCAGAGGGTGTAAGCAGTTTACATAAAATAGTATTAAAAAGTCATTAAAATGGCAATAAAAGCAGACCTTTAAAAACAGTAAACATATTAAAATGACCAAAATATCGTTAAAATCAATTTTTAAAAACAAACGTACGTGATAAAACAGGTGTTGTTGGACTCCAACTCCCATCAGTTTCACCAGCGTGGCCAATGATCAGGGATGACGGGAGTTGTAATCCAGCAACATCTGGACAGCCACAGGGAAGCCACCCCTAGTATATGCAATCAAGGAGAAAATCTGAAGTTGGAAAACTACTTTATACTGAGCCAGACTGTTGGTCCATCTAGTTCAGTAATTGTCTGTTGTGACTGGCAATGGCTCTCCAAAGGTTCGAATAGGTGCCTTTCCATGCCCTGTCTGGAGATGCCGGGGACTGAACCTGGTACCTTCTGCATGCAAAGCAGATTACCACTGAACCTTGGACCTTTTACATGCACAGCAGATGCTCTACCGCTGAGCTACAACTCTTTCATCTAAGGGAATGTTGGCAGTAAGCCAGTGTAAATAAATACACAATCACTGCTCCTTTCTCCAGCTAGAACTGGGCCTTTCTCTTGATTTCACTCAAAACAAGTACTCTCAGTTGGAACGTGGAGCATTCTTCCTCTAATGCACATGCTCTCGGCCACAGATCCATTGCCTGTTCCTGCAGCCCTTTAGAGCCATGGTGAGGAACCTTTGGTCCTCTTGATGATGTCAGACTACCAACATCAGTCATCCGTGACGGTTGGCCATGCTAATAGGAGCTGAAATCTAATAACATCTGGTGGGCCACAGGATCTCCAGCTCTCCTTTTAGGGCAGGTGTGGGGACCTTTGGCCCTCCAGATGTTACTATGCTACAACTCCCATCAGCTCCAGCTAGTGTGGTCAGGGGCCAGGCATGCTGGGAGTTTCAATTCATCAAAACATGGAGGGCCAAAGGATTCCCACACCTTTTGTAGGGTATTGTTTAGGCTACAGCGACTGCCAGAGAGAGCCCTGTTTTTTGTCAGTCTTGCAAACACTTCTAGCTCAAGGAGAACAATTTTACGCTGTTTATTTTTTCTTCCAACCAAAGTTGTGTTAGCTAGAGGAATAGAAAAGAGCCAGACATCATAAAAGGATTTTTTTCCAGTGTGGCCTCTCTCTTTGTTGTGTGCCCTGGAGATCCTGCTTTCCTACAGCGCTGCCTCTGTTCTAAAGAGGAGATACAAATCAAAAAAATGCATGGACATTTGTTCCATGGAAGTGCCATCGGCCAGCTCCGTAGCTGATGATCTGTGTTAGGTTTCAGAACGGATTTAACATTTGGCGTGTCTGTATGGGGTGAGCTTCTACTGGACTATAGTGCAGCAATCCTTGTCCTTTCAACCTTGGAAGCTACGCTGGTTATTTTCTTGGTACCATCTTGCTTGTTTGACCTGCTGTTCCAACAACATCCACCTTGATGTCTCTGTGGGCCCATGAGCTATGAGTGTGTCCTAGCTTTAAAACCACATACTCTTTTTCTGTGATGTAGCTACTGGCTGTTAAAGGACGAGCTCTGCCATGGGTCGCTTAGATGACCATGCCAAGAAACGGATTGTGGAGCTGCGTAAAGCTGGTTTGAGTTTCCGCAAGATCAAAAAGGTCTTGGAGCTGGACAATATCCGGGTCACCCCACAAGCCATCTACCTGTTCCTCAAGCGCAAGAATGTCGAGCCCAGCCTGTCTGCACCTGTCTCTCATCCACCACCAGCTCTCGAGAAGGCAAGCCGGGAGACTCTCGTGGACCAAGCTGGCTGGGGGGATGACCAGTTCTGGAAGCTCCTCCAGGAAAATGAGACTGAGCCCCACAAGCAGAGAGAGTCCGCTGGCTCTGAGGTTGGAGTTGGCCCGAACTATGAGATGCCACCTCATAACAGCAACTCTGGTGGCGATGAAGGCATCAAAATCGTCAGCGTGACTTCCTTGAGCAAGGAGGGAGGGCCATTTGGAAAACAGAATGACTCCCATGAGGGCTTCTCCGTGGAGTCACAGCTAGACCCGAGTACTGGTAAGACTTCTCATAACCTTTTGTTCATCTGTAAGAGGCCTGTTTAAGGAAACGCTCACCTACCTTCACTCACAGACCAGTCAAGCTCTGGAGCCCAGATTGGCCAGAGTCCACTATCTGTGGGTTTCTGGAGTGGAGAGTGGGTGTCTGCTAGAGGGCAGTGCCTTCCAAGTGCTGACATTGCCATGACCGTTTGAAGTGGAGTAATAGTGGAATAAATGTATGATGTGAATGTGGCCCGAGAAGGACCCACCCTATTCCTGTGACTGTAATTTGTTGTGAATATTGAATTTTAAATCTGTAACCTGCCCTGCAACTGTATGGTGAAGGGTGGGTAAGAAATCATTATTATTAATAGATAATAATGGCAATAATATATATATAAAGCCTTTAATGGCCAGGGCTTAGCACAGCAGTGGAGTGAACATCCAGCCTTGTTTAATGATCAATTCTTCTTCCCAGGGAACTCTGGAAACTATAGCTCTGTGAGGGGAATAGGGGTCTCCTAACAACTCTCAGCACTCTTCACAGACTGTAGTTCCCAGGATGATTTGGGGGAAGCCATGTTTAAAGTGGTATAATACTGCTCTAAATGTATAGTGCAGATTGGGTCTGAGAAAATGCAAATGACCAAGATCATTGCCAGCTTCACGGATGAGTGGTGGTTTGAACCCAGGGTCTCTCCCTAACCCTAGTCCAGCACTCTGTCCCAGCCTTATGTGGTTGGGATTGCAGGGAGGCAGCTTTGCTTCCTTTTCTTTGTCTCTCCCAGGTGACCACTGCCCCGGGCCAAAGCCCTCCGCATCCGCCAACTGCTCAATGCTGTTTGTGCCTCCAGTCCCTCAGCATAATCTGAACGGCAAGGGGAAGGCATTTCTGCCTCCTGCACGGAATCCTGCCTTGATTGTGAAGAGGAAGATCGTAGGCCGGGCTATCCACCTCCAGAAAAAGGTAGGAAGCGCAGAGAAAGAAAAACACAAACGAGTAGAATTGGAAGCAGAGGGTAGAATCCCATTTTAGTTCTAGGCCACATTCACACCACATATTTGTTCCACTGTTACTCACTTTAGACTATTGTGACTTCTCCCAAAGAATCCTGGGAAGTGTAGTTTGTGAAGGATGCTGAAAGATGTTAGGAGATTCCTGTTCTCAGAGAGCTACAGTTCCCCAAGTCAGTTGGTCTCTCTTCCCAGAGAACTCTGAAAATGATAGCTCTGTGGGGGAATAGGGGTTTCTGAGCGACTCTCAGCATCCTTCACCGCCGATGCTTCCCAGGATTCTTCGGGGAAAGCCATGACTGTTTAAATTGGAAAAATTGTGGAATAAATGCAAGATGTGAATGTAGCCCTACTCAGAGTAGACCTGTTGAAATTGATGGGCATGGCTAACGTAGGTACTTTAATTTCAATGGGTGGTATTCAACTAAGTTGTTCTGTCAGCGCAGGGATTTCCACTTGGCCTGACTTGATGGCACAGGGCAAAAGGTTAACAGTTAAAGGCTGGAAATATCAGTGACTACAGATGGAAAGCTGCCTTATACTGAACAAGATGGCCATTGGTCCATCTAGGTCAGTATTGTCTACACTGACTGGCAGTGTCTCCCCAGGGTTTCAGGCAGGACTCTCTCCCAGCCCTAGCTTGAGATGCCAAGGACTGAACCTTTTGCATGTAAGACAATGCTCTGCCACTGAGTTACGGCCCTTATTCCGAGTTGAGGAGGCCTTGCCTTTTGCAAGTTAAGATGGAAATTGACTTTTTCAACAGGGTTTTCATAGTAAGCGGTATTCAGAGGTGGTTTTACCATTGCCTTCCTCTGAGACTGACTGGCCCAAGGTCACCCAGTGAGCTTCAGGGCTATGTGGGGATTCAAACCCTGGTCTCCCAGGTCATAGTCCAGCACCTTAAATGGGGGTTAATGGAAAATGAGCAGAAACTGCAACAAAATGTTTCAGTATGGAGCACTATCCTCAGGGTTTCAGCCAGCCAGTCAGCTATCTAATAAAAAATAAGAGTTAAGGAATATTAATGTGTGCAAAAATAAATCAGGACTCTTTATTACAAGTAAAAGTTATGAATAGCCAGTTCTGCAACCAAAAACGAGTTAAGGAATATAAGTAAGTTTAAAAAATCAGATTCCCCCCCCCGACTGCACCCTCTCCTAAGCCACACAGCCCTCATCAGACTGCTCCCCACTGTCTTCTGGTGTTTTATGTGTCCTTGAACTCGGAGAATGTCTCTTGCCTGTCTGGATGGAGGATGGAGAGATGTGGGGTATGAGCATAAACACCTCTGGGTTGCATGCAGCTAAGTTTTACTTGGAGTAGACCCATTAAAATGAATATGTCTAAGTTAGCCATGTCTATTAAGTTCAGTGGGCCTACTCTAAGTTGGCTACATCTTTTGCATGGCTGACATGTAACATACTGTACAAGCATCTTTTGCCCTCCCCACTTTTCCCATGAGGGGATGTGGCCCTTGAATTGGAAAAAGGTTCCTCATGTGTGCTTTGCTCTGGAGGTGCAATGTTTATGCTGGCCCTGATCCTTCTCCCTCGTCCATTAGGCAAATGTTCAGAACGGGCAGAATCCATCTGGTCCTCCTCCCAGCTTGCCTGTCATGCCGAGGGTTCAACCAAGCGGTCACTCTTCCCGGGGGATGACTCCTGCCCTGGCTGCGTCTTCTGGCTGCTGTGCGCATGTAAGTGATGCAGGATTTGCATGCCTTGACACTGATACCTTTCAGTGAAAAACATCCCAGGTAAAGGGAAGGTTGTTTTTTTGCGCGTTTGTGAGAGAGCGTATGGGTTGTCTGTATGCATGAGTTGAGGGGGCAAGGGGAAAAAATGCTTTCTTCTGTTTACTGGAAGCCACCTTCTGCCACAGATTCAGAAACCAGCCATTGCTCACGCTGACCCACAACAGAGCCTGAAGCAAGAGAGCCAGTGTTGTGTAGCAGTTGGAGTGTTGGACTAGGACCCAGGAGAGCAGGGTAACGGGATTCCCACGGTTGTAAAACAGCTGGAGCAGGGGTTGCCATCCTTTGCAGGGGGCCTATTTGGAATGTTGAGAAAGTGCAGCGGGTGCCAGTCACAAAACGGGCATGGGATATTTGTTGCTGCATCTAAGAGCAGAAAAAGAGATGGGGCCACCAAATGGTGTAGCGTGCCCCCCCATCAATGGGGGGAAAGGCACCTACATTAGCCACTGCCACACTCAGAGGAAAGCTCTCTGCACCTCTCCTTTCTTCAGAAGGGAATGGGGGGGTAAGCATCCAATGAAATGTGGGCATCCTTGCTGAAGCTAAGCCAGCGCAAGCAAAAACTGAGGAGGAAGAGCAAACAGCCTTTGGTGGATTTTGAGGAGTTATTTACTAATGCCTTTTGCAAGCACCACAGGAGGAGATATTGGCAGGCACATTGGCACCTTCTGGGACCATATTGATGACCCCCAAGCTAGAATCTATGCATGGAGAAGAGAATAACTGCCTCCAATGATCCTCTGATGTTTCTTCTTGGGTTTTTCCCCCCCAGACTAAAGATGCCAGTACTCAGACTTCTATCCTTAACCTCACCTGCTCTACAATCCATCAGAACGCTCAGTGGGGAGGTCAGATGGCTGCCTCCTTGGTTCCCCCTGCTAGCCCTCAGCCGCTTGCAGAGAAACTGGATACAGTGCACGCTGAGGTCCAGAAGCTTGCTCAAGCTGTGCATCTGGTGTTGGAGCGCCAGGGCCGGCTGGAGCGCCAACAGGAACAGCAGCAGCGCTTGCAGCAGGAGCTCCTTGTGACACTGCAGCAGTTGAGCTCCACTGTCGGCCACAACGCGGTACCTGCCAGTGCCCCCTGTACCCCTTACAGCAACATGGCAGACCCCTCACCGCCTTTGCCAAGTTTCAGCCAGTTCAAGATGGAACTTATCTGACCAAGGAGTAGGGGAGTGGCAGTGGGGATAATGATTAAGCTGTTTTAGTGGTCCACAGCTGCTTACTAGGTGGAGTGATCTTCCTCCTGCTGGCACCTGTGCCCAAGCTGCTGCCTGCCTGCGCTGGATGCTGAAACAACCTCCAGGAATCTGAGTCCCTGCTACACCAGAATAACTTAACCTGCAGCCTTTGCTGACTTCTCAACGTGCATAACTAAATCAGGGTGGCAGGGAATGAGACATGAAGATTTAGGTTTGGTACAGCACCTAGATTTTGAAGATGCTTTATAAATAATTATGTCAGTTGTCCATATAAAGCCTTCACCATTCTCATATATAGATGGGGCAACGTGTCAGCAGGAGAGCCAACAACACCTAGACAATGGTGTGTAAATGATTCCCGGACTACAGGGAAGGGACCTCTTGTGTGCTGCGAGATGGTCAGAAGTGTGCCTTGGCAAAGTAAATGGACTGTGGTGAAAGCATCTGTGCCTGTCAGAGCATTGATTTTGTTCAGTCTTCCTTTCCTTACCTTCAGTTTTAAATGAATTGAAAAGGAGATTTAAAGTTTGCAAAAGGCAGCCTAGTTGCAATATAAGATTGTATCCAACTACATCCTACTCAGGGTAGATGCACTGAGATGAATGGACCTAAGTTAGTCATGTCCATCAATTTCAGTAGGTCTGCTCTGAATAGGACAAACAGTGGAGACAGCCCTGGGACTGGATCTGGGTATTCTACATGCCGTAGCTTCAATCAGTAAGTGTTGTCTTCTGTGGCAGCAAAAGAGGCTGGCAGAACAGGGGCAGGAACATAAGCTGCCTTATACAGTGTCAGAGCACCTAGCTCAGTATTGTCGATACTGACTGGCAGCAGCTCTCCAAGGTTTCAGATGGGAGGCGTTCCCATTTTGCAATCAGAGCAGACAAAGCACAGAAGGTAGCTCAACAAAGATGTCTGACATCCAGATTATTTAACAACGGCAGCAGCAAAACAACTCCCCTATATTATACTGCTGCAATGAAGAAAGTATTTGTATGTGTGGAAGGGCTGTATTATTTTATTTGAAGTGTCTTTTCCACCAAGTTCTGGCTGGGAGATCAGAGGGTTCTAGCAAAGAAACGAGAAGGCCCTGCAGGCCTGAACTCAGATTTTTCTGCAGCAAAATAAAAATCAGGATCTATAGTGGGGGATGAGCAGCAGAGGGCAGTAGGTGATCAAAACAGAGGCATGTCATATCATCACTCCCCTGTGGCTAATATATAACAGTATTTCAAGTAGTCCATGTGTTTCATACATTAGCTCAGTAATCCTTGTAACAGCAGAAGAGACTTTAAATATAACTAGCTCAGCAAGTCAAACCATCCACCCCAGCCCACCACAATAACAGGACCCAGGAAGCTGCCTGAATATCAGGCCCGGCCCTTTGGCCCTGTCTAGCCTGATACTGCCTACTCTAAGCGGTAGCACCTCTCCAAGATCTCAGGAAGAAAAAAAGTCTTTGCTGTTCCTCAGTTCTTTGAGCTGGATCTTCTACAAGCAAAACGGATGCTCTGCCACTAGGCTTTAAGTTCCTCCTTCCAAAAATACTTCTGTCCAGCAGTGCATGATTTAACTTGCAGAACTCATTGCCAGCAGCAGTAGATGGGATGGCTAGTACCATCCATCGATTAGGAACAGACGAAAAAGCATGATATCAGATCACTGGTCCATCTAGCACAATATTGTCTAGCCTGGTAGCACCTCTTGTGGATCTGCTAAGAACTGCCCTGTCTGGATGAGGCCAAAGGGGGGCCCATCTAGTCCAGCATCCTGTTCTCGTGGTGGCCAGCCAGATGCCCTAATGGGAAGTCCACAAGCAGGACCTGAGTGCAACAGTGCTCTCCCCACCTGCAATCCCCAGCAACTGAGAGGAAGAACATAGCTATTGATAAGTCTTACCCTCCAGGAATTTGTCTAGTCTTCTTTTAAAGCCACCCGAGCTGATGGCTATTGCTGTAAGGAGATCAGACAGAGGTCTTTCCTATTGCCTACTATATGATTTTTTTAAAAAACTGGAGAAGCCTGGAACTGAACCTGAGCTGCCCTGCATGCAACCTTAAGTACTCTGCAACTGTGCTGTGGCCCTTTCCCAAAGTATAACAGCAATTGCTTTGGTTTCTTCTTTAAGAGAGGCTGATCCATTAGGGTAAATGGGACACTGCCCCACCAACCTCAGTCTGCCCCCTCCCCTGCCCTTCCTACTTCCAACATGTGTAGGGTGTGGCACTGGCTAGCAGCTTCCTCCTCTTCAGTTTCATTCTTGTCCTTGCAGAACTCAGCAGGGAGGAGGAAGATGGGGACAAAACTGGAATGAGTTGGTGCTGCCTGTCATTGGCTTTGGCTCCACCTACTGCTCGGGCCTCCCTTCCCTCTGCCCCACCTGTCCCAATGGGCACCAGCCACCACCGCAAGAGAATTATAACAATTACAGGAGAATATAGCATACACAAAAGCTGTTTGGAACAAAACAAAACTCAAGGACATCTACCCCAACACTCTAATCTTCCCAGATACCCAGGTAGACAAAATCAGAAGATGCCCTAGAAACAAGGGCCCCGGTTTCGTACGCCCCCTAGTAAAGATGGGAAGCAAATAAATCAGGGGGGTTTCAAATGTCCAACACTACATTCTTGGTTCATTTGTGCAAACGCCAAGCAGCCAGAACAGCTACTTTCCAGGGGGTTTTTCCCCCTGATCCCCAACAGTTCCAGAAATAGCATTTTCCTGGTTAGGACTGTTCCTGGAGAGTCAAATGTCTTCCATAATCTCACAGTGGTCATTCATCTCAATGGTAGTGTAATTCTGAGGTCGTCTGGGAGGGGGGAAAACACACCAGAGTAAATAAGTTAAAGGAAAGCATGACTTTTATTTGTTTAATTGGGTGGCCAGGGAGGAAGGCAAGGCAACTGCTAATTGCATTGGTTCATGTATTACAGTGCTTGCTTTATTGCAAATCAGAACATTTTGTTAACAAGAACATGCACTTAGGAAAAACTCAGGACGGGCTTTCTTGTTTTTTGCTTACGAAGGATGAATACACTGTAGATCCTAAACAGGGTGGGGTGTCTGTAGAACAGAGTTGGCAAACCTTTGGCCCTCCAGACATTGGTGAACTACAGCTCCTATCAGCTAATAAATAAATAAATTACAAACACAGACAGGCAAGGGGGTTAAGGGAACAGAAACTTGAGCTCTGGGAAAGGATGCTACACAGCAAGCTGCCTTATACTGAGGCCACATTCACACCATACATTTATTCCATTATTATTCCACTTTAAACAATCATGGCTTCCCCCAAAGAATCCTGGGAAGTGCAGTTTGTGAAGGGGGCTGACAGTCGTTAACTCGCACTGTGCTCCAGTTCCCAGATTTCTCTGGGAAAAGGGACTGACTGTTAACCCACTCTGACGACTGCAGCTGTGTGAGGGGAATAAGGTGTCTCCTAACAACTCTCAGCCCCCTTCACAAACTAAGCTTCATAGCAGGGCTGTGGAGTCGGTACGTCAAACCTTCGACTCCGACTCCTCTATTTTTCTACTGTCCGACTCCTGACTCCTTCATAAATGGCAAATGTATATTGATTTATGTTAAAATATTAATATTCAAATGTTAATTTTATTTTGAAGCCGGAGTCGGTACATTTCTACCTACTCCGACTCAAAATTGCTTCCGACTCCATGACTCCGACTCTACAGCCCTGCTTCCTAGAATTCTTTGGGGGAAGCCATGAGTGCTTAAAGTGGAATAATAGTGGAATAAATGTATGGTGTGACGGTGGCCTGAATCAGACCATGGGTCTATATAGCCTAGAACTGCCTATGCTGACTGGCAGCGACTCTGCAGGGTTTCAGGCAGGAGTCTCTCCCAGCCCTACCTGGAGATGCTGGCACCTTCTGCATGCAAGGCAGGTGCTCTACCATTGAGCTATAGCCCTAGAAGCTTGCCAGAAGCCCCCTTGGTGTTCTTTTTTGTTTTAGTTTAGTTAAAATGTTGCAAGCAGCAACTGCCCAAGCATCGGAATGTCCGAGTTAGGAAGGCTGAAATTCAGTGAAAGCAGAAAGCTTCAGGAAGTTAAATGGGGGCCGGGGGACATTAGGACAGATCTGTGAAATGCACACAAGCCCTGTAAAGTAGCTAGGATAAAAAGGCAGGACTGCTGCAAAAGTATGCGGCTTTATAATTAATTGGGGACAGAGCACCCGTTAGGGGCGCCGAAAAAAATGAGCAAACACTCTGTGGACCTGTGGAATCATTTTGTAACAGAACACAGGGTGCTTTGTTTCACAGCACCCCTGACAATGTTTTAAAGCAAAACATATTAGGCTCAATAAATTACAATTTAGTGCACTGAAGATTTGAGGAGCTCTTCTTGTTCCTTCACGGTGCCTTGTCTCTTTTCTCCCTCCTTTACTTACACAAACAGCTGGACAGTGGCTGCCTTCAGATCATCATATCTCAGCTTAATAAGCCAAGATAAGAGTGAGCCTTGTGCCCTCCTGTTCAACCACCTCCTCCTTGTACACACCTGAATACAATGCGGAGCTATCCAATTAACCATTGTTTCCACTTTCATCTGAACCGGGAAACTATAGCTATCTCCTTCAGAACAAACCAGGGTCTGAAGCTTGTAACCATAGTTTCCTGGGTTTTGGTGAAACTTAGGTCAATTGGAGACTTCCGTGTTGCATTCAGGTGTGCCACAAACAGGAGAGAAGAGGCCTCATGTCCAGGCACACAGCTCATTCAGATCACTGGAACCAGGCTGTTAACAGAGTAGCCCTAGCGTGAATTTATTTCTTTGCTATTTGCTTATAATACTACTAAATAATACTGTTTATTATTTTTATATAGCCACCCCACTCTGGATGACTCACAAAGCAATATAACACATTTAAAATACAGTACAGTAAGGCCCTGCTTTTCAGCGGCCCACTTTTCGGCATTCCACTAATACAGCGGCTAAAATTAGAGTAAGGCCCCGCTCATACGGTGCTTGTTCCACTTTTACAGCATTTTTCAGGCGTCGGGCACCATTTTATTGAAGGAGTTCTGTTTTTCGGCGTGTTTCGCTTTTAGGCGGGGGTCTGGAACATAACCCACCATATGAGTGGGGCCCTACTGTATAAAAGAACAACAGGAACAAACTGTGGTGTAGTGGTTAGAGTGTTGGACTAGGACCTAGGAGACCAGGGTTCAAATCTCCATTCAGCCATGAAGCACACTGGGTGACCTTGGGCCAGTCACTGCCTCTCAGCCTAACCTATCTCACAGGGTTGTTGTGGGGATTAAATTAGGAGGGGGAGAACCATGTACGCCACTTTGAGCTCCTTGGAGAAAAAGTGGGATATAAATAAAATAATAAACACAAATTTATATTCAAATTTAAATTGGGGCAGCAGCACCCCCCAAAAGGCATGAAATGCAAACCAGTTCTGACTCTGGGATTCTGTAACTTCTCTGTAGCCAGCAACAGCAAGTACCAATTATCCACTTCCAATCTTTAATTCACCCTTCCAGGGTGTGCCCTTGTAGCAGGGCTGTGCATGGTAGTGGGAGAACTGCAGTGGGTCCCCCAACCCGATTTGGTAGTCTCTCCAAACTATCCAGAGGGCTCAAGCAGCTTCCAGCACTGGCCAGTAGATAAACCTTGAAATCAGAACCATCGTCATTCCTTACCTTTTGATGCAATAAAAAGTGGCACCAGTTAACAGCAGCACCAGCAAGATGGACCCCACGACGATGAGTGCAATCTCCCAGGCTTGAAATGAAGCTAACAAAAAAAAAGGGGGGGGAATTATTATTAATAATCAGCTTGTGTTGGTGAGCTCCCTACAACTTTGGAGAAATCTTTTGCACAGACACGATCACTCTTTCCAGTCCATGCCACTGGAAAGACTGAGGTGTGTATTTTGGTAGCATGCAAAGGAGCCTTCTGTTGTATGGAAAGGCCACAGCTCAGTGGTAGAGCATCTGCTTTGCACACAGAAGGTTCCAGGTTCAATCCCCGGCATCTCCAGGTAGAGCCGGAAAGCCTGGGGAACCTCTGCCAGTCAGTGCGTAGACAATATTGAGCTGGATGGGCCAAGAGTCTGGCGTCTCAATAGAAAGAGGCTTCCAATGGCTTCATTTAAAAATTAAGCTGGTTGCATCCAACTGAGTCCCATCGCAATTAATGAACCAATGTAAGTTATGCTCATTAATTTCAATGGTTCTCCTCTGAGTAGGGCTGACATTGGGTAGAACTCACCTTCAAAAAGAAATAACACAATGAAAATGGAGGGCGGGAGGGGGAGAAAACACAGCTATGGATGAATGCAATCTTGCCAAATTACTGTCGCAAAGCACTGCAAACATTACCCACTTTTCAATTAGTATGTTTGCCATCTGGAATGGCTCCTCATGAAATATTTTTGTTGAGTTTCTAACAGACATACTGAAACCCATCAGGTGCAGCTTTGCTCATGGTGGCTCTACGCCATGAAAAGCCCTGCCCTCTACATATTCTTATTTCTGTTGCTAGTCGCCTTGGTTGCTACCTGCAGGAAGGTGCAATTTAAATCGAAATCACAGAATGCCAAATAACCCATTGCATCATTGTTTTGTATAAATAAATATGAACGGAGGCATTTAGGGAGGTTTTATAAGAATGCAATTTGGGGGATCTCAAATGTTCTGCCACACATATTTTCTGCATTCAGGAGGTATAAACACCAAAATCCCCATTCATTACTTCATGAGCTTCCAGACACGTAAATTCTAATATTAGAGTTATGAAATATAGAAACTGGTTTCTTTTGAAAATGGAAATGGAGTGTCTTGTATACCAAATTCCATTTCAGATACCAGATTGTGTGTTCATAAGAAGAGCCCTGCTGGATCACACCAGTGGCCTATCTAGTCCAGCATCCTGTTCTCACAGTGGCCAGCCAGATGCCTATGGGAAGCCAGCAAGTAGAACCTGAGTGCAACAGCACTCTCCTATTCTGTGGTTTCCAGCTACTAGTATTTAGAAGTATACTGCCTCCAACAGTGGAGGTAGAGGATCCCACAGATGTGCTGAATGCATCATACCTATGACCCTAAAGCAGAGAGGGGAAAATTGTCCCTGGCTATTCCACCTGAAACTCTGAGATGGGTGGCAGTAACTGTTCCATTTTACCTTCAAGAATTTGGTCTCTCACATTGCCCCTTTCTGTCCCCAGCCACCCTAGCAGCCATTCTGGCCATTTCCCCGTTAGCTCACCTTCCGACCTTGGCGCTGGGTTTCCTGGAGTTGAACATGCAGCATTAGGTTTGAGCATTCTCCCGTCCACAGGAAATGGGTGGGGACTTGCAGAGAAGTTAGAATGCCATTGAATGAGCAGCTGCAGCTGTCTGGGTGACCTGGCCCACACCTGGCCAGAGACTTTCAGGATGGAATTAAGGCAGGTGAAATTAACACCTGCAGAAAGACAAAAAGAAGTGAGAGGGGTATGGTTCCATTCTGAAGTCCCCCCTCAAAAAGAGAGGGAGAGAGAGAAACAGCACCTTACTGAACCTTGCACACAAATAGTAAGAAGAGGCTTTGTGAAATGCCAGTGACTATGAAATGGGTTGCCTTCAAGTCGATCCCGACTTAGGTGACCCTATGAATAGGGTTTTCATGGCAAGCGGTATTCAGAGGGGGTTTCCCATTGCCTCCCTCTGAGGCTAGTCCTCCCCAGCTGGCTAGGGCCTGCTCAGCTTCCTTCAGCTGCACAAGCCAGCCCCTTCCTTGTCTGCAACTGCCAGCTGGGGGGCAGCTGGGCTCCTTGGGACTATGCAGCTTGCCCACGGCTGCACAGGTGGCAGGGCACGTAACCCCTGAGCCACTAAACAACCACTGTGGGTGGCCTTTGACACCCAGGAGACACGAGCGTGGATTTGAACTCACAGACTCTGGACTCCCAGCCAGGCTCTCCTCCCCACTGTGCTATACCAGCATAAAAAACAGGAAACACCACCCTTTTGACCCTGCAAGGCAAGCCTCACTCCTTCCACTTTCCTTACAGCTCTGATGGGCTGCCACCTTTTTGTTTGTTTAAATCACCATTTCTGCAATTATAAATTTAAACAAGCATAAAGCACCTGACTTCCCCCCTCCTTTAAATACAATCTTCCTTTTGTTTTGAAGCTGAAAAAATAGCTCTAGAAAAGGAGCGCTTCAGGGTGTCACAGGGTACCAACCAGAAGGTCAGTATTTTGCGGGAGGGATTCAGTTGCATACTGGAACTTTATGATTTGCGCATTTAAAATGGACCAAAGGATTCTTTTGCCCTTGCAATAAATCAACAACAAATCAATGGGAAAAAACAACAAACAGACCTTTTGCAGTTTGGAAAGCGACAGGGAAAAGCGCGTGATGAAGTAACGGGGAGATGTGTAAATGCCTCACAAGCAAATCAGGCTAAACGCTCAGCTCATTATCATATAAAAAAGGTAAAGGTGTCTCCGCACTTGTAGTGCGAGTCATTTCTGACTCTTAGGGTGACGCCTTGCGACGTTTACTAGGCAGACCGTATATATGGGGTGCGATTGCCAGTTCCTTCCCCGGCCTTTCTTTACCCCCCAGCGTATGCCGGGTGCTCATTTTACCAACCACGGATGGATGGAAGGCTGAGTGGACCTCGACCCCTTTTACTGGAGATTCGACTTCCTCCTTCCGTTGGAATCGAACTCCGGCTGTGAGCAGAGCTTCGGCTGCGTTACCGCTGCTTACCACTCTGCGCCACATAAACAAATCAGCTCAATACAGCTCAATACAGACCAAACACTGGTCACTTCCAGACAGCCTATTTATTGAGCATTCATCCTAATTTGTTTGCCGGGAGATGAGCCCATGTTGGCTACTTAGTGAGCATTCACACTGATTTGTTTGCAGAGAGGTTAGATGGCGTCTCAAGAGACTTTCCACTACAGTTTCCTGTCGCTTGTTGCAAGAAGTTTAATCTTTTGTGGAAGCAGACTTGTTGCAAAAAGACATGAAATCAACCTTCATTGCTGAATTTGCTGGGATGCGACTGAATTCTCAGAGTGACTCACTGAAATCAATGAACATGACTAACTTAGATTCATTCATTCCAGTTGGTCTGTTCTGAGTAACACTTAGTTTGATATGACTCACAGCATTTTCCCAAAACGGCTTATAATAAAAAACAACAATTTTTTAAAACCTACCAAAATCTGAAATATTACAGCTAAAAAGAG
This sequence comes from Rhineura floridana, assembly GCF_030035675.1. Taxonomy (NCBI): domain Eukaryota; kingdom Metazoa; phylum Chordata; class Lepidosauria; order Squamata; family Rhineuridae; genus Rhineura; species Rhineura floridana. Next base: position 9,891,410 of record NC_084496.1, on the reverse strand, counting down.
TAGCATGAATACACCTCGGGTCAAGAAATCAAAATACAAAATCAAATTGATAGCCATTCTTAAAATAAAATAATTTAAAGCAGCAGGATCAATTTTTAAATCCAGTCTATCTTCTTGACCTAAAGGCGGATTGAAATAAAAAAGTCTTTTAAGGCTCACAAATGAAAATGGGGGAAACGAAATACACCTCTAAAGGGGATGGGGAGTTCAAGACATAAAGAGCCACCATTTATAGCAGGTTGTGGGAAATCTTTGGCCCCCCAGATGTTGCTAAACTACAACTCCCACCAGCCCCAGCCATAGGAACAGAGGAAGCTGCCTTATTATACTGAGTCAGACCATTGGTCCATCTAGCTCAGTATTATCTGTGGGGAACCTTTGGGCCACCAGATGTAGCTGAACTACAGCTCCCATCAGCCCCAGCAAGTATGGCCAATGGCTAAGGATGATGGGAGGTGACATTCAGCAGCATGTAAAGGACCAGCACATGAAGGACTTTGATTTGGATCCCTGCACTGAGCAGGGGGTTGGATTTGATGGCCTTATAGGCCCCCTCCAACTCTACTATTCTATGATTCTATGACCACGGGTTCCTCACACCTGGTCTACGCAGACTGGCAAGCAGCTCTCCAGGATTTCAGGCAAGTGACATTCTCAGCCCTCCCCTGGAGATGTCAGAGACTGAACTTGAGACTTTCTGCATGCAAGGCAAATGCTCTGCCACTGAGCTATGGTCCTTCCCAGCATGGCCAAAGGCCAGGGATGATGGAAGTTCAAGTTCAGCAACATCCAGTGGCTCCCACACCTGATTCGCAGAAACTTTGCCAGCTCCAGGAGGAGTGTACCTCCCCAACAGCTGCCTGTGCTAAGCGGCTGGCAAATCTTACAGTTTTGTTTCTACAGACATTGGTTACACTGGATGCAGACCATGCAGATAGCACGGTGAGATGCCACAGAAACAGCTCTCCTCCATGGATCTCACTAGCGCTTGTTGGAGACTCGCCAGCATCAGTGGGTTTTGAGGCCACATGGAGCAATCTGGCAGGAGAAGAACAAGACGTCAGAGATATTGAGCGGCTCCCCTTTGCCACAAAACACCGAGCAGGGAGGGCCAATGCTCTTTTTAAAAAAGCCATTTTGAGAGGGGAATTTAGAGCAGAGACGTGGGACCAGGGGAGGCGGTGCTTGACCCTTCCCCCTCCATCCACTTCGCTCCAAACTGTCACAGGGCCAGTGAGGGTTGTGGCCTCAGAAGAATCCCAAAAGAGAGACGCCTGGAGAGTCTGAGGTTGCCCACCCCTGCACCACTTGATGGTGATGATCATCATAATGATACATCATCATCATCTATATGCTCCCTTTCCACCAAGGATTTCAAGGCAGACAGCACACATGGTGAGGTAGTCAGGCTGGGCGAGAATGACTGGCTGAAGGCCACTCAGTGAACATCATGGACAAGTAAGGATTTGAACCCTTGTCCCCCAGGCTGTAGTCTGACACTCAAACCACACTGTCTCTCCAGGACTTGATGCCTGTCCTTTTGTGGGACAATAAGCAGAAGACCAATGTTAACTGGATTGTGGGGTGGGGATTGTATCACCCCTGTGGTTTGTCAAATCCACTGCCTCCCAATTTGTTTCCAGGCCCAATTCAAAGTGCTGGTTCTGACCTTTAAAGCTCTAAACGGCCTTCAACCAATGTACCTGAAGGACTGTCTATGCCCACATGTATCTGCCTGTGATTTAAGATCATCTGCCTCTAGTCTCCTCTGCATGCCTGGAATGAAAGATGTTACACTGGCAGGCACTCGGGAGAGAGCCTTTTCAGCCATGGCCCCCAAGCTCTGGAATATCCTACCCCAAGAAGCCTGCTCTGCTCCCTCCCTGATGGGTGTTCCGGAGACTTTTGAAAACCATTCTGTTCCAGAAAGCCTTTGGGAGGGACTGAAGGAATGGCCTGAAATTGATTTTATTCCCCTTCCCCACTTTTAGTTTTACCTCTCCTTTTAATATCACTCCCTTAGATTTCTTAACTGTATTTTATGTATTTTAATTTTTTGTGTGTGTTTTTATTGTGTATAATTTTTATTGTGAGCTGCCCTGAGTGTCCTATTTAGGGTAGAAGGGTGGGATAGAAATATTTTAAATAATAAATAAATCTTTCCACTCTCATGAGAAAAAGAAAGAAAGCTTTTCTTACTGGGGGTCAGCAGGCAGATTCCCAGATCCAGAGAGAGAGATTCCCGAGGGCAACAATTTTCCAAGCCAGGTGTGGGGTCTGAGACCGCATAGGTTTCGCTGCAGGATGGGCAGCGGCTCCAGGACAGGGCTCTGCTGAAGAAACAGACCATCTTACGCTGATAATTAGGAACTTGCCAAGCATTTGCAAACAAACATTAATATTATGGTTTCAGGAAGAGGCGATTTCCGCCCAACTGCCCACCATGCAAAGACTACTTCTGCACATCATGTATAGTCCAGAGGTAGCTATGGTGGTGCCCTCCAGATGTTGTCAATCAACAACTATTCCCAACTATTGGCCGTGCTGGGCAGGGCTGATGGGAACTGGAGTCCAACAACATTTGGAGGGCACCATGTTGGCTATCCCTGGCATAGTCCTATGTGCCCAAGCGGAATGGAGTCTGTATGAAGCACGGGGCTTGCACCCTCCTCTCCTTCCCTCATGAAGCTGGAAGGAGAACTTCAACAGTGTTAGGGCACTTCCAGACTGTTGCTGTTTTCAGGTGAAAGCCTATCACATACCAGCAAATTCAGGTTGCATGTTAAAGTTGATTGGGAGGTGCTGCGGAACAAGCCAGCTTCCCCCCAAAATTGGAATTTCTGCGATAATGAAAGGGACAGGGCAATACACTGGAAAGTGGAGGGATAACATTTCCTTGATGCAACATTATCTAACATCGCTGCCAATAAATCAGAATGAATGCTCAACAAACAGGTCCTCTGGAAGATACCTTAAGTTTTATTTTCCATGAAAACTGACTTGTCGTTAGAGATGGGCGAGAATTCCACTGAATTTGGATTTAGCACCATATTTTTCAATGGTCTGCATATTCTTCATCTTTACAGAGTGATCCTGTTTGCTCCAAACGTAAATGGCTTTTGCCCAGCACCAGATTTCCCCCCCTCGAATATTCCCTTGAATATATTGTTCATTTATTGATTTTATTCACAGCACAGCACTGCAGTACAGCTCTCTCTCTCTCTCTGCCTTTCCCCATCCACTCCAATAATCCAAGCTCCAAGCAAGCAGGAAGCAAGCCAGGAAGGAGAAGATGGGAGGGCACTTTCCTTCTTTCGTTTCCAAAAGGAAAGCAGCCGGTCTCCACTTACTAACGTGAAAACTGACCAGCCTCAGTCACAGTGAAGGAGGAAAAGGAGAAGCCACTTTCTTTTATCCATGGAGGAGCCCATAGTTAGCGTGATGAAGTCACAACATCATGTAGCCAATTAGATTTGGCTACACAAGAATGTCAGAAAGCCAGTTCAGAGAAACTGATAAGTGAACCCTTTTTGTCGCTTGTTCTCAGCACCTCCCCATTGTTGAAAGGAGGACCCCTTTTGCAGCTTGCAACGTTTTTGATAAAAACACTCCCAGAATTGGCTCAGCCCTGGGATATAAATGTAACAGACAAAAAGCTACCTCACCTCTCTCCTTTCCTAGATACAAAATGGACTGGTCCAGATAGACCAGGATGACCTCTGCTTGCACTGGCCTCCCAGGTATAAACTGCAACATCTTCGAGATGCTCCACGGTAGTAGTGCCATTAGCAACCTGCGGTATGTGCCTGAACACTGAGACAGAATGGATCTCCTGTTGCAAGGAGGGATCGCTCCAAAGAGAGGGCATCACCTGTTGCTCTGGAAACACAGATGATACATACACAATGGAAACCAGGGAATGTTGCATCCGTCTCCTTCCCATTTCTTGATGTAACAAGGTAGGTGAAAGACATCTAAAACAGGAGTAGAAAGCCTGTGGCCCTCCAGATGTTCAGTCTAGCCTCTACCCATTGGCCAATAAGCAACATATACCACCACATCCACATGTGCATAGAATATAGCGAAGGACCATAGCTCAGTGGTAGAGCATTTGCTTTGCATGCAGAAGGTTTTGGGTTCAATCCCCAGCATCTCCAGGCAGGGCTGGGAGAGGACTCCCATCTGAAAGCCTTGACAACTGCTACCAGTCAGTGTAGACAATATTGAGCTAGATAGGCCAATGGTCTGATTCTGTATAAGGCAGCTTCCTACGTGTGAGGAAGGCTCTGTCTGCCCTATACATTTAAAGCGGTATTGTACTGCTTTAAACAGTCATGGCTTCCCCCAAAGTATCCTGGGAACTGTAGTTTGTGAAAGGTGCTGAGATTGTTAGGAACCTCTGTTCCTCTCACAGAGCTACAATTCCCAGAGTTTCCGCAGAAAAGGGATCGATTGTTAAACCACTCTGAGAATTTGCACTTCTCAGATCAATATGCAAACCAAAATAATGCCTATCCTTCGAAATTCATACTTCCCCAAATTTTGCAACACAGTTCTCCAACTGAACATGCAAGTATTTGGGGAAAGCGTGCATAAAAATGCACATATATTACTGAACATTACAAAAATGCATTATATTATGGAAAACTGCTTGAAAAGCCTATGCATTAGTCAAAACTGCATACAATAATGTGTTTGCTATTGATAAAAGCACCCTATGTTTGTGACTGCAGATTGTTTTAAATTGTTGCAGCATGCCCTGGAACCTTAGGGTGAAGGTGAGGTAATAAATTAAAATAATAATATTAATAAATAAATAATAGGAGAAATTTGCACTGCAATGCTGATACATTTAAGATTGGAAAAACAAGAAACAAACTGCTGTACCGTGAGCCTTGCTGGTCTTGGACTGTCCTTCTGGCAAGATAACAAATAAACCATTGCTTCCAAATGTGCCCTGAAGCTGCAGACTGCCGTAGGGCTTGTCATCATGCCCGGAAAAGAACATCAAAGTGTATCCTTTCAAGCTGAAACCAGGATTCCCTTTCAGTTCAATGAACTGGTACAGAAGGGTGCGGCTGGCCATGCCCAGTTCATTGATTACGACAGAATAGTTCAGGGGCGTTTCCTGTGTGGAATTCGTACCATGAGGGGAACAAATATTTTCCTGGAAAGGAGTGATTTCTGTCACCTGGAGGAGAAACCCACAAATTTTTACTAGGCCTTACATCTTATATATTCTAACAATATAAGAACATAAGAACATAAGAAGAGCCTGCTGGATCAGGCCAGTGGCCCATCTAGTCCAGCATCCTGTTCTCACAGTGGCCAACCAGGTGCCTGGGGGAAGCCCGCAAGCAGGACCCGAGTGCAAGAACACTCTCCCCTCCTGAGGCTTCCGGCAACTGGTTTTCAGAAGCATGCTGCCTCTGACTAGGGTGGCAGAGCACAGCCATCATGGCTAGTAGCCATTGATAGCCCTGTCCTCCATGAATTTGTCTAATCTTCTTTTAAAGCCATCCAAGCTGGTGGCCATCACTGCGTCTTGTGGGAGCAAATTCCACAGTTTAACTATGCGCTGAGTAAAGAAGTACTTCCTTTTGTCTTCCAACATTCAGCTTCTTTGAATGTCCACGAGTTCTAGTATTATGAGAGAGGGAGAAAAACTTTTCTCTATCCACTTTCTCAATGCCATGCATAATTTTATACACTTCTATCATGTCTCCTCTGACCCGCCTTTGCTCTAAACTAAAAAGCCCCAAATGCTGCAACCTTTCCTCGTAAGGGAGTCGCTCCATCCCCTTGATCTTTCTGGTTGCCCTCTTCTGAATCTTTTCCAACTCTATAATATCCTTTTGGAGATGAGGCGACCAGAACTGTACACAGTATTCCAAATGCGGCCGCACCACAGATTTATACAACGGCATTATGATGTCGGCTGTTTTATTTTCAATACCTTTCCTAATTATCCCTAGCATGGAATTTGCCTTTTTCACAGCTGCTGCACACTGGGTCAACATTTTCATCGTGCTGTCCACTACAACCATGAGGTCTCTCTCCTGGTCTGTCACCGCCAGTTCAGACCCCATGAGCGTATATGTGAAATTAAGATTTTTTGCTCCAATATGCATAATTTTACACTTGTTTATATTGAATTGCATTTGCCATTTTTCTGCCCATTCACTCAGTTTGGAGAGGTCTTTTTGGAGCTCTTCGCAATCCCTTTTTGTTTTAACAACCCTGAACAATTTAGTGTCGTCAGCAAACTTGGCCACTTCACTGCTCACTCCTAATTCTAGGTCATTAATGAACAAGTTGAAAAGTACAGGTCCCAATACCGATCCTTGAGGGACTCCACTTTCTACAGCCCTCCATTGGGAGAACTGTCCGTTTATTCCTACTCTCTGCTTTCTGCTTCTTAACCAATTCCTTATCCACAAGAGGACCTCTCCTCTTATTCCATGACTGCTAAGCTTCCTCAGAAGTCTTTGGTGAGGTACCTTGTCAAACGCTTTTTGAAAGTCTAAGTACACTATGTCCACTGGATCACCTCTATCTATATGCTTGTTGACACTCTCAAAGAATTGTAATAGGTTACTGAGACAGGACTTTCCCTTGCAGAAGCCATGCTGGCTCTGCTTCAGCAAGGCTTGTTCTTCTATGTGCTTAGTTAATCTAGCTTTAATAATGCTTTAATAGTACATTTCTAACTTCTATCCAGTTTTGTTGCTGTTGTTGTTATTCTTCAGAACTCAAGATGTAGAGAAAAGTATCTGGGGGAGAGTTAGCATCACTACATCCCTTTTGATCTAAAAAGAATCTAAGAAGAAGGTTTGAGGAAGGGCCGTAGCGCAGTGGTAGAGCATCTGCTTTGCTTGCAGAAGGTCCCAGGTTCAATCCCCGGCATCCCCAGGTAGGGCTGGGAAAGATTCCTGTCTGAAGTTCTGGCAAGCAATTGCCAATCACAGGACACAAGTCACTGCCCATTAAGTGTACAGCAGCCTTTGTCAATCTGGAGCCTTTTAGATTACAAATAGTTTGGATTTGGCTGGGACTCATGGGAACTGTAGTCTAAAAGCTCTGGAGAGCACCAGGTTGGCAACGGCTGGTGGAGAACCTGCTCTGCTGTAGACAATAATTGATCCGGCTGGAACACCAGTGTAACTCAGCTTTCTGTGTACCTCATGCTCCACCCAGCCCAACCCAACATTGCACCAATTACCTGGAAGCTGCTATGGTCTCTTGGCCTCAGGCTGTGACAACGGCTGAGAGATTCGTCTTGGTTGCTGTGAGAATAGTCTTCGTGCAGGAGGCTCTGGCCTGGGGTGAGGACGGCGAGCAGCTTGTCAGCTTTGTCTGAGCCTCGGGCCTTGTACACTAGGGCATCCACCAGCCCCACGGCGGTTACGGGCATGTGCATTTTGTAGGTGACCTCGGGGCTACTGTGGTAGAGGGCCACAGCGTCCGCTCCGTTCTGGATGGTATTGTTGGGCAGAACAATCAAGGGCTTGGGGATCACCCCAGAATTACCCACCAGGAAGAAACCCCGCTCGTCGGTACTGTAGCCTGTCAGGTTCAACACGCTGTAAGCCAAGTTGTTCTTGCCATTGTAGAGGACTAGCCAGTAGCCCCGGAGAACAAACGGTGCTTTTCCAGGGTAGAAGAGCTCAATGTATTCAGTATCCTCTCGTGCGCCAGGATTATCTGGGTTCACTTCGTTGATAAGCAGTTCTATCTGGGAGGTTGCTTGGGTTGTTCTTAGAGTTTCTGACGTTGCCTCTTTAAAGAGCAAAATCCCACCATGTCAAACTGAACAAGTGCTTTTTTAAAAAAAATCAGTTAAAGATAGCTAATAAATCATATGAGACAAGAAATATGACCTTCACGACCAGGTGGAGATGCAAATCTGGTTCCTCCTTGGTCCTTGTCCCATACTCTTTAACCCAGGGATGGCCAACATGGTGCCCTCCAGATGTTTCTGGACTACAACTCCCAGTACCCTGACAATGCTGGCTAAGGCTGATGGGGATTGGAGTCCAACAACATCTGACACAAGGCTCATTTACTGAAACCGAGGTCCGTCCGCAATCACTCACAAAGTGACACTTTGACCACTATAGGGTGGAGAACCTTTTTCCCTATGGAGGGCCACTGACCAATGAGAAAGCCCAAGTAGGAGCCCACACCCAATGGTGGGCAGAGCCAAAGCTGGCAGTGGGTGGAGATTGCAGCATTCCGTGATTGTATACCTCTCCCTCTTCCTGTGCCACCCCATATCAGTGGGCTGTATGAAACTGAGCTGAGGGCTACACGTGGCCTACTGGCCACAGATTCCCCACCCCAATGGTAAACATGCTGGCTCTCACATTCTAAGGCTCACAGTGTTTTTCCGCAGACATGCTGGAAGCAAAAAGAAAAACAAAAATCAGTGCAGTTTTGAAAGGTTCAGAAAGCCATCCTGATTCAAAATGGTGTCCAGTTGTATCCAAACATAGACAAAAACCTGCACCTTGATCTCAGGAGCCATCATGCAAACTTTGGTTATGATATTTTGAGAAGTGTCCAAATGCATAGCAAACAAACGACTTGCCAAAATATAGAGCAGATAAAATAAATAAAAATAAAACAGGGAGGGAAACACACTCTGCATATGATTGGGAGACACTCTCCTTTGAGGGAAGTCAAAGACTGAATCCTGATGAGGTCTGGCTTTTCCCTAACGATCAATGTACGGAGCCTACGTGCCTGCCACCTCTCTGCTACAGGTACCTGGAGGCCTTTCTGTCACATTAGCATCTCTCACGCACGCCTTTGCCACTGTGCCGTTCCATTTTCCAAAGCGTAACACCTCCTTGCTCTCAAGGAAAACCGAGAAGGCCTTCAGCTGGCTGTTGAGCTGTTCTGCCGACCTGGCAGTCAGGAGAGCAGTGAAAACCAGTTCTGGGCCCTGGCAGGCTGCAGCAGGATCTGAGGGGGAAAGTAAAACGGGGAACAACCTTCAAACTAGAGCCCTGTACTACTATAATGTTCAACAATATTTCTAAAAGCAGTATATTTTTACTCAGGGCTTGCCAGTTATCACATGGGACCACATTCCACAATTGTGGGGCCACCACTGAAACGGCATGGCCAATATCACATGGAACTGCATTCCATAATTGTGGGCCACCACCAAAAATGCCCTGTTCTGTATGCTTGACAGCCTAATTACCTTTGCAGGAAGGTGCCACAAGAGGGCTTCAGAAGTAGATCTTAGTTCTCTCCCCCAACCCCAAGGGTCTACGCTTGGCTTAACAAGGGTCTCACCACTGCCTTCTTCAGGACAGCAGGAACCATCTGCAGCAGGCATGTATTTGCAAATTCTGAGATCCACATGCTCATCCCTTTTCCGGAAGATTTCAACAGCGGGCAAGGATCAAGGAGACAAAGTGGCAGGTCTCACTCCTCTAAGCAGGTGATCCATATCCTAAAGCTGTACAAGCTGAAGCTATCTGTATTCAAATTTTTGGTATTGGAGGGGGGGTCAGGCATGCCATTCTCAGTGGGGTCCCCCAGTCTGGAAGAATCAGGGCATGCAAACGGAAAATTCTCTTAGGATGCACCTGATCTACTTGAATATTCCGTGCAAAGTGGAAATGGTAGCACTGTCAGTGCAGTGGACCCCTCCAGGTCTTGGGACCCTGCCAAATGCCCTACCTCGCCAACTTCTGGAGTTGGCACTGATTCTGGTTAGCATCCTGCCCCCTCCTCCTCCATTTTTTCCCCTTTAAATTTTTGTTAATCATTTGGTTCAAATAGGTGGACGCCCAAACATATATAATGCAGACATTTTACCTTTGAAATAAGCAGGAGACATTCCGCAGTTGCATCGTTCATCAAGGGCCTGGGACAACACTGTAAGTATTTTAGTTTTCTCCAGGGACTCTTGCTGACAATCTAAAGACAAGAAGAGTGAGTGGTTGTAGCGTGGGGTATATGCACATCATGCATAAGATTGGCTTTTCTGATTTATATGTATGTCAAAGAAGTTTGCATCCAATGTTGGTTCTACTCAGGTTAGTAATTGAAATTCATGGACATGACCAACATAGATCCATTAATTTCAATAGATCTGCTCTGAGCAGAACTTAGCTAGCTACAACCCAATGTATGTATGTATTTATTTATTGCATTTTATATCCTGCCTTTCCAAGGAGGGAAGGGTGGCATATTTATTTATTTGTTTAACAGGATTTACACGCTGCATAATCATCCATAACCCCTAAGGAATTTACAAAGCATACAAAACATTCATTAGAAAATATTGATAAAATTGAATGTTAAAAGCGAGTTTAACCTAAACTTTTATCAAAATGGAAGTCAAATCAGCCGTTTGAAATATGCATAATAAAATAAAATGACATGTTAAAATGGCATGTCTGGATAGGCCTGCCTTAACAAAAAAACTTCTTTAGCAGGCGACAAAAACAATACAAGAAAGGGGCCTGCCTAATATCAATGGGCAGGGAGTTCCAGAGACTAGGTGCTGCCACAATGAAAGACAGATTCCTTGCAAGTGCACAACAAACATTATGTGGCACTTGTAAAACTGCTAGTCCCACAGATCAAGGCAGTCAAGATCAAAGCATACTCAGCCCTTCTCCTCACCCCCACCATCATTTTACTTTACAACCACCATGAAGAGAGACCCTTTGTGTAGATGAGGCTGAGAGACGATGACCAGCTCAAGGTCACTCAGGGATTTTAATCTCCCAAGTGGCGATTTGAACTTGGATCTCCCCAGTCATAGTCTGAGATTCTAACCACCACACCATACTGCCCAGATGTGTGGATTCTTCTCATCCAAGGTAACATTTGCACCAAAGTTCTTGGGGCAGTGGCGGCAGCACCATGGACAGACCACTGTCCCACTGACATGGAGCCAATCAGCTGCCGCTGCCTTGGGAGCTTAAAAAAAATCAGCAATACATTCAACCCGGAGTTTGCATTACGTTTGTCAATTACAGAAGGTTACATTCAACTGATTAATGCTGCACATATACATACTCTTGCTTATTAATACCTGTCCCAAATAACTACACTGAATTTGGAACTTCACATAGAAGTCAACACAGAGGCAGGGCAGGTGGTGGGTGTAGTTTGGAGGAATATGGCCTCATGGGTCAAATGTGGGCCCTTGGGCCTAATTCGGCCTGCGGGCTGGAGGTTCCCCACCTCTGCTATGGGGCCATTAAGCCCAGAGTCTAAAATGACCTACCTGCACCACATGTGGTTCTCCCAGAAGCTGCAGCACTTACCTGTGACTTGGAGGCACAAGGAAATTCTTCGGCCAAAACGCCGCTTAGGGCAGTCATTGAATTGCCGCGGTGTGGGCAGGCCGAGAGCGTAAGTAGAAGGATCCCGGGCAATGGAGCAGCAGCCACAGCGGCTCACAGACGTGGCATTTTGCTGGGATCTGATAGAGATGAACCAGAGACAGCAGGGGGAAGAGGTTGAAAACGGGTGGAGAAACAAGAAGCCAGCTGACTGAGATTACATTATAGGCTTATTCACATGTTATACCGACACTGGTACAAGTGTTTGTATGAAAGAGCGCATGCTTGCAGATTTGTACAGCTTGACTATTGAATACGCAGGTACACAAACTGTACACTCATTACTTGAGAATAACTGCATGCACAGGCACAAGGGCCTAACTCTGAAGCTTCTGTTTTTATTTTGTAAAAAAGCAGCGATGGGGGCGGCGATTTGGATCGAGGCTGTAGCGCAGGAAGGGGGGGGTGTCCCACCTTCCTCAGGCTGCACCCTCTGATACAGATAACTTCCTCATCCCAGCCCTTTGAGCTGCTATTAGCCATACGGTGGGAAACGTTTTGTAAGCTGCCCTGGGAATCTGTTGAAGGGTATGGTATGTATGTATGTATGAATAAATGAATGAAATGAACTGAAAACTCACAGAGTTAAAATGCTGATGCTTTCAAATTTCCCCCTCTGTGACTTAGAGCAGCTCGGAAGGGAGGCAATCACAGAAGAAATTGTTAGATCAGGGATGTGGAAGCTGCAGCCCTCTAGACGTTGTTGGACAGCAATTCCCAGTATCCCTGATCACTGGCTACACTGACTGGGGCTAGCGGGAATTGGAGTCCAGCATCAGGGTGGGCCACAGGTTCCTCATCCTTTGTTAGACTTTCTTCCACATGCTGCACCCACAATCCAAATGTATATATATATTTTAAAAATGGATGGTTTTACTTCTATTTAGATATTTTTAAAGGTCAACTTGCTTTTAATTTTTCATTTTATTGGGCTTTTAAAAAAAAAAAAGAAATGAAATTTTTTTATTTATTGCAAACCATTTACAGGTTTGGGATAATTAAGTGGTATGCAAACCCTGTTAAATAAAATAAAAGGAAATAAATCGTGTAATGAAAAACATTCCTCATCTGCATGTTTTCTGCCTGGGCTACCTTGCCACCTGGACTCCTTTGAGATAAAGGGTGCGACAAAAATGTAATAAATAAATAAACAGATACAGAATTTGGACTCTGCAGAGTGGTGCACTCCCCTATTGCAAAGGTCCCCTTGCTGCTCTCCTCACCGCTCTCTTGCGCAGAAGAGGGGTCTCCCCGGGGTCAGGATATCCTGCAGTTTCAAATCAGTGCCTTCAGCTGTTGTGTACACCAAGGCATCCAGAAGGTTTGTTGCTGAGGCAGCCGCCCCCAAGGCAAAGCAGGCAGGGGTCCCTCTGTAGAGGGCAACAGCATTGGCACCTGCCCGGAGGAGGGGCCTGCTGGTGTTCTGGGGGAATGGCAGGTCCACTGCAAGCCAGAGAGAGAATGAATGAGGATTTAAGTAACCTTACAGAAAAATCTGCCCATCAGAATAAAGGCATACTCACACAGCTCCACACCATACATTTAAAGCGCATCCAACGCACATGGGAAGTGTAGTCTGTCATGGGTGCTGGGCATCTGTAGCTCTGTGAGGGGGAAACCACCATTCCCAGGCTTCTTTGGGGGCAGTCATGAGGTTGAAATGGGCATTGGATGTGCTTGAAATCTATGGCGTGGACTCCATTCCATTTGCTCTGCAATGGTTTATCTTCTACCGTTTCAAAAGCCAGGAGGAATTTCTTCTCTTTGATTGAAGCCATACTAGGAAAAAAACCCTAATATTCTAAACCAGGAGTAGCCAGTGTAATGCCCTTCAGATGTTGTTGGACTCCAACTCCCATCAGCCCCAGCCAGAATGGCCAATGGTCAGGGATGATGGGAGTTATAGTTCAGCAACATCTGGAAAGCACCACATTGACTACCTTGGGTCTAAAGTATGTTTTCAGAACAAACTAGGATCTGAAACCATGTAGTAGAATAGCCCTCCAGATGATGTTGGACTACAACTCTCCTTCATTCTTGACCGTTGGCCAAGCTCGCCAGAGTCTAACAATATCTGAAGGGGCACAGGTTTCCATCCCTGATAATAAACAAGACACACTTCTCCATAGTTCTTTGGATATCACTGGGAACTGTGATTTGTTTAAAAGTAGAAGTGAAAAACTTGCAGTCTCCTCCTTTGAAAGAAGAGGGGAGGAAGAGCATGACAAATCATACTTTCTTTCAGAGCATTAAAGGAACAGTAAAAAAAAAAGAGATCACTGGTCATGGAATGTACACTCATTCCACTTCCGTCTTGAGTAAACAGGTTGTACAGGTTTTTCTACCAATTCAAAACCCTGCCAAATCTGGTTGACCACAGGCGAGACGAAAGAAATATACACTGACACCAAGTAAAGCCTCTTGTAATCCACTTTCAACTGAGAAGAACTTCCTGGTTGATAGCCTGGATTCAAGTCATCTGGACCATTCTGGTAAACTAGAGATGATACTTGAACACCTAAGCCATTAATTGCATAATATGCCTGTGTTGAAAACATAACCCTCAAAAAAGTTGCGCACACACATTCCTTTCCTGGGGAAAAATAAAGTCTGAATGTATGTTGTAAAGGGAAATACTGTAACAATTGCAAAACTGCTTTGCATTAACAGCAATATAACTGACAAACTGCAGGAGCGATCTCACATCCACCAAGGGTGGCACTGGCAGGTGACCATCTTTTGCTGAGTGCAAAAGATTCAGAAGTCCATTACAGTAAAGCCAGTGTAGGGTAGTGGTTGTAGAGTGCTGGACTAGGCCCTGGGAGACCAGGATTCAAATCTCCACTCAGCTTTAGTCACCATCTCTCTCAGCCTAACCTACTTCAGAGTTGTTGAGAGGATAAAATGAGGAAGTGGGTGAAGAACCCTTTATGCCACCTTGAGTTCCTTGAAGAAAAAGTGGGATATATATGTAGTTAAACCTAAAAGTAAAAGCAAATCCAGAGGCCCCCTTGCTCTTTCACATGCTAGAGTTCTCACCTCAGGGCAAGTCAGGGCCTTGCCAGATAGGAAATTAGGGTTACCAACCATACTCTTTTAAGAGTACATGTACTCTTGTTGAGATGGTGCAACAGCATACTCTTACTTTTCACTTATTGAAGCCAAATGTACTCTTTTGAAATGACAAAATGATGGTAACCCTATAGGAAATGGAAGGCCCAGAAGCAAGCTGTTTTCACAGGGCCTGTTCGTAGCCTTGTTCCCAATCTAAACCACCCTTGATGTCCTTTCAGTCTCAGGCCACAACATTCACACTATACATTTAAAGCACTCTTATACCACCTTAACAATCATGGCTTCCACCCAAAGAATCCTAGGAATTGTGATTTGGTAAGGGACCCCTAATCCTTTCGCAGAGCTACAGTTCCCAGAGTTCCCTGGGAAGAAAGATGGATTCTTTAAAAAAAAAAAAACCCGATGAGACCGGCTCAGGATCCAGCAGATCCCAGGATGGCTTAGCCTTGCTCTACCCCCAGAACACCCCGTTTCAGGGGATACCACCAGCATAGCTTCTACATAACTGCATGTTTGGCAGCCAGCAGGAGGCTGACTGAGCCAGAAGAAGCAAGCAGAGGAACACCTCCGCTCAGTTTAAACCCTCCACAGTCCAGCATGAGCGGGGGTTGGATCGCAACCTTAAGATCTCTTATAGCCTACCAAAGGGTTATCCAACATGAAAACACCACAGCCTGCACAGCTGAATGTTCTGGCCTTAGTGGTGCCCACTGATTGTAACCTGCACAAGGCCCCCCCAAGCGCTGCAAATTATGCCAGGAGCAGCACTTAAACTCAATAGCACAACTCATGGGATTTTGTTGTTGTTGTTAATGGTGCTTAAGGCGTTCAGCAAAATTGACCAGACGACTCCTAAGCGCATAAGAAGAGCCTGCTGGATTAGGCCAGTGACCCATCTAGTCCAGCATCCTGTTCTCACAGTGGCCAACCAGATACCTAAGTGAGAAGCCCGCAAGCAGGACCTGAGCGCAACAGCACTCTCCCCTCCTGTGGTTTCCAGCAACTGGTATTCAGAAGCTTACTGACTCCTGCCCAGTGCAGAAATGGAACAGATTACCACTAGCCCCCCTCCCCTGCAATTTTATAAGAACAAATTTTCTTGCAGCACTTTAATGCCTGATACATTCTCCCGCTATACACAGAGAAATACTTTCAGATTTGCTTTTAATCATACTTGCTAGTTACCTTCACACAGGAAGAAGCGAAGGGTGTGGGAGTTAACTGTCAAAATTCTCAAAAGAGATGGCCAGACTTGAGGCAGGGCCTCAAATTATGTATAACCTCATTAGATGGCTGCCCATCGGTGGAATATGCTCTCCAGTGAGGTCCGCCTGGCGCCATCATTGATACCTTTTCGGCACAAGGTACAGACGTATCTTTTCTCCCAGATGATAGATTGAGATGATGTTTTGCTTTTAATATGCTGCCAAACTTTCCTGTGGCTGTGTGGGGGTGCTATTGCTATGGTTTTGTTGTTTTTATTGCTATATTTTTATAGTCTGTTTTATTTGTTTTTTAACTGGTGGTCCACACATCATAGTTGACGATCCCCTGGTGTAGACAATACTGACCTAGAAAGACCAACCTAAGTATGTTCCTACCTAGGTATGTGAGAAACAGCTCTCTGCAAGTTAAAGAGGCCAGCACCATGGAGGGCAGCCCAAGCCTACCTGAGGTGTTGGACTGGGCTGGGCCAAGGAGAAGCAACCCGTCAGGAGACGTCTTGCCATGCACCTCCATGACAAAGTAAATCTCTTGGGTACTCCCCTCAATCAACACCAGCACCAGGTCCTTCACATTGGTAGAAGGAGGGCCTTGCAGCTCAACGAACTCAAATTCTCCGGGGGACGATGCAAGGTTAACCTCGTTGATCAACATGATTGATGCATTCAGCTGTGAAAAAGGGATGCAGTGGTTATCTAAGCCAGGGGTAGGCATGGACACTTGGAAGAACCACTGAGAATCCGCCTCTTGACATCTCTCCAGCGACTCATCTGTGGTCCTGAAGAGAGGGTCCTCCAAGAAAGGCTCCACATCCGGGGTCAGAATACGGACCAACTCATCAGCTTTGTCATTCATCTTAGACTTATGAACCAAAGCATCCACTAGCCTTTCGTTAGTGATGGGCATGCCCTCGTATAGCTCCCTCCTCCCAAAATAGAGGGCAATAGCATCTGGTCCGTTCTGGATTGTGTTCTTGGGCAGGATCACCGATGGCTTTGGGATGACCATGGAGGACCCCATGAGGAAGAACCCTTGGTTATCGGTGGAAAAGCCAGCAAGATCCTTGACTCTGTAGGCTGTGTTGCCATTGCCATTGTAAAAGACTATAGAGTAGCCATCCAAAGGGGTCCGCTGGCCGCTTGTGTGATACAATTCCACATACTCCAAGATGTCTTCTCCCGGATTATCTGCATTAACCTCATTAATCAGGAGTGTGTGCTCCGCCTTCTGTTTCTCAGGGTTCTTAGAGAAGTTCAGAGAATCCACCTCATGTAGCAAGATGCACGCATGCAACAGAGATGCAATTAAAAGGCCAGGCCCCATGGCCACAAAGACTAACAGCTCTCCAGGGGACAGAAGGGTTAGGTCCACTTTCCAAGAGCACTAAGCAGGACAGAACAGAAAACTTCAAGAAGCAGCAACTCTCTCTCTCTCAGTCGTGACCAGCTGTGGGTTCAACCATCCTGAATCCAAAGTTTAGAGGAAGGAAAAACACAAAGGTGGTGGTAAGGAACATTAAGACTTCCCTTTAGTTTTGGACTTTGTACTGGGGAAGGGGAAGCTACATAGCACAGTCAAGCTGGGTATCACTGTCAAACAGGGAAGGGCAAATATGTCAATTTTGATTTCCAACTGTTTTTCGTTTTTCCAAGCTTAGGCTCGGTTCTCCACATTTCCACAGCAATTTGCACTTCTTTTTTTTAAGTTCTCATGAAAATTCATCACAATTGTAGTGTGAATTTCTCCTAATGTATACATTTCTGTATGCAATTTTTCCTTACACAATTTTGCAAAGCAGTTTTCCCTAATATGATGCATTTACTGTATGCATGCTATTTTCAGTAATATATGCATTCATTTGCACACTTTAGGCTAGTATAGGCATTTTTCTACACCTTACTTGGCTGGAGAACTGCACTGCAAAACTCGGAGAAGTGCACGCTTCGAAGGAGAACTGCATTTCGGTTCGCATACTATTTCAGAAACAGCAAATTAGGTAGGTTTGCCTTTAAATGCAAATTAAATCAAAGTTCTCCCTCTTTCCTGGGGCTGCCCCCATGTAAGTCCTACTCACACAATGAAATTAATGAACCTAAGTTAGTCATGCCCATTAATGTCAATGGGTCTACTCTGAGGCGGACTAGAATTGGATACAACCCATACCATCCAGTTAGGCATTACTGTTGCCTAACACGACATATAAACATGAACAGATACAGCTATGACGGATGCTACAACAGAAAAATTAACACATGAAAAAACTATTGCCTATATCAGGGCTACCCAAACTATGGTCTGGGGACCACCAGTGGTCCATCAGCTTTATTCCGGTGATCTTTTAATTGTATTTTTGTTGCTTCTTTTATTGCTTACATTGTATTTTACTGTATTACAATTTGAATTCTACGGAATGCAAATTGTGACACAAAAAAATAAGTATAAGACGTAAAAGAAGCAACAAAAACTCAACTACGAATCATATAACATCCAGCACTGTGCACTTACAACAGGCAGAAAAATCAAGAAGTGATCCGCCAATTTTCAAGGGGTCCATGGGGGAAAAAATGGGGGAACCACTGACCTATATGGAAGACAAAAGATGTTGAGGTTCTCTATGACACCTTCAGAAGGCTGTATCAATACCGAATGATGACCGTACAGTATTCAAACAGAAAGAGGGAGATGAGATGGCAAGGAAACCCTATCTCAGGTGTGGGGAACCTCCAGCCTATAGGCCTAATTAAGCCTTCCAGGTCTCCCCATGTGGCTTGTCAGCCTGTTTTGGCCAACCCACACTCACCTGTCCTACACTTGATGCTATATATGACATCAGATGCGGGGCAGGTAAATAAGGAAGTTGGCTTATACTGGAGTCAGACCATTGGTTCATCTAGCTTAGCACTGTCTATACTGATTGGCAGCAGCTGTCCAGAGTTTCAGGCAGGGATCTCTCCCAGCCCTACCTGGAGATGCCATCAGGGGATCGAACCTGGAACCTTCTGCATGCAAAGCAGGTGCCCTGCCCCTGAACTATGGTCCTTTTCCTATTTTCCTCCCCAGCCTGGCACTGCAGTGGGGAAGACTGAAGGGGCCACAGGCCACTACCATCCCTGAAGCACATTTCTGGAAGGAGAGGGTGTGCTCCTTCCGCAGCATTGGTCCTCAAACAATTGAAGAGGCATTGCCGCGTGGCTCAGACTGGCACTTTTAAAAATGGTGAACTCAATTAAGGTTTTTAAAAAGAGAAAGAGAGCGTGGAAGAAAAGAACCTGCTTATGTGGTGTGATTCAAACTGCTCTTTTCACTTAGCCTCTTGTGGGTAGCACAACCCACTGAACATTTTGGAAACCTGTAACTGAAAAAAGTGGATAAGAGAAGAATCAACTCATTTGAAATGTGGTGTTGGAAGAGAGCTTTGTGCATACAATGGACTGCAAAAAAGAAAAATAATTGGGTGTTAGAACAAATTAAACCAGAACAATCACTATAACTGAGGTTATCATACTTTGGACACATCGTGAGAAGACATGATTCACTAGAAAATACCATAATGCTGGGAAAAATAGAAGGGAGTAGGAGAAGAGGAAGGCCAAACAAGAGATGGGTTGATTCCATAAAGGAAGCCACAGACCCAAACTTACAAGATGTGAACAGGGTGGCTTATAACAGATGCTCTTGGAGGTCGCTGATTCATAGGGTTGCCATAAGTCAAAAATGACATAAAGGCATGAAACAACAACAAAACTGCAAAGGGTACGTTTTCCCCAACACCTATAAAACCACACTTAAACACTTCAGATTTTTCTGCATTTTTTTGGGGGGGGGTGCACACCATTTACGCCTAGAATTCCCTAATGTTATTTAACAAAGCTG